>NC_086445.1:512171782-512482616 GCF_028390025.1 Pseudophryne corroboree
AGGAGTCTTAGCCCTAGGCTATAGGAACTCTCCTTAAAGTTTTGTTTGGATTCAAACCCCTGTTCAGATACCCGCTACTAGCGTACTGAGCCACAGCGCCATTTGTCTGATGCCTTACACACATTCCCCAATTACAAATAGCATTAGTAACTAGTGACACCCAGGAATAATAAAGGGAAGGCAACACCCCGCCCTGTATGTAGTGTACCGCTAATTAAGGTGCACCAGATGTTTCTCGGAGGTTCCGCTGGTTTTTCCAAATGGTGACTAGCCTGTGAGAAAAGATGGGGGAAAATGCTATGTGGCAAGGTGGGGTATTCTGTTATTAGAAAACATTGCGGAAGTGTTTGTTTTATCCCCTATATCTGGTATTGTATGGATATATCTATATACATACCCACACACTTAAATAAATATATATATATATATATATACACACATACACATACATACACAAATATATATATATATATATATATACACACACATACACATACATACACAAATATATATATATATATACATACACAAACATAACTATATATGTATATATACACACACACACACACACACACACACACACACACCACCGTGAAACCAACCGGGTAGATAAATACTGTCTATGTGAACCCAATAGGGTAGATAAATACTGTGTATTTGTAGGTAAAGAAATACTACACAGTAGATTTTTAAATTATTAATGAGCCGAGTCCCAGCTACTGTAATAGAGCAAGTTCCCTGATTTACCTGTAGGAAATGCCGGGCAGAGGACTCTACTGCAGGGAGGAATGTAGCTATATTTCAGCAGCATGAAGCATGGAAAAGCTAAAAACCCCAGAGACAGGGTCTGTTGCCTAGAGACACTGAGCTTGGGAGCCCGCTGAGTAAAGCGGGTTATAAGCCTTTACTCACCCCTCCTACCTTCTACATGCAAAGAAACCCTCCCTGCACAGCCAGGAGAGGAATGAGCCTTCAGCGTGAGACTGTGGAGCGGCATGCTGCAGCGGCGCGGGGAGCGGAGAGAGCCCGCCATACAGAGCGGGAGTTAGCTCCGCCCCCTGCTTCGGCGTGACAATGTATCCCCCGGCCGCCTTGCTGCGGCCGGGGAGCGGGTAAATGTAACCCCCGGCCGCCTGTATGCTGCGGCCGGGGAGCGGTGTATGACATATCCATTGTAAATGTAACCCCCCGGCCGCCTGTATGCTGCGGCCGGGGAGCGCCTGTATATTGTAAATGTAACCCCCCGGCCGCCTGTATGCTGCGGCCGGGGAGCGGTGTGTAACCCCCGGCCGCCTGTATATGCTGCGGCCGGGGAGCGGTGTGTAACCCCCGGCCGCCTGTATATGCTGCGGCCGGGGAGCGGTGTGTAACCCCCCGGCCGCCTGTATGCTGCGGCCGGGGAGCGGAGAGTCTGAGCCCGCCGGACGGAGCGGGAGTTAGCTCCGCCCCTCTGTTTCGGCGCCACTTTTAAATGTAAAAACCCGCTATGTATTACCCGGCTGCCTGTAAGCTTGTATGCTGCGGCCGGGTAGTGTAAATGTATCACCCGGCTGCCTATCTGCTGCAGCCGGGGATTGAAGAGCGCTGAGCCCGCTTACACAGCGGGCTGAAGCTCTGCCCCCCACATAATGGCGCCAAGTTCGAATTAGTAAGTGCGCCCTCTCCTCTGCTGATGCACTGCAGCCTTATAAGGGGGTTAGAGGTTATGCAGGACACAACGCAGTAAAGACCACACATCTAAGAGTCTCACTCTGCACATATTATGTAAAATCACACATCAGTCTGGAGGGGGGGAGATTGTACTCACCGCTGTCCTTCTGATGGAGTGGCCCCGACACGCGCCGCACGCAGCGGTGTCCGGCCATTTTTGATACTCACCGCTGCCATGCTGCCGGAATCTTCTGCTGGATGGAGTGGCCCCGACACGCGCCGCACGCAGCGGTGTCCGGCCAACTCAGGAGAGCTCAGTGTCTCCCTCAGCCGGGGCCCATCCCAAGCCGCATGCAGCTGCGATGGGACCCCGCCGGCAGCTCCCGCGGTGCAGACTGGCAGTGGCAGAGCTGCCAGTCTGAGTGTGTGAAAGAAAAATAAAATAATAAAGAAAAAATTCTTCAGCTAAACCCAAGTGAACCAGCTCACCTCGGGCACTAAACTAAGACTGGCTTGGAGGGGAGATAGTAGGGGAGGAGCTAGCCACAGTGTGAGAATTTTAAAGTGCCAGCTCCCAATGACTACCTACTATTCCCCATTGTAACTACACTCCAGTGGCCCCTAGTGGATGAAGGAGAAAATTACTTTCAGCATGGAGCCTCTCTTAGAAGGTAAACTTGTTTCAATACTGTATCTTTCTATACATGTGAGAATTTGTAAATACACACCTGATAGCGGCTGATCCTCTCTTGCTTCAACTGCTCAAACCTCCTTTTTAGTTCAGCCTGTCGTTCAACCTTCTTCTGTGCTCTGCCCACAAACATCACCTTTCCATTGACATCCCGCCCATTCATGTCATCAACGGCCTGATAGAAATAACAGGCTGTTAGAGAAAACAAATAGTCTCCCATTATTTCAACACACAAGTTCTGAAGAGCTCCCGAAAACCTGGCATTCCTCTGCAGACACTATAAGTCTGCCATGTTCTCCAGGGAAGCTCTTACCTTATTAGCATCTTCATGATTTTCAAAGCTCACAAAGCCAAACCCTTTGGACTTGCCACTGGGGTCAGTCATCACCTTAACGCTCAGAGTTTTCCCTGCAGCCAAGAGACACCAGTTAACCACATAGGTCACAGGGTCACAGCATGCAGGTGCACGGCACACGCATGATAGCAGGCGCCCACATGCGGGAGCAGTCTGGTCTCATTAGGTTAACCACGACATACGTGTGAAACCAGAAACCCACATGCATGGGCAGAGCCAAGGAGCTCACGAGGTTATCCACGGCACACAATAAGCCAGAAGCAATGGCAGCTTGATGGAATCGGGTATTCACGAAGTTACCGTATTTGCTGAAAGTCTCCTTCAGATGCTCATCGTCCATATCTTCCCCAAAGTTCTTGATGTAAACATTTGTGAATTCCTTTGCTTTGGCTCCAAGCTCTGCTTCCCGCTCCCTTCGACATTTAAAACGTCCAACAAACCTGGATAAGAAAAAATAAAGAAAAAATAAGTGTTTGGCACAAGAATCAATTTATTTTGACACATGCTATGGTTTTTCTGACTTTTTATACAACACATTTAATTCAGGATTCTAACAGGTATGCATGAAAGCAGTGTAACATCTTTATAAATAATACACTCATTTCTTTTCACATGGGGTCAGATGTATTAAGCCTGGAGAAGTGATAAGTGCAAGGTGATAACGCACCAGCCAATCAGCTCCAATATGTAAATTGACAGATAGGAGGTGATTGCTGGTGCATTATCACCTTCCACTTATCACTGTTTTATCACTTCTCCAGTCTAATATTTCTGCCCCATTGGTCAGATATAGAAGTTTTCCCTCATGTTACCACTCCAGTAAGAGTGCTCATTTTACCATCCCTCCTCCCCCCTTTTACAGCATCTCCCACCCAGCACACAACGCCTCTCACACTTTGCGGTCGTTGAGCAGCATGCCGTTCATCTTCTCTATGGCTCTATCTGCAGCGTCTTGTGTCTCAAAGTGCACAAAAGCGTACCCCTTGGAACCATTCTCATCACACACCACCTGTAGGAGAGTAAGTCTCAGGAGATCCCTCCAAATCTCAAGTGCAGCCCACAAAACAAGAATAAAAAAGGCTGATACCAAACACGAAAGGGTGACAAACTAACCTTACATGAAAGAATGTTTCCAAATGCTGAAAAAGTGTCATAAAGTGCTTTGTTGTCGATTGATTTGTCAAGATTCTTTATGAAAACATTGCCCACACCAGATTTCCTAAGAGATGGGTCCCGTTGAGACCACATAATTCGAATAGGCTTTCCTTTAATCACATCAAAGTTCATAGTGTCCAACGCACGCTCAGCTGCAAAATACAAAAATATTGGTATGAGTGAACATGTTTCTGTGCTAGAAGCTACAGAAGCAAACCAAAAGAAATATTAAGAGGTAAAATGTCATACTAAGCAAGTGTGACATGGTCATTACCCATTGTGATATTATTAAAAAAAGTTTAAACCAACAAGCCTGGGTCTATGGCCCTCATTCCGAGTTGTTCGCTCGGAGTTTTTCATCGCATCGCAGTGAGAATTCTCTTAGTGCGCATGCGCAATGTTCGCACTGCGACTGCGCCAAGTAACTTTACTATGAAGAAAGTAAGTTTACTCACGGCATTTTCATCGCTCCGACGTTCGCATTGTGATTGACAGGAAATGGGTGTTACTGGGCGGATGCACAGCGTTTTAGGGGCGTGTGGCTGGAAACGCTACCGTTTCCGGAAAAAACGCAGGAGTGGCCGGAGAAACGGTGGGAGTGCCTGGGCGAACGCTGGGTGTGTTTATGACGTCAGCCAGGAACGAAAAGCACTGAACTGATCGCACAGGCAGAGTAAGTCTGAAGCTACTCAGAAACTGCTAACTCGTTTGTAATCGCAATATTGCGCGTACGTCGGTCGCAATTTTAAGAAGCTAAGATTCACTCCCAGTAGGCGGCGGCTTAGCGTGTGTAACTCTGCTACATTCGCCTTGCGAGCGAACAACTCGGAATGAGGGCCTATGTACAGGTGATTTTCCTATTGCTTTGGTAAGAGTTGTAAAGGTGCAAAAGTGTCTATCCTCATACTACCCCTTACACATCAAAAAACCTGCGTCCGACCTGGGTTACTGAACACAGTTTTAAGCCTTGTCCAGCTGTCTGAAACCGTGTTTACACCGCAGGATGGAGTGGTGTCATCCCTTTGCCAATGCTTGGAGATGACATTTCCAAGCGTCATGATCTGAGACTCTATACTTTTAGCGTGACCCGGGTCACACTGCAGGCTGCCCGAGTCGGGTAACACAATCTGGGTAGACCCTTTCACATCAAACCTAAACCTGGGTTGTAAGTTTGGCGTTAAACGGGTATTACTGTTCAGCATCTTTCATCGTAACTAATTTGTGTAAGCACAGATATAAGACTAATTGTGTGAATATCTTGAACATAAGTCTGTGTGGCAAAAGTATTTAACAGGGGCAGGCTTCCAACATGTTCCCTACACTGAAACAATAGGCACCTAAGTAATTGAGAGAAATCAAACATGTTTGACATCTACTAGTTGAAATGACCATTTTCATGTTTTCCAGCACACGGGTGCAAACAGCCGATTATTCCAACAATAACTAAGTGCAATGGTTTTCAACCTCCTAACAGGTCATGTTTTGAGGATGTCCGTCTGTGAAAGCATGTGGGCAAACTGTATCAACTCACCTGTTCACCATTAAAGAAATCCACAAGACATGACATTTTGGTGTGACTGGAGTTGAGAACCCTTGGGTTAGTGTATGGTCAGCTTAAGTTTATCAATTAAGTGCAAAGTGAACCTATAAACAATTCTAGCAACTGTACAAATTTTGAATTAGAACCTTAGAGTAAAAGACTGCAGACACCTGTATTTCTTCCCAATGCCAGCTTTTTAAAGGAGACACTGTTTTTGTAATGATACCGTTAGTTATTGGCACAGACAATGAACTGATTTTGTTATTTTCAGACTGTAGTTTATATCTTAGGCTACATTACAACGAACACATTAGAGCTTGGTGGTCTTTCTGTATCCTATGTAAGTATGTTCTACACGTCCGACTGCTTTTGATTAGCCCTCAAAGTAGATGTAATAGCTTCTGGTAAATATGCAGTATTGTCCACTTTATATTGTGTACCACAAGTTAGAGCAAATAAAGCTGTATTTTGGAATTTGGGGGCAGATGTATTAACCTGGAGAAGACATAAGGAAGTGATAAACCAGTGATAAAGCCACCAGCCAATCAGCTCCAATATGTAAATTAACAGTTAGGTGCTGATTGGCTGGTGCATTAATCACCTTGCATATATCACTGGTTTATCACTTCCTTATGCATTCTCCAGGTTAATACATCTGCACCTTGGTCCCTTGTGTAGTGATGGCATTACTACACATGGAGAAGAAATTTACCTATAACTCATGATGCTCACAGAGCAGTTGTAGTCTTATGTAGTGCATAAGAATCTGCTGTGCCAAATGTTATGTTCGTTTCTTGTCTCCAACGGATAAATTATATTTGTAAGATAATATATAGACATTTCTTAAACCTGCAAAATATAATATAAACGTAATGTTTTCATGTACAGCTTGCTAACCACAAATCATAGCCTAGGTAAGGCACTAAGTACATAGGTCATGCAAGAAGTGTTCTCAAAAGCAGCAGCACCTGGCAGGCGGAGGAGTTTATTTATAGCCAGGCAGCTTTATATGCTGCTTACTCCCTGGGACTAACACACAACACTTGCCAGAACACATCAGCCCAGCAATACGTTCCCTCAAATAGGGGAGCTTTCTATTTTTATCCATTCCAATCATCCAAAAGGCACATAATTCAAACACGAATTGTCCAGATGTAGCCGTGCTCGTCTTGCTGCGATGCGGCATACTGGGCTGTGACCATTTGCAGCCGACAATCCCTCCATGAAATACATTCGGAAATAATGGAGCAAGCGTCGGCTGCGAAGTCGCAGCACAGCATAGCAATAAAGATGAGCATGGCTACACCTGCATTTGCTGCAAACGATCATACACAAAAGTTCCGTACTCATGTAAACCATACTTGCCTACCTGACCCTCTCCATGAGGGAAAAAATGCTCTGTTTCTGGACTTTCCTGGTAATGTATGATTGCCATCACCTGTGGTGAAACACCTTTCTTATCAATTAACTAGCTCACCACAGGTGATGGCAATCATACATTACCAGGAAAGTCCAGGAACAGAGCATTTTCTCCCTCATGGAGAGGGTCAGGTAGGCAAGTATGATGTAAACAGGTGTGATGGCTTCCTAATACTTCCCATCCTCAGCCCAATGAATGCAGAATGCATGGGAGGGGGGTGGGTGGGAAGAGGAGGAATCTCATCACACAGTCCTAAGAGGCATACAGGCACTCACCATCTGCAGGCTGCTGGAAGTTGACATAGGCATATCCTAAGGACCTGCGTGTGATCATGTCCCTGCACACCCGTATAGATAGCACAGGCCCTGCTGGACTAAACTTCTCGTACAGCATGGCCTCGGTGACATCGGGGTGGAGGTCACCCACATAGAGAGACGCCATGGGGTAGCTGCTGCTAGCTGTGTGCATCCCCCGCCCAGCTGGGTCACCCAGGGCGAGGAGCAGAGGGCAGGCTGGCGGATCACCAAAGGAGAAATAGCGGGATTAAGGCGGTTACAGAGGTGTGCCCGCGGCGGGATGTGTAAGGCCAGGATGGGTGGCTGCTAGCACAGCCTGGGGTGCCGGGTGGGTAAGTCCCCGGCGTGGCAGTGAGCGGGCTCGGTATGTGGGGGACAATCTTACACACTGCTGCCGGTGCTACACCCGGGACCAGGTGGTGCACTTATGTCAGGGACAGCAGACTGGCGCTTACTACTGAGTGCGGTGCTGTGGGGGTTACTGCTGGGTGCAGCGTGGCCGGGGCGGAGCAAGGGGATGTTTCGTGCAGGGTACTATCTTGCGTTACGATTGGTGTACCGTGCGGTTATTGCCCCTCGTGTCTCTATCAGTTCAAGTTTGCGCCCCGGCCGCTCTCAGACATCATACTATGGCCGGCACCCAGCTCGGCAGCAAGCTACAGAGAGGCCGGATGTGGCTGAATGCGCGGCTTTTATATCCGGGTCCCTGGTCACCCCAGCTTTGGGCTCACAGCGACCCCTGGTGTCCTCCAACCGTATAGCAGCGAGTTGAAATATTCGCCGCCATATTGGAAAGGTCCTTAGCACGATGAGAAATTAGACGCTACCATATTGCAAGGGGCACGTTTATAGAAGATTATCAACATAAACACAGAGATACACAAATAAATGATTATGTATTTATTTACTGATCTGATTGCATGAGAGGGGCAGATGTTTAGAAGCACACAAATGCAGATGAGCCTATTTATACTTTCCTTCAGGATGCAGCATAGATATCATAAAATTGCAAGTCTGGAAACTTAAATAATTTCACTGACTGAAAATAACATCAAGCTATCCAGCTTTGTGTTGGGGTAGGTCTCTACTCAGAGCCGGCTTTAACCAATATGATGCATACTTGCCTACCTGACCCTCTCCGTGAGGGAGAAAATGCTCTGTTCCTGGACTTTTCTGGTAATGTATGATTGCCATCACCTGTGGTGAAACACCTTTCTTATCAATTAACTAGCTCACCACAGATGATGGCAATCATACATTACCAGGAAAGTCCAGGAACAGAGCATTTTCTCCCTCATGGAGAGGGTCAGTTAGGCAAGTATGATATGATGCCCTAGGCAAGATTTTGGCTGGTGGTGCCCCCTAGCACCGCCACTAGTTCTGCAGGAGATGCCTGGCATGAGTCAGCTGGCAGCTCTGCTAACGTCGGGCGCCTTTTGTTTATGAAAATGCATCATATTATTTGCATTACTATGTGGCTAGGATGCACAAGCAGCTTCTGTTGATTAAAATGATATGCAGCATGCCTATATTCTGTGTGTGACATCAGCTGTATCTGCATACGAAATGCTACAGTACATTACAGTGATTTCCAGGAATACACTGCAACGTAGCATTTCATATGCAGATACAGCCGCAGTCACACACAGAATATAGGCATGCCGCATATCATTTTAATCAGCAGACGCTGCTGGTGCCCCTAAGCATACCAAATGCCCTAGGCATTTGCCTTTTTTGCCTATGCCTAAGGCCGGCTCTGTCTCTAGTGCTGTCTATGGTTATATCCATACCTCCCAAATGACCCTCTTCAGGGGGTAAATTTACTAAGATGGGAGTTCTATTTAAGATGGGATATTACCCATAGCAACCAATCAGATTCTACTTCTCATTTATCTAGCACCTTCTAGAAGATAATACCTGGAATCTGATTGGTTGCTATTGGCAACATCCCATCTTAAATAGAACTCCCATCTTAGTAAATTTACCCCCAGGAGGGACAGAATGTTCTGTTCCTGGACTTTCCTCTGAATTTATGGTTGCCCTCATCTGTGCTGAAACACCTTTCTTATCCATTAAGCTGTTCAAAACAGGTGCCAACAATCATATGTTAAGAGAAAAGTCCAGAAGCAGAGCATTTTGTCCCTCCTGGAGAGGGTCATGTTGGGAGGTAAGTTATATCTAGTGCTGCCCAGTTGTGTGTCTGCACCCTCCATTGGAACTATATCATGCCTAACAACATGACCCTCTCCAGGAGGGAGAGAATGCTCTGCTTCTGGACTTTTATCTTAATTTATGATTGATGGCACCTGTTTGGAACTGGTTAGTGGATAGCTCACGAAAAAGGGACGTGGCCTATGAAAAGGGGGCGTGGCTTCACGGAGGACCCGCGATCGCGAGCCACGCCCCCATTTTCGTCACTGAGGGGGCATGCCCAGCGCTCTGTGAGCCGCTGGCATGCTCCCTCTCCCTCTGACTCCACTGAATAGACGCTGTGCGCATGCGCACAGCGTCTATTCACCACTGCTCTGCTAAGCAGAGCAGCGTTTGACAGAGCCTCCCAACTGCGATTGACAGAGCCTCCCAACTGACCCCCCCACCGCGGGACACTGCGGCCCGCGGGTGGGACAGCGGGACAGTCCCCAAAAAACGGGACTGTCCCGCGAAAATCGGGACAGTTGGGAGGTATGTGTATAGTGTCATGTGTAGGGTGTAATATGGGGGGCTGCTTATAGTGTCATGTGCTGGGTGTAATATGGAGGGGGCTGTGTATAGTGTCATGTGCTGGGTGTAGTATGGAGGGGGCTGTGTATAGTGTCATGTGCTGGGTGTAATATGGGGGGCTGTGTATAATGTCATGTGCTGGGTGTAATATGGGGGGCTGTGTATAATGTCATGTGCTGGGTGTAATGTCGTGTGCTGGGTGTAATATGGGAGGCGCTGTGTATAATGTCATGTGCTGTGTATAATGTAAAGTGCTGGGTATAATGCTGCCTTTAGTACTATAGTTTTCACCTGCAATTACAGGACACACCCCTGATTGCAATAAATACGCCAGCCTGGGCGGAGCTAGAGACGCCCCTCAACGGCACATTCCACTGCCGCCTGGTATCTCCCTGAAACTAGTTTTCAAAAGTAGGCAAGTATGATGTACATACTCTAATGTAGGCAAGTATGATGTACAGTATGTATGTGCTGTGTATGTATATGTGTATGTGGTATATGTGTGACTGTGCAGCATAATGTGTGTAAGCGTCACTGTTACAGGGGGCGTTACATGTGCAAGCGTCACTGGTACAGGGGGCGTTACGTGTGTAAGCGTCACTGGTGCAGGGGGCATTACATGTGAAAGCTGCACTGGTACAGGAAGCGTTACGTGTGTAATTGGCACTGGTACACGGGGCATTACGTGTGTAAGCGGCACTGATACAGGGTGCGTTACGTGTGTAAGCGGCACTGGTACAGGGGGCGTTGCGTGTTTGTCACTGCTGCAGGGGGCGTTACGTATGTAAGTGTCACTGTTGCAGGGGGTGTTACATGTGTAAGCGTCACTGCTGCAGGGGGAGTTACGTGTGTAAGTACCACTACTACAGTGGGCGTTGTGTATAAGTGGAACTACCACAGGGGGCGTTACGTGTGTAAGCGGCACTACTACAGGGAGAATTATGTGTAAAAGCATTGTGTGCGCTGTCCCTTTGTAAAGTATGGGAGGGCGCAAATTTATAGTTTGCAGGGGGGCGCCAAACACCCTAGCACCGGCCCTGCATGTAGCCCATGACCACATCACTCAAAAATATACAAACAGAACCCAGCACTCACCCAAGTAAGCTCACTTATCCTCAACACTTCAATAAATAAATGATGGGTGTTTTGTTAGTGGATTGGCCAATGCACAAAAACCTGCCAAGGTAACCCACCTCATGCTGGTCCTACACAGGATGGCAGTTTTAAAAACTAGGCCCCAAAGAGCACATCATGCAAAGAAAAAAAAAAAGTGCAAGGAGACACTGCAGGAGACTTTGTGTCCGCGGGAATTGGGTGAGGCTAAAATTACGCGATTTGCATCATTTTAACCCCTTCCCCACCTCACGGACTTGTGTATACCGGAGTTTATCTCTTCATCCTGCCCGCATCACTAGGGTGCAAGCAGGATGCAGGAGGCCTGCCTACTCTTCCGGGGGTGCGGGGGGCTACCTCAAAAAACGGGAGCCTCCCGCAGCTTCCTGGAGAGTAGGCAAGTATGGTGCAAGATGGAATTGTCCTTGGTCCCTCCTTATGTTGTTTAAACAGGACACGCACAGTTTAATAAACCCATAATTTCAGCGACAGGTGGTCCCCCTGGAAAAATCTCGCCAACTTCTCCAAATTATAGCTAGCTACAAACATACCACCTCCATATTTGATGACTTTTCACATTATGAGAAGAGGCAAGAAGAAGAGGACAGTGGGGGGGGGGGGGGGTGTCATTCCGATCCGATCACTCGCTGTTTATCGCAGCGCAGCAATCAGGTCGGGACTGGGCATGTCCCGGCGCTTCAGTGCGCCGGCGCATGCCAGCCGTCATTGCCTAGCGATCGCCTCTGAAGCAGAGGCGGGCGCTGGGCAGGAGGGGGATGGACAGCAGCGTTAATCCGCCTTTTAGGGCGCGCGGTCCGGCCAACGCAGGCGTGGCCGGGCCGTTGGGGGAGGCAGGCCGCGGTGGCTGCGTGACGTCACATGCAGCCGTTGCGACCCGGGGCAGCGAAGAGGTTCTCCCGGCCAGCCGCAGGAGCTGCACTGGCCGGGAGTAACTCCTGAGATGCAAAAGACCTTGGAATATTAAGCTATCAGTTATTTGCCCCCTAGATTGGGAGGGCGTGTGATCAATATGCACTGCTAAAGATCTGAACTGCTCCCATTCAGGGATAAACCTGATTTCAACTAATATAGGGGATATAGCAATATGCATTGAATACTTGCTTTAGTTGCTTTGGGTTTTTGTCTATCTCTGTTTGTCTCTAGAAACATAATTTTTCTTCATATATATTATATCAGTAAGAAATAAAAGTAATGTTTTATATATACACCATATAATTTCATGTTGGTTTTCATCATTATATGTCAGCATCCGGGGTCTTACCGATAGGCTGGGGCCGCGGGGCTTGCTTCACTGGCGGCGTGCGGGGAGCGTCGGAGGAGGGCTGCCGCGCCAGGTCTGTGCACAGCGGGAGGCGACGGTGGGGGGGGGTCCGCTCCTGGCGGCAGAATGCCGCTGCAGCAGATCTCGCTCGTCCTAGCAGTTGCTAGGATACCAGGGGCAGGGAGCTGAGTGCTGATACAGGAAGGTCTGCCTCACTGGGAGCCGCCATGTTGGAGACCAAAGTTGGAGCATATTGCAGGCTTCCTGTTTCTTCCAGCCAATCCAGCGAAAGTTCTTCCTATAAAAGGGGGCTGATTTAGGACAGGGACTCCAGTGCTTCAAGTTACAACTCTGTTGTAGGTGCTTTAGCCTGTGCTCCCAGGATCCTTGCCGTGTTCTGGTTACTCCTAATTCTGCTAAGCCGTTTTCTCAGTTGCTGCTGCAGCCCTGCCGTTCCTAGCCTACTACCGCCGGTGGAAGCGCTCCTGGAAAACCCAGTCCAGTAAGAGCCTTGGGGCACGGATGGTCCCGGGCTTTCTGCCTCGTTCTTTAGCCACGTCTTCAAAGCCATCATCCACAGTTCATTATCTACAGCCTTGTCTTCCAAGCCACAGTCCGCAGTTCTTCATCTTCAGCCGCGTCTTCAAAGCCACCATCCACAGTCTCCAGTTCAATATCTACAGCTTCGTCTTTCAAGCCCCTGCCCGCAGTTCTTCTTCTTCAGCCATGTCTTCAAAGCCACTATTCACAGTCCCCAGTTTATCATCTACAACTTCGTCTTTCAAGCCACAATCAGCAGTTCTTTATCTTCAGCCACGTCTACAGTTCATTACCCACAGCCTCGTCTTCAAAGTCACAGTCCTCAGTTTTTGTCTCCAAACCTCGTTTCTTAGTCATCGTTCACAAGTCACAGTTCTTTCCCTTCAGTCTCATTCTCAGGAACTGTTACTCATTGACTCATAGTCCCGCCTACGTTTCCTATTTGATCCCTGTCCCATGAGAAGGGACTATTTTCAGCCCCCACGCTTTCTTCATCCGCAGACAACTACTTCCCTGGGTAAGACCCAGCTGCCGGATCCCCAAATCCAGCCGAGCGTGACATTATATAGTATAAAAGAGTGCTCCTAAAATGAATTTTCTTTGGGGCTAGTCCCCAGAAACAGTGTTTTATGTGAAGTTTTTCCATAATTCCAGGAGCACCTCCAGCCTCAGTAATAAAAATATAGGGTTCACTATTGGTTGGCCTATGTTCTTCACTGGTGGTTCAGCTTCTCATGAAAATGGAGGCCCTCCTCCCTCTTGAAAAATGTAAAAAAAATAAAGCTTGTCAAAGCACAGGAAAAAACAATTCTAGTGGTAGTATATCTCTGAACGCACAATTGTTTTTGCCTGTGCTTTGACAAGCTTTATATTTTTTAAATTTTTCAAGAGGTAAGAGGGCCTCCATTTTCATGAGAAGCTGAACCACCAGTGAAGAACATAGGCCAAGGCCTTACCCTTTCCTTGCCACTTCGTGTCGTGAATGGCATATTGTCAATTTTACATTTCTTATTAGATAATTTCTTTTCTTTTTCTTTGGTTCTTTAGTTTTGCTTCTTGGATTTTACATGCCCTCTATGACATTGGGCTTCGGCCTTAGCAGATGACATTGATGGAATTGCATCGTCAATGTCATGACTGGTGGCAGCAGCAGCTTCAGCACTAGTACTAGGAACTGGAAGTGGTTCCTGATCTTTCACTATTTTTTCCACCAATTTTTTGTTCTCCATTTCATAGGATAGCACCCCTTTATTATTACAGCACACTGAGCAGTGCCCCTTTATTTTCACAGCACCCCTGATTTTTTACAGCATACAAGACAGGGCCAATGCACATTTATTTTCACAGCATCCCAGTATTTTTACAGCATACAGGACAGTGCCAGCACCCCTGTATTTTCACAACACTCCTGTAATTTTACAGCATACAAGACAGTGACAGCACCCCTTTATATTCACAGCACACCTGTATTTTTACAGCATACAGGACAGGGCCAGTGTACATTTATTTTCACTGCACCCCTGATTTTTGACAGCATACAAGACAGGGCCAGCTTACCTTTATTTTCACTGCACCCCTGAATTTTTAAAAGCATACAAGACAGGGCCAGTGTACATTTATTTTCTCTAACGTCCTAAGTGGATGCTGGGGACTCCGTAAGGACCATGGGGAATAGCGGCTCCGCAGGAGACTGGGCACATCTAAAGAAAGCTTTAGGACTATCTGGTGTGCACTGGCTCCTCCCCCTATGACCCTCCTCCAAGCCTCAGTTAGATCTCTGTGCCCGAACGAGAAGGGTGCACACTAGGGGCTCTCCTGAGCTTCTTAGTGAAAGTTTTAGTTTAGGTTTTTTATTTTCAGTGAGACCTGCTGGCAACAGGCTCACTGCATCGAGGGACTAAGGGGAGAAGAAGCGAACTCACCTGCGTGCAGAGTGGATTGGGCTTCTTAGGCTACTGGACATTAGCTCCAGAGGGACGATCACAGGCCCAGCTTGGATGGGTCCCAGAGCCGCGCCGCCGGCCCCCTTACAGAGCCAGAAGGCAGAAGAGGTCCGGAAAATCGGCGGCAGAAGACGTCCTGTCTTCAACAAGGTAGCGCACAGCACTGCAGCTGTGCGCCATTGCTCTCAGCACACTTCACACTTCGGTCACTGAGGGTGCAGGGCGCTGGGGGGGGGCGCCCTGAGACGCAATAAAAACACCTTGGATGGCAAAAAATGCATCACATATAGCTCCTGGGCTATATGGATGCATTTAACCCCTGCCAGAATCCATAAAAAAGCAGGAGAAAAGTCCGCGAAAAAGGGGTGGAGCCTATCTCCTCAGCACACTGGCGCCATTTTCCCTCACAGCTCCGTTGGAGGGAAGCTCCCTGGCTCTCCCCTGCAGTCACTACACTACAGAAAGGGTTAAAAAAGAGAGGGAGGCACTAATTAGGCGCAGTATTAACTATACAGCAGCTATAAGGGGAAAAACACTTATATAAGGTTATCCCTGTATTTATATAGCGCTCTGGTGTGTGCTGGCAAACTCTCCCTCTGTCTCCCCAAAGGGCTAGTGGGGTCCTGTCCTCTATCAGAGCATTCCCTGTGTGTGTGCTGTATGTCGGTACTTTTGTGTCGACATGTATGAGGAGAAAAATGATGTGGAGACGGAGAAGATTGCCTGTAATAGTGATGTCACCCCCTAGGGGGTCGACACCTGAGTGGATGAACTGTTGGAAGGAATTACGTGACAGTGTCAGCTCTGTATAAAAGACAGTGGTTGACATGAGACAGCCGGCTACTCAGCTTGTGCCTGTCCAGACGTCTCATAGGCCGTCAGGGGCTCTAAAGCGCCCGTTACCTCAGATGGCAGATATAGACGCCGACACGGATACTAACTCCAGTGTCGACGGTGAAGAGACGAATGTGACTTCCAGTAGGGCCACACGTTACATGATTGAGGCAATGAAAAATGTTTTACACATTTCTGATAATACGAGTACCACCAAAAAAAGGGGTATTATGTTCGGTGAGGAAAAACTACCTGTAGTTTTCCTGAAACTGAGAAATTAAATGAGGTGTGTGATGATGCGTGGGTTTCCCCCGATAACAACTGATAATTTCTAAAATGTTATTGGCATTATATCCTTTCCCGCCAGAGGTTAGGGTGCGTTGGGAAACACCCCCTAGGGTGGATAAAGCGCTCACGCGCTTGTAAGGGCTCTACCTTCGCCTGAGATGGCCGCCCTTAAGGATCCTGCTGATAGAAAGCAGGAGGGTATCCTAAAAGGTATTTACACACATACTGGTGTTATACTGCGACCAGCAATCGCCTCAGCCTGGATGTGCAGTGCTGGGTTGGCGTGGTCGGATTCCCTGACTGAAAATATTGATACCCTAGATAGGGACAGTATATTTTTGCCTATAGAGCATTTAAAAGATGCATTTCTATATATGCGTGATGCACAGCGGAATATTTGCCGACTGGCATCAAGTCTAAGCGCGTTGTCCATTTCTACCAGTAGAGGGTTATGGACACGTCAGTGGTCAGGTGATGCGTATTCCAAACGGCATTTGGAAGTATTGCTTTATTAAGGGAGGAGTTATTTGGGGTCGGTCTTTCAGACCTGGTGGCCACGGCAACAGCTGGGAATTCCACGTTTGTACCCCAGGTCGCCTCTCAACATGAGAAGACGCCGTATTATCAGGCGCAGTCTTTTCGTGGACAAGCGGGCAAAAGGTTCCTCATTTCTGCCCCGTGACAGAGGGAGAGGAAAAAGGCTGCAGAAATCAGCCAGTTCCCAGGAACAGAAACCCTCTCCCGCCTCTGCCAAGCCCTCAGTATACGCTGGGGCTTTACAAGCAGAATCAGGCACGGTGGGGGGCCCGTCTCAATGAATTTCAGCGCGCAGTGGGCTCACTCGCAAGTAGACCCCTGGATCCTTCAGGTGATATCTCAGGGGTACAAATTAGAATTCGAGACGTCTCCCCCTCGCCGTTTCCTAAAGTCGGCTTTACCGATGTCTCCTTCTGACAGGGAGACAGTTTTGGAAGCCATTCACAAGCTGTATTCCCAGCAGGTTATAATCAAGATACCCCTCCTGCAAGGAACGGGGTATTATTCCACACTGTTGTGGTACCGAAGCCGGACGGCTCAGTGAGACCGATTCTAAATCTAAAATCTTTGAACACTTACGTACAGAGGTTCAAATTCAAGATTGAGTCACTCAGAGCAGTGATTGCGAACCTGGAAGAAGGGGACTACATGATGTCTCGGGACATCAAGGATGCTTACCTTCATGTAAAAATTTACCCTTCTCACCAAGGGTACCTCAGGTTTATGGTACAGAACTGTCACTATCAGTTCAGACGCTGCCCTTATGGATGGTACACGGCACCCCGGGTCTTTACCAAGGTAATGGCCGAAATGATGATATTCCTTCGAAGGAAGTGAATTTTAGTTATCCCTTACTTGGACAATTCCCTGATAAGGGTAAGATCCAGGGAACAGTTGGAGGTCGGTGTAGCACTATCTCAGGTAGTGTGGCGGCAGCACGATTGGATTCTCAATATTCCAAAATCGCACCTGGTTCCGACGACGTGTCTTCTGTTCCTAGGGATGATCCTGGACACAGTCCAGAAAAAGGTGTTTCTCCCGGAGGAGAAAGCCATGGAGTTATCCGAGCTAGTCAGGAACCTCCTAAAACCGAGCCAAGTCTCAGTGCATCAATGCACAAGGGTTCTGGGTAAAATGGTGGCTTCCTACGAAGCAATCCCATTCGGCAGTTTCCACGCAAGAACTTTCCAGTGGGACCTGCTGGACAAATGGTCCGGGTCGCATCTTCAGATGCATCAGCGGATAACCCTGTCACCAAGGACAAGGGTGTCCCTCCTGTGGTGGTTGCAGAGTGCTCATCTTCTAGAGGGCCGCAGATTAGGCAGTCAGGACTCTGACCGGGTGACCACGGATGCCAGCCTGCGAGGCTGGGGAGCAGTCACACAGGGAAGGAATATCCAGGGCTTATGGTCAAGCCTGGAGACATCACTTCACATAAATATCCTGAAGCTAAGGGACATTTACAATGCTCTAAGCTTAGCAAGACCTCTGCTTCAAGGTCAGCCGGTGTTGATCCAGTCGGACAACTTCACGGCAGTCACCCACGTAAACAGACAGGGTGGCACAAGAAGCAGGAGGGCAATGGCAGAAGCTGCAAGGATTCTTCGCTGGGCGGAAAATCATGTGATAGCACTGTCAGCAGTATTCATTCCGGGAGTGGACAACTGGGAAGCAGACTTCCTCAGCACGACCTCCACCCGGGAGAGTGGGGACTTCACCCAGAAGTCTTCCACATGATTAAAAACTCGACAGGTATTGCGCCAGGTCCAGGGACCCTCAGGCAATAAGCTGTAGACGCTCTGGTAACACCGTGGGTGTACCAGTCAGGGTATGTGTTCCCTCCTCTGCCTCTCATACCCAAGGTACTGAGATTGATAAGATGGAGAGGAGTAAGCACTATATTCGTGGTTCCGGATTGGCCAAGAAGGACTTGGTAACCGGAACTTCAAGAGATGCTCACGGAGGATCCGTGGCCTCTACCTCTAAGAAGGGACCTGCTCCAGCAAGGACCCTGTCTGTTCCAAGACTTACCGCGGCTGCGTTTGACGGCATGGCGGTTGAACGCCGGATCCTGAAGGAAAAAAGGCATTCCGGATGAAGTCATCCCTATCCTGATCAAAGTCAGGAAGAATGTAACCGCAAAAACATTATCACCGCAATTGGCGAAAATATGTTGCGTGGTGCGAGGCCAGTAAGGCCTGACGGAGGAAATTCAACTGGGTTGATTCCTACATTTCCTGCAAACAGGAGTGTCTATGGGCCTGAAATTGGGGTCCATTAAGGTTCAAATTTCGGCCCTGTCAATTTTCTTCCAAAAAGAACTAGCTTCAGTCCCTGAAGTTCAGACGTTTGTAAAAGGGGTACTGCATATACAGCCTCCTTTTGTGCCTCCAGTGGCACTTTGGGATCTCAATGTAGTTTTGGGTTCCAAAAGTCACATTGGTTTGAACCACTTAAATCTGTGGAGTTAAAATATCTCACATGGAAAGTGGTCATGCTGTTGGCCCTGGCCTGGGCCAGGCGCGTGTCAGAATTGGCGGCTTTATCCTGAAAAAGCCCTTATCTGATTTTCCATTCGGACAGGGTGGAATTGAGGACTCGTCCTCAGTTTCTCCCCAAGGTGGTTTCAGCGTTTCACCTGAACCAACCTATTGGTGGTGCCTGCGGCAACTAGGGACTTGGAGGCCTCCAAGTTGCTAGACGTTGTCAGTGCCCTGAAAATATATGTTTCCAGGACGGCTGGAGTCAGAAAATCTGACTCGCTGTTTATCCTGTATGCACCCAACAAGCTGGGTGCTCCTGCTTCTAAGCAGACTATTGCTCGTTGGATTTGTAGTACAATTCAGCTTGCACATTCTGTGGCAGGCCTGCCACAGCCAAAAATCTGTAAATGCCCACTCCACAAGGAAGGTGGGCTCATCTTGGGCGGCTGCCCGAGGGGTCTCGGCTTTACAACTTTGCCGAGCAGCTACTTGGTCAGGAGCAAATACGTTTGTAAAATTCTACAAAATTGATATCCTGGCTGAGGAGGACCTGGAGTTCTCTCATTTGGTGCTGCAGAGTCATCCGCACTCTCCCGCCCGTTTGGGAGCTTTGGTATAATCCCCATGGTCCTTACGGAGTCCCCAGCATCCACTTAGGACGTTAGAGAAAATAAGAATTTACTTACCGATAATTCTATTTCTCATAGTCCGTAGTGGATGCTGGGCGCCCATCCCAAGTGCGGATTGTCTGCAATACTTGTACATAGCTATTGTTACAAAAATCGGGTTATTATTGTTGTGAGCCATCTTTCAGAGGCTCCTCTGTTATCATGCTGTTAACTGGGTTCAGATCACAGGTTATACGGTGTGATTGGTGTGGCTGGTATGAGTCTTACCCGGGATTCAAAATCCTTCCTTATTGTGTACGCTCGTCCGGGCACAGTATCCTAACTGAGGCTTGGAGGAGGGTCATAGGGGGAGGAGCCAGTGCACACCAGATAGTCCTAAAGCTTTCTTTAGATGTGCCCAGTCTCCCGCGGAGCCGCTATTCCCCATGGTCCTTACGGAGTCCCCAGCATCCACTACGGACTATGAGAAATAGAATTATCGGTAAGTAAATTCTTATTTTAACTGCACCCCTGAATTTTTACAGCATACAGGACAGAGCGAGTGTACATTTATTTTCACAGCACCACTGAATTTTTACAGCATACAAGACAGGACCAGTGTACCTATATTTTCACTGCACCCCTGAATTTTTACAGCATACAAGACAGGGCCAGTGTACATTTATTTTCACAGCACCCCTGAATTTTTACAGCATACAAGACAGGGCCAGCACCCCTGTATTTTCACAGCATACAGGAGGACAGTGCCCCTGTACAGCACAGCAGCCAGGACAGCAACACCCATGTACAGCTGCAGCACCCCTAGAGAGCCGGAGTGAAAATGGCGGCGATTCGCAGCTCCTTATATAGAATCCAAAACCTACAAGAGTCCGACAGTGGGATGATGACATTTTGCCTTGTTCTGGGATCCGAGTCTGGTGGGAAGTTCCGAGCCAGACTCAGTTCCCGGCTCGGATAGTGAAGTTCGGGGAGGGGGGGGGGGAGATTTGGTTCTCTGAGAACCGAACCCGCTCATTTGTAACTGGGATCAGTACGCTTTTAGATGGAGCTTCTCCAAGGCACTTATGTAAGGAGAACTCCTCCATTGACTAGGTACTAACACTCTGCTGTTTATGATTAACAATACACTGTTGTGACCGTAGCAGTTAGTTCTGAAGTACCCTCCTTTCAGCGCTTGCCCCTGTGCCTGACCTGCCAGAGCTGCAAACATCAGATCTGTATGCGGGCGGCCAGTCACTGGGAGAGGGAAGAATTATCCAGATCCATAGCAGTGACTTTTATCCCTCTCCTCCGCTTGATGCTCTTAGAGACCGGCACACTGTAGGTTACGGGGGTCATAGACAGGGAGATAAAGGAGTAAAGTCGTTTCTTATAATAAAGTGACGAGTGCTCATGTGCATAAGAAAAAGTGCTGTCTCTTAACATCTAAAGCCCAAAGAGGCACCCAGTTTCAAACAGCAGACAATACAAGTGCCTGGAGGCCACAAAAGCCAAAAAGGACAACATAGTAACAAACAATGGTATCCGGTCTTTAGATCGACAGCACTTAGGTCAACACTCATTAGGTCAACAACTATTGTCCTATGCATTAGGTTGACATGGTCATTAGGTCAACATAGTCACTAGGTCGACACATGAAAAAGTCAACATGAGTTTTTCACATCTTTTTTTTTTAGTGCAAATTATTTTTTCATCGCAAAACAAAAAGTGAATAGATACAACAGCAGTACGTTATACTAGTATCAAAAACAGGTAGCAAGCCTAAATCATGCTTAATAGTCCAGGGACCAACAGATTATACACCAAAACATTTAAACGAACTTAAGAAATTACTATCCCTTACAGTGGGCAAAAATATAAACAGATCTGGTTTAAGAAAGATATATAAGAAAAACAGACAAAATCCCTAAACCAGTACCACTGAAGAATCAAAACGTACAAATAGAACATTGAACAACGGAAAAAGGAAAAGAGGAGCAGGGGGAGGAGAATAAAACACCTGATCCGATTCGAAGCCTATGAAAAAGAAAAAAATAGATGTAGTTGAATCTTATATCAAAAGTGCCCTATCAGGGAAGTTTAGAGGGGTTGATGCCAACTTTTAGTGATGATCTCCCGATATACACTAGAGTCTTTGAATGACAACCATCTATACCAAGTATCCCTGAAACAAGCATTACCATTATCTATAGAGGACATAATATCGTCCATTTCCACATAAAGGTCAATCCTATGGAACCAATCTAGCACCGTAGGAGGGGAAGATGAGCGCCAATGGACAGGATTAACTGCCTTAGCTGCATTATTTAAGTTACATAATAATGATTTTTTGTAATTTGGGATGGGTCCAGAGGAAAAATGGAAAAGCCAAAACAGTGGGTCAGTTGGGACATCTACTCCAGTTATCATAGCAGAAAGGGAAAGGACTTCCTTCCAATAGGGCTGGATATCAGGACAAAGCCACCAAATGTGAAATAGTTTACCCACGCCATTGGGGCATCTCCAACAAACGTTAGGAACACCCGAACCCATTTTGGAGAGGGTATCGGGGCATCTATACCACCTGGAAATTTAATTTATATTGGGTCTCAATAACTAATGTGCTGGCAGAGCAGGAATGGGCCAGTTTGAAAATTCATACCCATTGGTCATCATCTAAAACAGCACCCATTTCATTATTCCATACCTGAGTGAAAGGAGGTAAAGTCTTACTGGAGTCTGTGAGTAGGATGTTATAAATCTTGGAGATTGAATGGACAGGGGTCTCTGGGCTAGCACAGATGCGTTTAAAGGGTGTCAATATAGAGTGCCAGGATCGTAAAGGGCCTAGCACCTGCAAAAGGTGACGAACCTGTAGATAGCGCCAAAAGTCTCCCCAGGACAAACCCCATTTAGGGGGTAATTCCAAGTTGATCGCAGCAGGAAATTTTTTAGCAGTTGGGCAAAACCATGTGCACTGCAGGGGAGGCAGATATAACATGTGCAGAGAGAGTTAGATTTGGGTGTGGTGTGTTCAATCTGCAATCTAAATTGCAGTGTAAAAATAAAGCAGCCAGTATTTACCCTGCACAGAAACAAAATAACCCACCCAAATCTAACTCTTTCTGCACATGTTATATCTGCCTCCCCTGCAGTGCACATGGTTTTGCCCAACTGCTAAAAAATTTCCTGCTGCGATCAACTTGGAATTGCCCCCATAGTCTGTAGATCTGAGAAGGAGACAATACCATCTCCACTCACCAGCTGACCAACACGAAAGAGGCCCTTGGCATACCAGGAGCGGAAAACCGATAAATTCAATCCTGGGGGGAAATGAGCATTGAGCAAAAAGGAAAGACAAGAAGACTTCGAAGAAGAAACTGATGGCAATTTCCTGACCGTCTTCCAGCACGACAGAGTCGGGCCAGTAGTAGGATGGGAGGGTTAGGGAGGGCAGGGATCCATGGAGCTACCTCGAGAGGGATCGACATGGAGCATTTTTATATCTGAGCCCATTGTTTAGATGAATCTGATCTGGACCAATCTATGATCTTGCTTAAGTGGCAAGCCTGATAATACCCCTGGATATTCGGTAGACTAATCCCGCCTCTATCCTTCTGTCTGGACAGCAAGCTGAACCTCAAGCATGGGCGTTTACCTCTAAATAGTGTTTGAGTATCCTTGAACCATTTTAGGGGGATTTTGATGGGGAGAGACTGCAATAAATAGAGAATTTTAGGAAGGGAATTAATTTTGAGTACACTCATTCTTCCAAACCAGTCTGGAGATCCAATCGTAACTTACTCAACAACGATGTGAAGTTAGAGTCAAAGAGGCGTGAGGGGTCTCTAGTTAGAGTAATCCCCAAATAATTAATTTGGGAGGTGTCCCAGGAAAACGGAAATGCAGATTTAAGTCCCTTTATTGTTGTAGGAGGACACGTAATATTCAAGGCTACCGACTTAGAATAATTTATTTAAAAGTTGGAGAGGCCCCCGAAAACTTTAAACTCTTCCATCAGTTTTGGGAGGGAGATTACAGGATTTTTGAGAGTGGTTAACAGATCATCTGCAAAAAAGGCTAGCTTGTGCTCAACATCTCCTATCTTGATCCCCGTAATACAGGGATTGAGCCTGATCGCCATCGCCAAAGCCTCCATACAGAGAACAAATATTAAGGGCAAAAGTGGGCACCCCTGACGGGTTCCATTGTGAATGTCGAAGGAACCCGATAAAGAGCCATTAATCCTAATTCTAGCTCGTGGGGAAGTATATAAAGCTAAGATACGTTGAAGACACGTGGGACCCAGTCCCAAGTGACCCAGCACACCGGCCATAAATCCCCAATCAATCCTATCAAAAGCCTTTTCAGCATCGGTAGATAACAAAATAGCGGGAGAGTCCGAGGTTGAAATATAGTGAATGAGAGCAATTATCTTGGTGGTGTTGTCCTTCGCCTCCCGGCCAGGGACAAAACCCACTTGGTCAGAGTGTATAAGAGACGGCAAAAGGAGCTTTAATCTGTTTGCAAGGAGTTTTGCGAAAAACTTTATGTCGGTGTTGAGGAGAGAGATAGGCCGGTAGCTGGGGCACAGGGAGGGATCCTTGCCGGGCTTGGGGATAACGGTGATGTGTGCTTCCAGAGACTGGCGATAAAAAAGGCACCCCCTCCGAAACAGTATTGCAGGCCTCCATAAATAAAGGAAGCAGTCTGTCTCTAAAAGTTTTAAAATAAGTAATCGTAAAACCATCTGGGCCCGGGCTCTTCCCAGAAGGGGTCGATTTGAGGGCCTCATCAAGTTCCAAAGAAGAAAAGGGTTTCTCAAGCTCCTTGCAAGCGTCAGCAGTGAGCCTGGGAAACCCAATTTTCGTGAGGTAGGAGTGAATGGCCCTCTGCTTCTCGCCAGCATCTGCAAAGCCCACAGGGGAGGGCAGGTTATATAATGAAGAATAGTAAGAGCAAAATGTCTCAGCTATCTCGTCAGTTTTGTGGAGAGTGGAACCCTGATCATTCTTAATGGAGGAGATATATGAAAGAGCTCGCTGAGAGCGCAAAGCCCTGGCCAACATCTTGCCAGGTTTGTTTCCCCAGCAAAAATATCTGTTACGACATTTTCGAAAATAATATTTCACTTTATCTAGAAGCAATTGGTTGAGTGACGACTGGGCAGAGACAAGATCTGCATATACGTCAGATGAGATGGTATTTTTGTGGGAGGATTCCAGAAGTTGGATTTTCTGTAAAAGTCCGTCAATCTGACCTTGTCTCTGTTTCTTGAGGTAGGATCCTAGTTGTATACATTTGCCTCATACCACACACTTATGGACTTCCCAAGTGGTGAGGCTTGATACCTTGGGGGAGACGTTGGTTTCTATATACATATCTAAGGTATTTTCTAGTTGAGTTTTGCAGTAAGGGTCATACAGAAGTGATTCATTGAATCTCCAAGAGCGGAAGGTACGGTAGGAGGAACCCAGCATCAGGTCTAAACAAATTGGCGCATGATCCAACCAAGTTGTCGAGCCTATAAATGCATCGTGCACCAACTGAAGGTAACTATGGTGTATAAGGATATAGTCAATCCTTGAATAAGAGCGATGAGGGGCCGAATAATGTGTAAAATCTTGAACAGTTGGATGAAGTATTCTCCAAACTTCAGACAGCTGGTGAGTGTGGAGCAGGCGCCTCAGTCGTCTCGACCGACGGGTGGAAATGGAGGAGGGGCCAGAGGAGACGTCGAGCTGGGGGTCAAATGTCCAGTTGAAATCCCCCCCTACAATTAGTACACCCTGCTTGAGCAAACCAATTTTATCAAAAGTCTTTTCCAGAAACATTAATTGTCCTAGATTGGGGGCGTATATATTCACAGTAGTGAAGATAGTGTTGAATATAGTACAAATTAATAAAAGGCACCTCCCATTTTCTAAACGGTGGACTGCGCTCACGGAAACGGGCAAGTGAGTAGCGAACAAAGTCGCTACCCCCTTAGACTTTGAGAGAGAGTAGTTACTGTAGTAAGCGGAAGGAAAAAATCTATTCTTGAGTTGAGGCGAGGGTAAGGAGTAACGGAAGTGTGTCTCTTGGAAAAGTACTATATCTGCTTTTATCAGCTCGGAAGGAGCGGAGGGCTTGGGATCTTTTTTTGGGAACATTGAGACCCCTTGCATTAATGGAGATTAATCGTAGTGTAGAGGCCATAAGGGTATTGTCACAACTGAGGGCTGGAGACCGTGACTGGGAGCCTCAGTTGTAGGGGTTGACGGGTACCTGAATGTTGGAGGAGCGATGGGACTCCTGGACATGCGTAAAGACAGTAGCAAGGATGCCCGAAGGCGTGACCACGACAACTGGAAATATCTTTCAGTGATTTTATTAAATGAAAAGTCATAAAACGTGCAAAAACAATAGAAAGTCACAAGTGGAAATTTAGGTGTGCAACTGGTTAATACCAGTAACCTGGAATGTAGAGAAAAGTTCTGTAAACTGTAAATGAAGCTAGGGTTCGCTGGAAAACTGTAAATGAAGCTAGGGTTCGCTGGAAAACTGTAAATGAAGCTAGGGTTCGCTGGAAAACTGTAGTTGTTGAAGAGTGGCTGCTGGAAAGCTGGAATACAGACACAGGTGAGTAAGGTGATGTTGTAGAGGGTTAATCACAGAGGTGTCGTGTTACACCACAGAGTGTAACACAGAGGAGTCAGGCTTGAATGCAGGAGAGTTCACTGGAGAATCTGTAGAAGACTGCACACAGGAACCACTGGAGACAAATGAAGCACTGCAGAGAAAGTCCATGGAAGAACTGCTCACTGGAAACACTGAAGACCATTGAAGCACTGACATCCTTCAATGCTGGGACAGGCTATTTAAACCCACAGGTTAGCAGGGATTGGTGGGCAATTAACCAGAGACCAGAGTGCAGCTGCTGTGTAATCAGGCTGGGAGCAGAGTGCAGCTGATTGGCTGAAAAGTAACATGTGATGAAAACAAACATGGCTGCACCCATGTTTGAACTTGGAGGGAAAGACTGTTTGTAACTTGCATGTGAGTTTTAACCATGAAGCTGCCAGAATCACAGTAAAGAGATTTGAGACAATGAGATGCAGCGTGCTGCACACAGACAGCGCAGATGGAATCCAGGCTTGGGACACTGGGACAGTCTCAGGAGGCATTTGGAAGGTAAATACTAATAAGGAATTACCTGGATCGTGACAGTACCCTCCCCTTTAGGAGTGGCCCCAGGACACTTCTTAGGCTTGAGGAGGAAATCTGGCGTGGAAAGCCTGAAGCAACTGGATTGCTAGAAGTCCTCCCAATCTTCTTCATCTGAAAGGACTGAGGAATAACCTGTAGAAGGTCCCTTTCCTGGATTAGAAGTACGAGAAAATCGTGCTTTTGAAGCTAGCACTCCACTAAGTCTTAAATTAAATCTTCTTCTAGAACGAGGACTTTTCATACAGAGACCTGTAGAACTTTTTGGTAATTCTGGAACCTCTTCATGCGTGAAAGCATAACAGGAAAGAGCAGGACCTCCCATAATGTAGCTTGAGTCATCAACAAATTCACCTTCGGAACCTGAATTGAATCCTGATGAACTTGAACTGGCTGGAACCAGAGGAGTCTTTGGACTAACGGATAGGACTTGATTAGATTCGAAGGTGCTGGAATCGGCTGGAACTGAAGGAGGCTTACTGGAATCGTCTGGAACCGAAGGAGTCAGAATCCGGTTGGAACCGGAATGAGTGGTATCCAAGTGTTCAGTTAGACCATCCTGGACCTGGTCCATGCTGGATGCCAACAGGGTGGTGCTCTCTGAAAACGGCAAACAGGAGTTCATAACTGCATCTGTAGCACAAAAATTTCCATCTGGGAACTTGGCTCTGGATACTTCCCTTGGGGCTGAAATTTCGGTGACCCCTCCTGGGGTTGACGAATCAGACACCCCTTTTTGAGAAGACTCATATGTGTTATGCACACCAGTGCCTGCAGGAATGTACTGGTGTCTGAACTGTTATGCACACCAGTGCCTGCAGGAATGTACTGGTGTCTGAACTGTTATGCACACCAGTGCCTGCAGGAATGTACTGGTGTCTGAACACATAGGGATGCAAAACAAATGAACTCACAGACAGACTGGGGAATATGACATTACGTACACAGAAGGTGATAGGGTAACAAAATAAACACAAAGTGAACAGAGAAGCCCAGAGGCTAAGAAACAGGGTGTCTCCATAGTATTAAGAATGCTCAGATGGAAAAAGCAAGATGTTGTGTTTTAATACGTAGAGAACCCGAAATGCTGTTGCTAAGGGCAACAGCAAAACCCTAAAGGGTTACCAACGGGTGTGGCAGTAAACTCCTTGGTCAGAGATGGAATGATAGACACAAGGAGAGTCTCCACAATCCTAATCCTCACTTGCAGTGCACAGGTTCAGCCTACTGCCACTAAACTGACACCTGAACACCTTGCACAGTGAGACAGGATTTAGGCAGGCAAGTCTGAGAATACAGCCGCAAACTTGCTAAGTTCACAGAGTAGCAAAAGAACCCCAGCAAGTTAAACGACTGACTCCAGTCTTACTGCTAGGTCTGGATTGGCAGAGTGTAGTACCAAATCCCAAGGCCTATATGCATTTAGCAACAACAAATACAAAGCTACACAGTACTGGCTAACTTTCAGGAACTAACTAACCAACAAAGATTCAGCAGCATCTGCTTAACCTGAGAAGAGGCCTTATATAGCAGGTGCTGTCCACGCCCCACTCAGACCTCACAGACTGTGAGCACAAAAACCAGCACCGGATCCCCTGCCGTGCACAGAGCCTGTAACCACTGCACAGCAAAAGACCCAAACCGGAGTATCAGCTGCGCTCAGGTTACTCCGCTAGCACTTGTCTCCCGGTTGCCATGACGGCGTGGCAGCACAGGGCAGGAGACCCTAACAATATGCCCCTAGTAGAGCTTGAACATTGGATACCTTTCCTGGAGCTGTAGAAACAGACGCCCCGTCTTGGGCTGCAGAAACAGACGCCCCGTCTTTGGCTGCGGAATTGGATTTCCCTTTGGTGAAGAAAGTCTCATTAAATCTCTTTTGTTTCCCGGAATTGGAAATGGGGCTCCTGGACACAGGACCCCAATTGTAGAATTGGGTTTTTCTTTGATCAACTTTTATATTTTTCTTGACCGGCTCAGAAGGAGCTGAAGATTCCACATAGGAAGGTTTGTAACTAAGAATGCTGTGATGTGGAGATCTATCCCACTTCCTCGGCTTACGGAGAGAACAGTCTTTAATAAAGTGATCAGAACCCCCACAGTAGAAGCAGAGTTGAAACTGCATGTGACGCTTGCGTTCCTCTTCAGAAAGTCTAGACCGTGGCTTACTCCGGAACTTATCTTTACTTGGAGCAAGGGGAAACGACTTGGACATAGAGAGATTGGCAGCTGTTGCATCTGTGTTCTCAGCAGACTGTGGGAAGGCTTTCATGGAGACGGGAGCAGAGATAATAGGAGTATCACAGAGACACTTTGAAATAACTGGAACGATGCTAGAAAGAAGGTCTTGTAACTGAACCAACAGTTGACTGAGAGTCAGGACACTGGATGCCCCTGAACCATTAAGGGTTACTTGGATTCCATCCAGTCGGGTGGAAAGGCCCTGGAGACAGCGAAAAACTTCACCCTGTGCAGCCTCCAGAAGTTCTAAGCGTGCTGCAAGTCGTTGCATCGGGTTAAACGCTTGGGCTTGGTCTCCGGGCCAGATCCATTAGGTCAGTGCTTACTGTCACAACTGAGGGCTGGAGACCGTGACTGGGAGCCTCAGTTGTAGGGGTTGACGGGTACCTGAATGTTGGAGGAGCGATGGGACTCCTGGACATGCGTAAAGACAGTAGCAAGGATGCCCGAAGGCGTGACCACGACAACTGGAAATATCTTTCAGTGATTTTATTAAATGAAAAGTCATAAAACGTGCAAAAACAATAGAAAGTCACAAGTGGAAATTTAGGTGTGCAACTGGTTAATACCAGTAACCTGGAATGTAGAGAAAAGTTCTGTAAACTGTAAATGAAGCTAGGGTTCGCTGGAAAACTGTAAATGAAGCTAGGGTTCGCTGGAAAACTGTAAATGAAGCTAGGGTTCGCTGGAAAACTGTAGTTGTTGAAGAGTGGCTGCTGGAAAGCTGGAATACAGACACAGGTGAGTAAGGTGATGTTGTAGAGGGTTAATCACAGAGGTGTCGTGTTACACCACAGAGTGTAACACAGAGGAGTCAAGCTTGAATGCAGGAGAGTTCACTGGAGAATCTGTAGAAGACTGCACACAGGAACCACTGGAGACAAATGAAGCACTGCAGAGAAAGTCCATGGAAGAACTGCTCACTGGAAACACTGAAGACCATTGAAGCACTGACATCCTTCAATGCTGGGACAGGCTATTTAAACCCACAGGTTAGCAGGGATTGGTGGGCAATTAACCAGAGACCAGAGTGCAGCTGCTGTGTAATCAGGCTGGGAGCAGAGTGCAGCTGATTGGCTGAAAAGTAACATGTGATGAAAACAAACATGGCTGCGCCCATGTTTGAACTTGGAGGGAAAGACTGTTTGTAACTTGCATGTGAGTTTTAACCATGAAGCTGCCAGAATCACAGTAAAGAGATTTGAGACAATGAGATGCAGCATGCTGCACACAGACAGCGCAGATGGAATCCAGGCTTGGGACACTGGGACAGTCTCAGGAGGCATTTGGAAGGTAAATACTAATAAGGAATTACCTGGATCGTGACAGGTATGATGTTAACATATTCAAATATCAAAGTAGAACGGATCAGGTGGACAGAAAAAAGAAAAAAAAGTAAGAGACCAAGAGGAAGAGAAGATAAAGAGCAGGCATCTAGAAAAGGGAAGAAAACGGAAAAGGACAGAGCCAAAGAAGAAACAGTAAAGCCTCGGAAGTAAGGCGAAGAAAAAACCGCCTCTGAACAAAGGGGGAACCGTTGAGGATCCCATGACTCGGAGATAAAGAAAAAAATAAGAAGAAAATAAAAAAATTAAAATTTGTCGGTAGAGGTATATGTGCCCCGACCCCTACTGAGCTGGTGGTTAAACAGGAGAAATATAAAAAAAAACTATTTGTAAACATCAGAATTAAACAGTAATAAACAGTTACAGCCCTCTACAAACCTGGAGAGATAAAAGTTAGGAAAAAAAAATTGAACATAGTCAATTAATCTAGGGCAGGAGGAACCTCAACATTCTCACATAGTATAAAAATATTCTAAAGGCCAGAACTGCAATCGCACAGAAAGCCTTAAAAATATATGTCGCCACCGAGTGTCGAACCCGCATAAACTTCACAATAGTTCTAAAAACTACGTGCAAAAATTAAATATATATACATATAGAAACAATGTAATGAATAACATATAAACAGGCATGTAATCAAGAGGCATCTTCTAAAAATCTAGAAGTTAAAACATAAATGAGGAGGACAGTCGAAGATGGCATCTAGTGAAGTCCTGGAGGGGGGGGGGGGGGTTCAAGCCCGCATGTAAGATCAAGGTAAGATATAAACAAAAACAGAGTGAAGCAGCGTTCTATCAAGTGCGGTCATGGGCCCGAGAGGCTACATCAGTGGTGGGCGTCTTCTTGCTGAATGAGACTTGTTGCCATCTCAATCTTTTAGTAGAGGCAGGAGGGACCGGATCGGGTAAGTTGAATGCTTGCCAATCAGGAAGGGTGACGGTTTCCAGACCCAGCGAAGAGCAGTAGATAGGGAGATCAGCCGGAGACTGAAGAGAATGAAATTTCCCAGCGTGAGTGACTTGGACAGAGAACGGAAAGCCCCATCTATATTTCAGATTTGCTTTATGTAATGCTTCCGTCAAAGGTTTCACCAGCCTCCTCTGCTGAAGTGTTCTCCACGAAAAGATCTTGGAATATCTGTATTCTCACTCCATTGAACTCAATTCCCTCCAGCTCCCTAACCTTCAGGAGGATCGCCTCCCTTTGTGAGAAATAGTGGAGACTGCAGAGGACATCTCACGGTTGATCAGAGGCAGATCCTTTTGGTCGGAGTGATCTGTGAGCTCGATCAAATGTGATGGGATCATTAGGGTCGAGACTCAAAAGTTCTCCAAATATTTTGTTAAGGGCATCAATAATCCCCGTCGGGGGAACCGATTCAGGAATGCCACGGACCCTGATATTGTTACGACATCCTCTGTTGTCTACATCTTCCAGTTTGTTTTGAATAGCCTTCATATCTGAAGCCTGCTGGGAGATGGCTTTGTGGAGATGGGCAATTTGGACATTTACGGATTCCTTCTCTTCTTCCAATATCACCACTCTCGACCCCAGGTGTTTGATATCTGATTGTGCTGAGGCGATCTGGGTCTGAAGCGAGTACTGCAAGCGAGACTCAAGCGCCTGCATATCTTGCTTGGTGGGTAGGGAGCGGACATGCGTTAAAATTTCTCAGATTTCACTATGTAGTTGAGACATTTGAGCTTGGAAGTCGCTGGGAGAAGGACTCTGAGCCATTGTGGGCGAGTTAGGTGCTTCAGTCACTAGGGTGGGGGGAGGGGAATCCGGGAGTTGTGTGATAGAGAGAAATGAGCGGAGGTTGGATCTGGAGGGAGCAATATGTTTAGCTCGCGAACCCTTTCCTTGCAAACTCCTTCTGCCCCTGCCCATTAGAAGAGCAGAGAGGGTAGATTCATCCTGTTATTCAACGTCAAAACTGGTATGAGGGGTCGAGGAGCATAGCCCCCTGTCAGTGGCAAGACATGGCGATCAGGAGAGCCTCACATTTGAAATCAAAGGGCTGATGCCCATAGCATGGGACGTCTCCCTACAGTGCGGGAAGTAGTGGGTATACCAGAACAATAAAGCCTGAATAGACATGCCGGAGCCACAGTCGTCGCTGTAGAAAGGGCTCGAGGGGGATTTTCCAAGGAAATCAACAATGCAGTAAAACAAGGGGAGGCCCCAATAACGGCAATAGGTATAAGGTGTAGGCTCTTTTAATATAAGTCATACAGGCCAAAGTTAATATCTACACGTGAAGTGATCCCCATACACAGGAGTAGAGGGCAGCAAAATGCAAAATGTGTGGGTGATTAATAAGCAGTGTTATAAAACTGCACAATCAGTTGGACACTGACATTCCACAGTATGGAGGGGTTGAATAAATACAGAGCAGGAATATGCAATAACTGCAGCTCCTTGTCTGCAGTGGCTGGACAGACCTGTAGTGTAGAGTCGAGCAGGCAGGAGGACTTCTGGGCTGCACACCTCCCTGCCTGGGGCTCAGTGGAGCGTGGTGTGGGGTCCGGGGTCCAGCAGCCGCTAAGCGCCGGAGGAAGCTCCGGTTTGAGCCCGGGAGCCCGCGTGTGCACGCCGCCGTCAGGGGCAGACCGAGCCTCCGGCAGCCAGCGCGACGTGCACAACGATCGCTCTGGGAGGCAGGCGGTGAAGGGCCTCCAAGCGGTGGCGCGTTCTAACACATACCAGGATCACTTTGATCACTGGTATTTACAGTTCACTCCCACCATTTACTATGTAATCCACCTCTACTCCTGCCATTCCTATCTTAGGTTTGCATGTTAATTCGGCCTTTGCATGCCGCGATGTCATTTCCGGTATTAACTTCCGGTCCGGATCACTTCCGGTCGCCCGGCCAGACGATATTTTCACTGTTTTTTTCAACTATTTCTACACATTATGCTCACCATAAAGCACTGATACAACTATAGACCACAATTAGGAACTCAGACTTTGCCAAAGCAAAATTTTGGAGTAATTCCAACTTCAGTGACCTATGACCCGGAACCACCCTCCCACCATCTTCAAAAGCCATCTCTGGAGACATGTAACACCATCAAGCCCTGAGGAAGAGATTGGAGATCTCGAAACGCGTTGGTTATCTGGATCCATCAGGAGCTCGAACCGTTCATCCATTGGACATCTGCCTTGTGGTTAGCCTGGGAGCCAGAGCAGGGTGAAGTCTGGACCACCCTGCTTATCGTAACACCTGCGGCTCCTTAGCTACCTCCCCGGTACGCTTTCCAACATTGTTTGAATTGTTACATGAGCTATTTTTGAATTTCTATCATCATCCATCCAGGGGTTTACTACCCATCAGTAAGCTTAGGAGCCCAAGCAGGGTGTATCTTTTGACCACCCCGCCTCCTTTAACACCTGCGGCTCCTAGCTTACCATTATGGTATGCTTTTACTTATATGTATGTGAATGTTCATTGTATTAAATTATATAGTTTTTTATTGAGAACCATCGTAATTCATACCAACATATCGCCATTGTGCTCACTTTTCAATAATTAAGGGGATCATTGCTTTGGTCTCCACATACAACCACGGAAAGAGGGCGCCCCGGTTACACCACTCCGCACCTGCATTCTTGGTGTGGATAAGGGCTTGGGTCTGGGTTCCATTAAGGTCCAGATTTCAACTCTTTCAATTTTCTTCCAGGAGAAATTGACGGCGTTGCCAGAAGTGCAGACCTTCTTGCAAGGGGTACTCCACATACAACCTCCTTTTGTGCCGCCTATGGCACCCTGAGATTTTGATGTGGTGTTGGTCTTTCTTCTGTTCTCCTGGTTTGAACCTCTGTTGACTATGGAAGACAAGTACCTCACGTGAAAGACGGTGATATTACTAGCCCTGGCTTCTGCTCCACGTGTCTCAGAATTGGGGGCCTTATCGTGTAAAAGTCCATACTTGGTCTTTTACGAGCTCAGAGCGGAGCTCCTGGACTAGACAGCAGTTCCTGCCGAAGGTTGTCTCTGCATTTCACCTGAATCAACCTATTGTGGTTCCATCCAGTTCTGATTCTTCTTCATTTTCAGAGTCGTTGGAAGCTGTGCGAGCCTTGAAGATCTATGTAAGCGAACGGCTCAGATCAGTAAAACAGATTTCTGTTTGTGCTCTATGATGCACAGATAAAGGGTTGTCCTGCTTCGAAGCAGACCATTGCTCGTTGGCTTAGACTTACTATCCAACAGGCCTATATGTCGGCAGCCCTGCTTGTTCCCAAGTCTCTGAAGGCCCACTCTACAAGATCGGTGGGGTCTTCCTGGGCGGCTGCCCGTGGAGTCTTGGACTTGCAACTGTTCCGAGCTGCTACCTGGTCGGGGAAGAACACTTTTGTGAAGTTCTACAAGTTTGATACCTTGGCCAAAGAGGATACCCAGTTTGGCCACACAGTGCTGCAGAAGTCTCTGCATGTTCCCGCCCATTCTGGAAGCTTTGGGACGTCCCCATCATACTAGATTCCCCCAATATTCCTTATAGATGCTAGAGAAAATAGGATTTTAATTACCTACCGGTAAATCCTTTTCTCGTAGTGCATAAGGGATACTGGGCGCCCGCCTCAGTGCGTTGACTTTTCTGCAGGTTCTCTTCTATGTGTTTACCTGTTCAGCTGTTGCTGTTGTTGTTACCAGCCGTTGCTGGTTGTTATATGTTAGTGGTGTGTTGGTATCAGTAGCGGATCTTGCCATGGGCAAGCAGCACTTTTGCCCGGAGGGCGTCGGCGCCATCCGGAGGGCGCCGCACCATGGCAAGATCCGCCACTGTGCAGTGTGCACCACAGCAGTGCCCCCACACTGTGCCCCCTTCCCCGCTGTGAGAAGGGAACCAGACGCTACGCGTCTAGTTTCCCTTTGTGGCGCTGGTCCCCCCCCCCGCTGTGAAGGGAATCAGACGCTAAGCGTCTAGTTTCCCTTCATGGAGACGACCTTTGCTGTGCGGTGCGCGATGACGTCATCGCGCACTGCACAGCATTGTGGCACAGACACTAGGGGTCATAATTGACCTCTAGTGCCTATGCTGTGCTATGGGAGAGACGTCATGACTGACGTCTCTCCCATAGATCCGAGGAGAAGAGCGGCGCCAGCGGAGGTCTGCAGGTCTGGAATCAGGAGCGGGGTATAGTAAGTATACTTTGTTTTTTATTGTTTTTATTTCCTTTCAGCGGCGCTACAAATGGGGTCTTAACTGACCACGCCCCCGTATTAAGCCACGCCCCTATCTTTTGCCCGGGCGCCACAAGGGCAAGAACCAGCCCTGGTTGGTATATCAATCTCACCACTCCTTGTTTTCATGTTCCTTCTCTCATATATATCTTTTCTCCTTCGGGCACTGTTTTACCTATAACTGCCTGATGGAGGGGGCATAGAGGGGAGGAGCCAGCACACCCAGTGAAGAAATTTAAAGTGCACCAGCTCCTTTGGACCCCATCCATACCTCAGCGTACTAGATTACCCCAATATCACTTATGTACTACGAGAAAAGGAATTACCGGTAGGTAATTAAAATCTTATTTTTATATTGGTACTAACCTACATGAATCCCCTCTACATCAGGTCTCAGTGAATTGTGGCCACTAGCAATTCTATGTAAACAGAAAAGGGGTTAGTTGCAATTGCGCCTGAAGATATAATAATTCACGATGTATGGTGTATTGACCTGTCTTTACTAATGGACTAAATATATATAAGTTATAACCATTTGTATCTACGAATATTATATATATATATAATATATATAAATGCACAAAATGAGAGAAAAGAGAAAAGTTTATTGGGTACAATATATCAAAAATTCTAAGTATTAAACGAAAATAAGTTTAGGGAATTGGAAAAAAGGGGGGGGGGTGATTTGGTTATAAGCCACAAATGCTATGATTCTGATATTTGTGCTGAAAGGGAGCGTGGCGTCCCACCTCCTCTCTGCACTGTGAATGTCCACAATGTCTCTGGCTGTACAATTCACTTAATAGCGCAGTCCCAGTTTTATACTACTCCAGTTTTAAGAAAAGAGTCTATGAGTGAAGGAAAGTCTGTTTCAGGAGTAATATATGGAGATGTTGTCCTTGATGAGATCCTTTGAAAACGGTAACGTTCTAGAGTGAGCAGGGTACCCCTGATGGAAATGCGGGGGGAGAACTCAAAGGGATCGGTATTCTGATCGCTCTGGACTGGCTGCCCTCTACCTCCGACAGCGCTGCTGGAAAATGCCTGTTAATACAGACGCCGTCCATCAGCCCTCTCAGAGGGAAGCGTGCCTGTCTCTGTGGGGAAAGTGACAGCGGCTTCAAGATCCGAACGGGACTGTCAGCCATGTACTCTCCCGTGAACAGAGCTGTTACCTGTATCTCCTGAGGTTGCTTCCTGGCGTCCGTCTCCACTCAATAGCGCTGCTCGTCCTGCTGCTCCTGGACTCTGGTCTACTTCCTGGTTACGATGCTTGCGGTCACGTGACCCCGGTCTCTGCCTGTTTCTCTGTATGCCCCCGGGGGCACTGCACATCAAGACTGCTGAGTTGTATTGTCTATCCAAAGTTTCTGAGTTATTGTACAGCATTAATAAACGTATGATGTTATGGTATGTAGCGCTCCCGTGTGGGTCTTCGTCAGGGAGTCCTTGGAGGCCATGTTTGATTTGGGCTACTTATGCCCAAAGTTCATTACATCACCAAAAAGGGGGAGTATATTTGGGGTATCTTCTGGAAACAACAATACTGACACAGATATATGAAAAAAGAAATTCTATAGTGCAAATATGAAAATAGGATAAATAAAAAGATAAAAATGAGTGTGGAACTCTGAATGCAATACTTATGAAATATGTAAAGATAGAAATTAAAATTAGAAATGGAGAATGGTAGTAAAAATATTAGTGATATTAATAAGGATTATCCAAATTAATATATAGAGATGATATGGAAAGAAGATGTATACATGAAATAGAATAAAATGATAAAAATAAAAATAAATAAATAAGAAAAAATAGAAAAATAAAGATAAATAAAAATAAAATTAAATAAAATGAAACAGAAATGGAATAAAATGAAATTTAGATAACTAATTGTAAGATATAATCTAAACCATTTACTATAAATGGATTGTATTGTGTGTACATATACTGATGAACATGTAGACACATTTTTTTATATTTTGTCTATCTAGACTCAGCATTACATTGTAAGAATAGAGTGAGCAGCATTAGTAATGTACAACATGATGCTTAATCTCTAAAGATGTCAAATTATTTAGCTCATTATTACTGCCCTCACTTCATTGTCTGCATTCATGCCATGGGGTTTAAGTGTCTTAAGTGTATAAATCCATTTTAACTCCTCTTTATTGATTTGTTTTGTGAAATCGCCTCCTCTCCAATTGGGTGATACTAATTTGATGCCCAAAATCTTCATGCCTATAGGGTTACTCTCATGTGTCTCTCTGAAATGATTGGATAGACTGTGTGTCTCCAATCCCTTTTTCACATTCCTCATATGTTCAGATATTCTTGTTTTCAAGGGTCTTATAGTTCTCCCCATGTACTGCAGGTGGCATGGGCACTCTATGAGGTAAATTACCCCTTTACTTTGGCAAGATATTTTATTTATGTATTATTTATTAACAGTTTCTTATATAGCGCAGCAAATTCCGTTGCGCTTTACAATTTGAAATAACAATAACAAAATGGGTGATAACAAACAGTCATAGAGGTAGGAAGGCCCTGCTCGCAAGCTTACAATCTATAGGTGACATAGAGTGGGAGCCCCAGGGACCTCTCTCCTGATTGTGTACACCAATCGCAATGTGTGCATGCTCCAGAGAATGCCAGGGCACAATTTACAGTTAAACAATAAAGGCAGAGTGCGCTGCCCTGTCTAAAAGTGCATGCTAGTAGCTCATATTTATTCTTCCCTTACCCTATTCAGTAAGGATAGCAAATTCTACTTTTTAGCAGAATTTGCAATCCTTAGTCTTGCATGCTGGGGGTCGCCCATCGCAGGGCAAGGCCGCCCAGCATGCTAACCGCCACCAAAACCCCCAAACGTAACCACTTACTAATTGTGATTGCGCCACAATTAGTGCGGGGTTGCAGAAAGTAGGGACACCTCCTGCCAGCGTAGCCTGGCTGCGACGGCAGAAGGTCCGCCACCATCTTTTTGATCAAAGCTCAATCACACCAATACCACGCCCCTGATTGGATGCTGCTGCCCCCGCAACACTTCGTCTTGGAAACAGAGTGTTGCCGCCCCCCTCCCGCCCCGAGAACGCCTCTGCCTGATTGACAGGCAGAGGCGTTCGCATTTACTGCAGGTCAACTGCATAAAACATACTAACATGTTTCTAGGCTGTAGCCATTTGACACATTATCTCCTCAATGCCAAAATCCTTACCAATCCCATGGTCAGTGGTAACACCACCCACTGGTCACCCTCCTTGCAGCCTTAATGAAAACCTTTTGAAAGTTCCACCTTTTAAGGGTTCTCTTTCAGTTTCCATTCATGAATATTGTGAACTTAATGTAAATGCTGATGTACCTGTTCCCGCTGTGTGTGAAGCTCACAAGGCAGTTTTTAGGGGTGCCTATTATTAAATATGCGTCATATAGCAAAAAACATCAGGCCCAGACCAAATCATTTTAATGTCTGTTCAACTTATCTTATTGTCCCAGTTTTATACTACTCCAGTTTTAAGTAAAGAGTCTATGAGTGAAGGAAAGTCTGTTTCAGGAGTAATATATGGAGATGTTGTCCTTGATGAGATCCTTTGAAAATGGTAACGTTCTAGAGTGAGCGGAGTACCCCTGATGGAAATGCGTGGGGAGAACTCAAAGGGATCGGTATTCTGATCGCTCTGGACTGGCTGCCCTCTACCTCCGACAGCGCTGCTGGAAAATGCCTGTTAATACAGACGCCGTCCGTCAGTCCTATCAGAGGGAAGCGTGCCTGTCTCTGTGGGGAAAGTGGCAGCAGCTTCAAGACCCGAACGGGACTGTCAGCCGTGTACTCTCCCCTGAACAGAGCTGTTACCTGTATCTCCTGAGGTTGCTTCCCAACGTACGTCTCCACTCAATAGCGCTGCTCGTCCTGCTGCTCCTGGTCTCTGGTCTACTTCCTGGTTACGATGCTTGCGGTCACGTGACCCCGGTTTCTGCCTGTTTCTCTGTATGCCCCCGGGGGCACTGCACATCAAGACTGCTGAGTTGTATTTGTCTATCTAAATATATGTAAGTTGTAACCATTTGTATCTACGAATATTATATATATAATATATATAAATGCACAAAATGAGAAAAAAGAGAAAAGTTTATTGGGTACAATATATCAAAAATTCTAAGTATTAAACGAAAATAAGATTAGGGAATTGGAAAAAAGGGGGGGGGGGTGATTTGGTTATAAGCCACAAAATTTCTATTTTTTCTTATTTATTTATTTTTATCATTTTTATTCTATTTCATGTATACATCTTCTTTCCATATCATCTCTATATATTAATTTGGATAATCCTTATTAATATCACTAATATTTTTACTACCATTCTCCATTTCTAATTTTAATTTCTATCTTTACATATTTCACAAGTATTGCATTCAGAGTTCCACACTCATTTTTATCTTTTTATTTATCCTATTTTCATATTTGTACTATAGAATTTCTTTTTTCATATATCTGTGTCAGTATTGTTGTTTCTGGAAGATACCCCAAATACACTCCCCCTTTTTGGTGATTTAATGAACTTTGGGCATAAATAGTCCAAATCAAACGCGCGGCTCTCCTGTGTCCCTCCTGCATCTCCGGCGGCAGCGGCATGTGTTAAAGGAAGTGCCGGTTCGTGCACTTCCTTTACCACTCAGACGCCACTGCCGCCGGAGATGCAGGAGGGACACAGGAGAGCCGCGCACTGCGCTCTCTGTGTCCCTCCTTCAGAAGACAGCGCGGGAGCGACGGAGGGTAAGTATCTAGCACTGTGGGGCATATCTGGCACACCTGGCATTGTGGGGCATATCTGGCACTAAAGGTGACTCGAGTATAAGCCGAGGTGGCTTTTTCAGCACAAAAAAAGTGCTGAAAAAGTTGGCTTACACTAGAGTATATACGGTAATTATGCAAACCCGCTTGCCCTACCCCTCTTACCCTAGCCCTCCATACTGTACCTGCAGCCACCTATATGGGTATTTTGGACATCAGGAAAGACAGGGTCACAAGGGCAAATTTAGTACTCAACAACCTAGAACATACGACTACCACACATGAGAGTGTAAATAAATTTTGTGAATTTTTTCTAAAGCTGGAATGGTTAGAGACAAGAGAATCAAAGGTATGGTGGGACAGTAAGACACTTGATTGGTACTTGCAGAAAAAATTAATACCAAAGGGCCTCAGAATTAAGAAAACACCAACCCAGAATCAAGAGAACTCCATCTTTATGGAGAAATGGAATAGTATCCTACATAATTGTTCAACACAACTTATGCAATTGATTTTGAGTACACATGAGACAGAACTGATTAATTTAGAAACAGAGATAGAATCCCTACAGGAAGCATTAGAGGTCCATAAACATGATAAAGAATTTCAGGAATTAGAAACAATTTCCAAGAATAGACTGAAAAAGGTAGAAGAAGAAATCATATCCACAAAGAAATCAAAGATTCTCAGGGATAAAATAGGAAAAACCAAAACAACCAAGAAGCGTACTGATAAATGTAAACCCAACACTGCACTATTAAAAACACCACGAGCAGTCAAGGTACGGAAAGCATTCAGATCTCCAAGTAAGACAACAATCTACAAAACACTGAATTTGACCTATACACACAAAACGATAAAAAAAAACTAGCGCTGTGATTGTTTTAATAGTTTACTTCTTGACAAAGGGGAAAGAAATCCTTGAAACGCGTTGAAGTTAAATGCCGTGACGATCATCCTCTGACTGTGGGACGTTCTGTTGCTGTATCCATGTTCTTGATGCTTTTATGAATAAATCTGTGAGGTTTTTAAGTACACCAATTTCCTACCTTCTGTCTACACTGTGCTGGGGACTAAAAGAAACCTTTCAGTGCACGCGAGACTGAAAGTCAATGTAAGTGTGATTCCTACAGCGTTTTTGTCTTTGACACAAACTACAGTCACTGTCTATGGGTGTAAAAGATACCTTTATAGGAACGCGGGATTGAATTTAAATGTAAGTGTCTTTTCAATAACGTGGGACCGTTTGAAGACATAACTGGATGAAGCTACATGTTTTCTGGATTCTCCAGTTATGAATGTTTTAAACCAAATTATTAAAACAATCACAGCGCTAGTTTTTTATCATTTTGTGTGTATAGATTTATGTTTTTGGAATTTTAGAGGGTTATTCCATAGATCAAAAACCAGCAGCTTTTTGCAGCGCAGGGCTACAGACACTCTATTCCCTGTACTGAATTTGACCTATCAGCAATACATGACCAAACTACATCAGAAAACATATAGAACCAAGAATAAGGCTGGTGTCACAGAGGACAGAAAGATAAGCTTAGACAGGTCTGACCCTGAAACCACCATAGACAGTGATTTCTCGACATATAGCATTGAAGATTGTGACAATTACGAAAATCTTGCAAGAACCTCTCTAGAAAAGGGATTTCAAATATTGGCAAATCTAGAAGAACTCAGTTCAACTAAGAACACAGACATACAGGTCACAGATCAGAAGAGAACAGGAACATGTGCAGATTCTCTTCTTTTTTTAGGGAAGATTGCAGGTCACCTGTCCTGCGAACAAAATCAAGTTACACCAAACAAACGCAAGTTGGAAGATCTAGACGAGGATGTAGAGGTGGAGGTAATAGGAAGAAACAAGAGGATCAACAACAAAAGATAGAAACCAAAGGTATTTTCAATCTAAGTACAGTCACACTGAAAGATGAACATATAACACTTCTAAACAAGGGTCTAAAATTCGCACCTACAAAACAATTGAATAAATTTGAGACATTTCTAGATCTACAAAGGTTCACGAGAAAACTAACACTTGCCAAATATTACAGTAGAGGTCCAATTACAACTACAGAACCTAGAAATCCAGATAAGACATATAAACATTCAGATTGAAGCCAAAATCTAGCTTTTACCCACAGCATATGAGAGGTAATCTCATAAGTACATTTGAGCAATTGGTAACTCGTGATTTAGATAAGTTGAAAACAAAACCAAGGTCAGCGAATCTAACAGGAACTGAAAAAAAGACACTCCAAGATCTAATCAACAACAAAGACTTAATAGTAAAACCGACAAGGGGGGGGGGGGGGGGGATAGTCCTGTTAGATAGGAATGACTACACAGCAGAATCACTCAGAATTCTTAGCGATAAGAATACATATGAAACATTAACACAAGATCCGACATGTAGATTCAAAAATAGCCTGAGTAATTTACTCAAGGTAGGGTGGGAAACAGGCATACTCACGAAGAAAGAACATGAATTTCTGAACATCACTGATCCCGTCCTCCCTGTATTCTACTACTTACCAAAAGTACATAAAGACAAATGTAACCCTCCAGGACGTCCAATAATATCGGGGATAGGTTCACTAAATTTGTCACAATATATAGATTCATATCTACAACCATATGTACAAACACAAATGTCCTACATCAGAGATACGACAGACATAATCAAGACATTAGGTGAAGTCACCTGGTCAGAGAAATATTGGATCTGCACAAGTGACGTCACCTCCCTATATACAGTAATAGATCAAAAACAGGGCATAGAGGCAGTGGGTCACTTTTTGTCATCAGATCCAACTATGAAAACAAAACAATCACAGTTCATTCTAGATTGTATCCAGCACATCCTGCAACACAATTATTTCATGTTTGAAGGCACATACTACAGACAGACTACAGGGACAGTGATGGGGACTAGGTTTGCTCCAAGTTACGCCAACTTGTTTATGAGTAAGTGGGAGGATGACAACATCTGGAGTGGGCGTGACTTTGGGGCAAACCTGGTCCTCTGGAAAAGGTACATAGATGATGTCATCTTCATCTGGCAGTGAACAGAAGAGAGCTTACAAGAATTTTTGACTTACATCAACTCGAATGAAAATAATTTCGTTTTCACTACAGATTACAGTCATTCGACAGTGAATTTTTTAGACATAACCATTTTTATAGAAAACAAGACCATGCACACCAAAACTTTTCAGAAAAGCGTAGATGTGAACAGTTATATCTTGCACACAAGTGGACATCATCCAAATTGGTTGCGGAATATCCCATTAGGACAATTTAAGAGAGTCAGGAGGAACTGTACTAAGATAGAAGATTTCCAAATGCAAGCGACAGAAATGAAAAAAACAATTCATGGAGAAAGGATACGAAGAAGAAACTTTAGAGCGAGATCTGCAGATAGCCAGAGATTTAGAAAGAGACACTCTTCTTACATACAAAAAACAAAGAAGACTCCAGTGACAAATTTAAGACAGTTTTTCTGACACAATACAGCACAAACAATAGGCAACTAGAGAAAATACTGTACAAACACTGGCACATCCTAATTTAGAAGATGAGACATTGGCAAATACACTTCCACCAAAACCAAAAGTAGTCCATAGAAGAGCCCCAGATCTAAAATCCAGACTATCACATAGCCATCTCAAAAAGACAGATCCTATACAAAGGACACTAACAGGGCAAAAACTTAGTAAAGGTTTTTTTCATTGTGGAACATGTGCATATTGCAAGACACATACTAATAGCACCAAGAAAACAACAAGTTTCTGTTCAAGACAAACTGGTGAGACTTTTGATATACAAGAACACATATCTTGCCAAAGTAAAGGGGTAATTTACCTCATAGAGTGCCCATGCCACCTGCAGTACATATGAGGAATGTGAAAAAGGGATTGGAGACACACAGTCTATCCAATCATTTCAGAGAGACACATGAGAGTAACCCTATAGGCATGAAGATTTTGGGCATCAAATTAGTATCACCCAATTGGAGAGGAGGCGATTTCACAAAACAAATCAATAAAGAGGAGTTAAAATGGATTTATACACTTAAGACACTTAAACCGCATGGCATGAATGCAGACAATGAGGTGAGGGCAGTAATAATGAGCTAAATAATTTGACATCTTTAGAGATTAAGCATCATGTACATTACTAATGCTGCTCACTCTTTTCTTACAATGTAATGCTGTCTAGACAAAATATAAAAAAAATTGTCTACATGTTCATCAATATATGTACACACAATACAATCCATTTATAGTAAATGGTTTAGATTATATCTTACAATTAGTTATCTAAATTTCATTTTATTCCATTTCTGTTTCATTTTATTTAATTTAATTTAATTTTTATTTATTTTTATATTTTATATTTTTTCTTATTTATTTATTTTTAAAATTTTATTCTATTTCATGTATACATCTTCTTTCCATATCATCTCTATATATTAATTTGGATAATCCTTATTAATATCACTAATATTTTTACTACCATTCTCCATTTCTAATTTTAATTTCTATCTTTACATATTTCATAAGTATTGCATTCAGAGTTCCACACTCATTTTTATCTTTTTATTTATCCTATTTTCATATTTGTACTATAGGATTTCTTTTTTCATATACCGTATATACTCGAGTATAAGCCGACTTTTTCAGCACTTTTTTTTGTGCTGAAAAAGCCACCTCGGCTTATACTCGAGTCAGTGACAGGCAGAGGCAGAGCAGTGTGAAGGAGGGACACGGAGCGCACAGCGCGCGGCTCTCCTGTGTCCCTCCTGCATCTCCGGCGGCAGCAGCGGCGGTTCTATTACAGGAAGTACCCGTTCGTGACCTCTGATCACGAACCGGCACTTCCTTTAATAGACCCGCCGCGGCCGCCGAAGATGCAGGAGGGACACAGGAGAGGCGCGTGCTGTGCGCTTCGTGTCCCTCCAGAAGACAGCGCGGGATCGACGGAGGGGTAAGTAACAACACTGTGGGGCATACCTGGCACTTGGGGAGGGAACGTATCTGGCTTCATGAGGGGGCGTATCTGGCAGCACTGTGGGGGCATATCTGGCAGCACTGTGGGGGCATATCTGGCAGCACTGTGGGGGCATATCTGGCAGCACTGTGGGGGCATAACTGGCAGCACTGTGGGGGCATATCTGGCAGCACTGTGGGGGCATATCTGGCAGCACTGTGGGGGCATATCTGGCAGCACTGTGGGGGCATAACTGGCAGCACTGTGGGGGCATATCTGGCAGCACTGTGGGGGCATATCTGGCAGCACTGTGGGGGCATAACTGGCAGCACTGTGGGGGCATAACTGGCAGCACTGTGGGGGCATATCTGGCAGCACTGTGGGGGCATATCTGGCAGCACTGTGGGGGCATAACTGGCAGCACTGTGGGGGCATATCTGGCAGCACTGTGGGGGCATATCTGGCAGCACTGTGGGGGCATATCTGGCAGCACTGTGGGGGCATATCTGGCAGCACTGTGGGGGCATATCTGGCACTATGAGGGCATATCTGGCACTGAGGGCTGTGTACGGCTAGAGCTGCATTTCCCACCCTAGGCTTATACTCGAGTCAATAAGTTTTCCCAGGTTTTTGTGGTAGAATTAGGTGCCTCGGCTTATATTCGGGTCGACTTATACTCGAGTATATACGGTATCTGTGTCAGTATTGTTGTTTCCAGAAGATACCCCAAATACACTCCCCCTTTTTGGTGATGTAATGAACTTTGGGCATAAATAGCCCAAATCAAACATGGCCTCCAAGGACTCCCTGACGAAGACCCACACGGGTCGATACGCGTAGGAGCGCTACATACCATAACATCATACGTTTATTAATGCTGTACAATAACTCAGAAACTTTGGATAGACAATACAACTCAGCAGTCTTGATGTGCAGTGCCCCCGGGGGCATACAGAGAAACAGGCAGAGACCGGGGTCACGTGACCGCAAGCATCGTAACCAGGAAGTAGACCAGAGACCAGGAGCAGCAGGACGAGCAGCGCTATTGAGTGGAGACAGGCACGCTTCCCTCTGATAGGGCTGACGGACGGCGTCTGTATTAACAGGCATTTTCCAGCAGCGCTGTCGGAGGTAGAGGGCAGCCAGTCCAGAGCTATCAGAATACCGATCCCTTTGAGTTCTCCCCACGCATTTCCATCAGGGGTACTCCGCTCACTCTAGAACGTTACCATTTTCAAAGGATCTCATCAAGGACAACATCTCCATATATTACTCCTGAAACAGACTTTCCTTCACTCATAGACTCTTTACTTAAAACTGGAGTAGTATAAAACTGGGACTGCACTATTAAGTGAATTGTACAGCCAGAGACATTGTGGACATTCATAGTGCAGAGAGGAGGTAGGACGCCACGCTCCCTTTCAGCACAAATATCAGAATCATAGCATTTGTGGCTTATAACCAAATCACACCCCCCCCCCCTTTTTTTCCAATTCCCTAATCTTATTTTCGTTTAATACTTAGAATTTTTGATATATTGTACCCAATAAACTTTTCTCTTTTTTCTCATTTTGTGCATTTATATATATTATATATATAATATTCGTAGATACAAATGGTTACAACTTACATATATTTAGTCCATTTGTAAAGACAGGTCAATACACCATATATCGTGAATTATTATATCTTCAGGCGCAATTACAACTAACCCCTTTTCTGTTAACTATTACTTGTGAGGCTGTGGGTTTAGCCTCATTTTGCAATTTTGCCACATATACCCATAACAGTAGAGCGCAGGGTACAAGAGCAATTTGTCAATTCTATGTAAAGCTTATAAAAAAATATAAGGGAATGACAGACAACTCTTACAAGTGCCTTACTTAAACTGAACATGGATTAAATAAGCTCAATGGTAAGGACTGCAGAGGAAGGGAAATAATACAAAGCATACATTGATTTTAAGAAGTTGCCAATAAACCCACATTTTCACAATGTATGGAACATAAAAATCCAGGACAATGTGTCAAAGGCCTTCTCTGCATCCTAACATCACAGAAGGGGTATTTCATTTATATATATTGGAAATAAGGGTAATTTAACACCTAGTGTTATCGAAAGATTGCCGAGTAGGGCCGAACCCAACCTGATGAGGGACAATAAGATAAGTTGTACAGACATTCAAATGATTTGCAATGACTTTAATAAAGAGCATTTCATCCATATTTAATAAATAAATAGGCCTGTAACTAGTACATCTAGTAGGATCTTTGTGTGCCTTGGGAATAACAATTATATGGGAATGAGTGGTGTCCAGTTGAAAGTTACTATGTAAGAATGAAATATCTGTGTCAGTCCCGGGACTAGCATCCTTGCAAAAGTTTTATAATTTGCCATATCAAAGCCGTCAGGATCAGGGGCTCTTGAAGGTTTTGTGATTTAAGGGATACTGACACTCAAAGAATATCACAACTGAGTGTTAGTACATGGGTGCATTGCATGAAGGGTCAATTACAATCGTCCAAAAAATACTGAATCACTGGGACATCAGAGGTCAGAGGTTTTAGTAATAAAGTGAGTATATGTGACATCCTCCTTGTTATCCAGAATGGGTTGGGTACGGGATGCTGGTGCTTGGTATGCCAGCGGTCGGAAGACCGACAGCAGCATCCCGACACCTGCTAGGTAATTATGCAAACCCGCTTGCCCTACCCCCCTTACCCTAGCCCTCCATACTGTACCTGCAGCCTAACCCTCCCCCACAGCCTAATCATACACCCATAGTGCCGTACTGTAATCCACCTTTTTAGTGCCTAACCCGAACAACCCCCTCCCCCGCAGCCTAACCTTAACCCTGCCCCCCCACACCCCTCTGTAGCTTAGCCCTAATGTCCCCTATACTGCCTATGGACCCCCCCTCCCAACCCAGCGACCTAACCCTATCCAGCATCGGCATATTTACGTCCAGTATGCCAACAGACGGGATTCCGGCATCGGCATTGTGAGTGGTGTCGGAGTTCCGGTGCGGGTCTTCTGACCAGTGTTGGGATTCCAGAATCGATATTCTGACTGGCTGCCATCCCAAACGCCGGTATGTGAAATGCATCCCTCCTGAATATCCCTGATGGTCTGTGATGCAACTAGTGATCCAAAAGCAAATCTGCTTAATTTTAAAGCGAAAGCTCTTTTCAGTTGTTTGCCTCCTAGTTTTGTGATTTGCTGTAAGAGTCCAGGAGATTGTTGCCAATTGTAAGAGCTTTCCAAAGTTTGATGTTGTGCAGTTAGTGGGGGTAAGGTCTGGGCCTGATGTTTTTTGCTATATGGCGCATATTTAATAATAGGCACCCCTAAAAACTGCCTTGTGAGCTTCACACACAGCGGGAACAGGTACATCAGCATTTACATTAAGTTCACAATATTCATGAATGGAAACTGAAAGAGAACCCTTAAAAGGTGGAACTTTCAAAAGGTTTTCATTAAGGCTGCAAGAAGGGTGACCAGTGGGTGGTGTTACCACTGACCATGGGATTGGTAAGGATTTTGGCATTGAGGAGATAATGTGTGAAATGGCTACAGCCTAGAAACATGTTAGTATGTTTTATGCAGTTGACCTGCAGTAAATGCGAACGCCTCTGCCTGTCGATCAGGCAGAGGCGTTCTCGGGGCGGGAGGGGGGCGGCAACACTCTGTTTCCAAGACGAAGTGTTGCGGGGGCAGCAGCATCCAATCAGGGGCGTGGTATTGGCGTGATTGAGCTCCGATCAAAAAGATGGCGGCGGACCTTCTGCCGTCGCAGCCAGGCTACGCTGGCAGGATATGTGTCCCTACTTTCTGCAACCCCGCACTAATTGTGGCGCAATCACAATTAGTAAGTGGTTACGTTGGGGGCTTTGGTGGCGGTTAGCATGCTGGGCGGCCTTGCCCCGCGATGGGCAACCCCCAGCATGCGAGACTAAGGATTGCAAATTCTGCTAAAAAGTAGAATTTGCAATCCTTACTGAATAGGGTAAGGGAAGAATAAATATGAGCTACTAGCATGCACTTTTAGACAGGGCAGCGCACTCTGCCTTTATTGTTTAACTGTAAATTGTGCCCAGGCATTCTCTGGAGCATGCACACATTGCGATTGGTGTACACAATCAGGAGAGAGGTCCCTGGGGCTCCCACTCTATGTCACTTGCGGCCCCATACAAGCTAGAACTGTGGTATTCATGTGACCGGCGGTTGGGAGACCGACGGTCACATGACCTCCACCGACATCTTGCCCCCTCACTATCCGATGGTAGGCATGCCGAACAACAGGGACTATTTCCACTCGTGGGTGTCCACAACACCAATAGAGTGGGAATAGAACCCTTGGCAACCGCAGGTCGTCACCGAGCCCGCAAGGGGCTTGCTGCACTCGCCCCTCCCTGCCAGGATCCCGGCATCAGTATGCTGCCAGTCTCCTGACCGCCGGTCAGCCATACTACACCACTAGAAACATCCCAAAGCACAACCTCCTCCTCCCTCCACAGCACACGAGGCATGCAAAGGAAAAGGCAGCCCAAAGCTTGCTGAGCGTAGGGAAAGACAGTGGTTTAGCTTTGGAGTGCTAAGGAACACGTGGCGTTGCAACCTATCCAGGATTACCCTGGACTGTCCGGAAACCGGGATATATATCTGGTTTGTAGGTAATCCCAGATTGGCTGCATTTGGAAATCTGCATCACAATGTCCCTGCATGCAGGCCTGCCTCCACTGCTTCAATCAGAAGTGCACAGTGAGTGCCAGCAGACCCTCCAACATGACCCGCCCCACTAGGTACAAAATGCTCTGTTCCTGGACTTCCCTCTTAATTTATGATTTCCATCACCTGTGTTGAACTAGTTAAATGATAAGAAAGCTGATTCTTCACAGGTGATGGCAATAATAAATTAAGAGGGAAGTCCAGAAACAGAGCATTTTGTACCTAGTGGGGCGGGTCATGTTGGAGGGTATGTGCCAGCAGGGTGCAGAAGATACAGGCTGATAAAGGTTAGCTGAGCATGCAGAGCGTATGTTGGGACTAATTCAGGCCTGATCGCTGTGCTGCAAATTACACTGTCCTGCGATCAGATAGTCGCCGCTCAGGGAGAGTGAAAATTTGCCCGGTGCAAGTGTGCGATTGCATGTGTACGCTGGTCGAAAATTCCCCTCAATCAGTGGACAGCTGCAAAACCGTTCCCATCACACTCGCAAACTAATGTTTTTCCCATTTTGTGCAGTGCAGTTACTCCTCCAGTGCAAAGAAATCAGGCTGATCGGGGCCGGAGCGGACGTCACACACCCTCCCTGAAAACGCTTGGGAATGCCTGAGTTTTTTCTGACACTCCCTGAAAACAGCCAGTTACCTCCCACAAACGTCCTCTTCATTTCAATCACCTTGCGAACTCTTATGCGATCAAAATTTTCGCACCATCCTATCGCTGTTTGGGGATGTGCCTGCGTATTGTGGTGCATATGCATGCGCAGTAGTTCGATAATCACCCTCTGTGCGAAAGCGCACAGCAGTGATCAGGTCTGAATCGGACCCGTTGTTGGAATGAAATGCAACTATGGGGGAAATTCAATTAGCCTCTATCATTTAATGGGGGGGAGGGGTAGTCTCAAGCTTTTCCACATGCTATTCAATTACAGACTTTTTTTCTCATCCATTAAATTATTTATTTTCTGGTATACTATTAACACATAGAACCCCGGGATAAGTTCCCTAGGAGTTAACACTGTCGTGGCTCGCGAAAGCAGGCTACTTAACGTGGGTTTTTTCGAGCCTGCTCAGACTCATAAAAAAGATCCCCGTTACATGCAGCCAATGGGCTGGCTTCAGGGACAATTAAATAGCCCCAGTTGATCAATCAGCCCGTGGTAAAGTTATCAGGGAAAATTTAATGTTTCCCTATATCTAGAGATCTTACAACTGGAAAAACTGAGCCTCCAGGAAAAGCTTTCAGTACTGTAGTACAGTAAGTCAGCCTTGCCATCTTATCCTGGCACATACAAATTATTAGCACACAGACATCATTTTCCATTTTACATGTTTTTTCAGCGCAGAGGAGGTGATTTGAGGCAGATTTATCTATGATAACATTTCTGGATTATTAGACTGAGAGAACGTGCAGAGGATATATTCCTGTTGGTCATGGTCACAGACCTAGCACATTTGTGTGTGTTTTGCTGGGATCAGCTTTATTTTATTACAATTTAAGGGACATAGGGGCTGATTCAGGGATGGACAATATAGCTACAGCTGCTGTATCTTTGTACGTGGCGGCTGTTTTAAAATATGGAAAATATAAACATACATGCAGAGATGTATGTACTGTATGTGCTAGCTGCAGGTCCCCGGGGATAGGCAGCACCGTGTCTATCACGGCCGTCGCTGCACACGGGATGCAGCATTCGGCTTCACTGTCCTTCAAAGCCCACCCACAGACACCTGTAAAATCTAGCCAATGGGAGTCTGGGGGCAGGCTTAGAATGAGAGTGATGTCTAATGCCAAGTCTCGGATGTGCACGGTGGCTGTTAAAGACAGCGGTGTCCCAGAATAAAACAAGCCAGCACATATATAACATAAATCTTAACATGTATGTTTATATGTGCTAAACGCCCCCCCCCCCCTGCACTATGTAGTCGGTACTGCGGCCCAGGGGCTGCAGCCGCCACTGGTCTTAAGTAAGAAGTAGCCCACTGCCAGCTTCTGTGATTTTTTTGTACTGCTCTTGCTCCTGCATACACACCTATACAATTATCGGCCCGATCAGCCGATATCAGGTGATTGGTCCAATAATTGTATAGGTGTGTACATAGCTTTACTCCTCCACACTGCTGAATAGTATTGCTGGATAAATGCAGTATTACAACCTACATCATATGCATTGTGGCCTTACAAGTTACTCTCTATTCAATCCCGCCAAGAGGAGTCAGACTCAGGTACTACATCCTGCATACTCAAAGACTCTGTGGAGCTGATTCTAATCAGATGCAGCTGCATATGTATCTGCATCTTGTGCCAATCGTCTGTGACTTTATGCAAATGCTGCTACAAAGTCCTTTCCTTGCATGCGTGCCAGGACTGGCATGCCCACTGCCAGTGTCCATAGACGCTGAAATACCAATTGGTACATCTTTTGATGCACCATTGGTTGCCCCATCGAAACTTGCACCATCCCTATGGCAGGTGCAAATAAGCGACACACCATAGCATGCCGATAAAAAGGACCACCTCTGCATGTCCACTAAGACACCTACCTGTCACCACCGAGGAACTGCCAATACATTTTCAAAACATTTCTGAGACCGTGTGTCTCCCGTACGCCTCAATCCCAACTCCGACTCTGCGTGCACACTATCTGGACGCATGCTTAGTGTGACAAGTGCATGCGCAGAAAAAAAGAACTAGGAAAGATACTAACATATGCATCTTAAACTGCAGCCAATATCATGGGGACGGGGCGCCAAGCCTGCTGGATGCTCATGCTCCCCTGGAGCAAATCTCTGCATCACCTATGAAGCTATTTCTACTCTGAATTTGGGAACCAGGGTTGCCATAGGTCAGGTTCTTGTGACAAACAGGGCCAGATTAACAATGGGGCATATGGAGCTCCAGGCTTCCACATACAAATAGTCCCATCATCATAACAGAATTGAAATTGCATTTCTATTTTCCACACAAAATGATGCAGTGTTTGTACTTTTACATATTTAGGGATACAATGTAGCTGAAAATGTATGGCGGCTACATGTCTACATGGCATTGGCCTCACATTCTCTGCGTCTCATAATAGGTCCTTGAACATTTTCAGCCCTGGCCATGAGGTCCTTAATCCATCCCTGGTCAAGAAGGGTGCAGATCACAAGAGGAGGTGCAAGCAAGGCCAGACTGTCCAACAGGGAAAATCCCAGGTGGGCCCCACTGCCTGAGGATCCCAACTCCTCTTCTGATGTCAGGTTTCAGACAGCGCACTTGAATTATACTGTATATTGTTACTCTATTACAGGATCAGTTACCTGGTAGTGCAGGAACATAACTGAGCAGACTCAGGGCCGCATTATAGGTGGGGCAGTCAGCCTGGGGCCCCCACACTGTGGCAAATATTGCCCCAGCCCTGCCGGCGCACTCAACCCCTACCTGGCCAGCTCCCGGCAGCAGGGCACTGCAGTGCTGCGATTCGCAGGTGGAAAGAGAGCAGGGCCTAATGCCATGAAATGCCCTGTGCTGAAGCCTAGCCTGACTGTAATAGGTAGTGTCTCTCCCCGTCCCTTCCTTCCTCCCTCTCCCTCTCTCTCTGGCACCCCTCTCTCTCTTTGTCTCACCCTCCTTCTCTCCCTGGCGCAAGCTCTCTCTCTCTGACACACTCTTGCTCTCTCCCTGATGCTCTCTTTCTCCCTCACTCTCTCCCGCTCACTCGCTCTCCCTCTGTCTGTCTGTCCCCTCTCTCTCTCCCTCTCTTGCCCCCCTCCGTCTGTCCCTCTCTATCTGCCTCCTTGTCTCTCCCTCTTTCTCTTTGACACTCTCTCACTCTTGCTCCCCCCTTTCACTCCCTGACACCCTCTGTCTCTCTCCCACTCACTCCACCTCCCTTTACCTCTCTCCCTGACAACTTGTTTCTCTCCTTCTCTAGCTCCCCTCTCTCTCCCCCAGTCTCTCTCCCTGACACTCTCACTCTCTCTCTCTAACGTCATTCCTCTCTCCATCACCCCTTCTCTCTATTGCTCCTCTCTCTCGCGCTCATTCCTCTCTCCATCACCCCTTCTCTCTCTATTGCTCCTCTCTCTCTCTCTCCATCACCCCTTCTCTCTCTATTGCTCCTCTCTCGCGCGCGCACTGACCGCCACCCCACCCCCCCTGACACCCTCTTTCTTTGTCTCTTTCTTGCTTCTCTCTCTCTCTCTCTCTCTCTCTCTCTCTCTCCCCGTTTCTCTTACGTCCTAGAGGATGCTGGGGTTCACATTAGTACCATGGGGTATAGACGGGTCCAGTAGGAGCCATGGGCACTTTAAGAGATCAATAGTGTGGGCTGGCTCCTCCCTCTATGCCCCTCCTACCAGTCTCAGTTTAGAAAATGTGCACGGAGGAGCCGGTCACAGCTAGGGGAGCTCTTAGGAGTTTTCTTAGTTTTTTTAATTTTAATTAGATCTTAGGTACAGGAAGGCTGCTGGCAACAGCCTTCCTGCTTCGTGGGACTTAGGGGGGGAGTAGGAACCAACGCTAGAAGTTAATGGTTCTCTATCTCCACTGACAGGACACTGAGCTCCTGAGGGTGATGATCGCAAGCCCACGAGGCGACCACTTACTCCTGCAGCACGGCCGCCACCCCCTAACAGAGCCATAAGTAAGAAGAGTGGTGAGTACAGCGCCGGCGTCCTGGTTAGCCGGTCACCGGCGGGTATGGCGGCACAAGGGTGACAGGCTGCGCTCCAAGAAGGTTTAGCAACACTTGGTGTAGGCGCTTGGAGGGGCATGCTGGGCCAGCGCAGTCACCCTAAACTGGTCACAGACGCTAACAGGGGCTAATCCCACCGTACGCATAGAGATCTCCGGCCAGTATAATCAAATTTGTGCGGGAAGCCACGCTATTGCGGGGGGCGGGGCTTCTCCACAGAGCGGATCCAGCACTCACCAGCACCATTTTCCTCCCTGCAGACACAGGAGAAACGCTGACAGGGAGCGCTGACCCTCCACATAACTACAGTTACTGCGGTACCAGGGTGTTATAGACAGGGGGGTGTGAAGTGTTTGTAATAATCAACCTATTAAGGTTGGTTTCTCAGCGCCAGGCTTTTATCATAATAACTGCTCCAAAGGGCGCTGTGTGGCTGGCTCCATGGACTCTGTGACTCTCTGAAGGTACTCTGGGGGGAAACTGTATCTGACATTTTCGTGTGTGTGTGTGTGTGTGTGTGTGTGTGTGTGTGTGTGTGTGTGTGTGTGTATATATCCCACATTACCATGTCTAAGGACTCTGTATCCTGTGCTGCAGAGTGTTTATCTTCTCCTGAGGAGTCTATCCCATGTACTCAGGACTGCAATATACTGTCTCAGCCTTCTGAATCCGAACCCCCATGGGTGGATTCTAAGGCGAATGGTATCCCAGATTTCTACAAGGATGTCACATACTGAGAAAGAAATGCAGTTTTTGAGGAAATCTGTGGAGGGGTTACAGTATTTGGCCCCCACTACTTAATCAAAAACCCCACCTACATACCAACAAAAGCGTACACTTGCCCAGATAATGCAAGCTGACACTGATACCGACTCTGATACAGGGGACGGTGATGGGGACATGCAGGGAGGGGATGCATCCCTTTCAAAAGGGGTGCAACTAATGATTGAAGCCATTAGGGATGTTTTACACATTTCTGAGAACATACCTGAACAGGTGGAGGAATCTTATTTTACAGAAAGTAAGAAATCCTCGCTTACCTTTCCGGCTTCCAAGGAGTTAAACTCTTTGTTTGAAAAATCCTGGGAAAATCCAGAGAAAAAATTCCAGATCCCAAAAAGGGTTCTTATTGCTTTCCCTTTTCCTGAAGAGAATAGAAAAAGATGGAAAACCCACCTATAGTTGACGCATCTGTATCTAGGTTGTCAAAAAAGGTGGTTTTACCTGTTCCTGGTTCAACCGCTTTAAAAGAACCGGCTGAACGCAAGATTGAGAATACACTCAAATCACTATACACCGCTAATGGCGTCGCTTTACGGCCCACTATTGCTTGTGCGTGGATTTCTAAAGCCATAGTAAAGTGGTCAGGCACATTGCTAGAAGACTTAGATACTATGGATAGAAGTGACATTGATTTGTTCTTACGTCACATACAGGATTCTGCAGGGTTCATGGTGGATGCCATGAAGGACCTTGGCATGCTAAATGCACAGGCTACTGCTATGGCGGTCTCGGCGCGCAGAGTACTCTGGCTATGCCAATGGACTGCGGATGCGGAATCCAAGAGAAGTGTGAAGAACCTACCCTTCACAGGTCAGGCTCTGTTTGGGGATGCATGGATCTCCACGGCAACTGCATGTAAGTCAACCATTCTTCCCTCAGCAGCACCACCGGCTTTGAAGTCTTTTCCTTCGCCTACACTGAAGTCCTTTCGGACCGCAAAATTTAAGAAATCCAAACCCCCTCCCACCTTCTTTAGAGGAGGTTGGGGAAAGTCCAAAAAGCCTGCGCCATCAGGTTCCCAGGAACAGAAGCCAGGTTCTGCTTCCTCAAAATCTTCATCATGACGGTGGGTAAAGGATATTGTGGCCCAGGGATACAGACTGGAGTTTCAACAACTCCCACCTCACAGATTCTTCAAATCAGGCTTACCAGTTTCGCTGACAGACAGCGCTATCCTACAGGAAGCAATTAAAAAATTGGTTCAAACAAATGTCATTGTTCCTGTTCCACTCCACCTACAACACAGGGGTTATTACTCAAACCTGTTTGTGGTACCGAAACCGGACGGTTCGGGAAGGTCGATATTAAACCTAAAGTCATTGAACCCCCTACTTGAGGGAATTCAAATTCAAGATGGAGTCTCTGAGAGCAGTGATCTCAGGTCTGGAGGAGGGGGAATTCCTGGTATCCCTGGATATCAAGGATGCATACCTTCACATTCCGATCTGGCCACCTCACCAGGCTTATCTCAGGTTTGCGCTGCTGGACTGTCACTATCAGTTCCAAGCACTGCCATTTGGCCTCTCCACAGCACCGAGGGTATTCACCAAGGTCATGGCGGAGATGATGCTACTCCTCCGTAATCAGGGTGTAAATATAATTCCATATTTGGACGATCTGCTGATAAAAGCGTCTTCCAAGGAGAAGTTGTTGCAGAGTATTGCTCTCTCAACTCGTCTACTCCAGGATCATGGGTGGATCCTGAATCTTCCAAAGTCACATTTGGAGCCGACAAGGAAACTGCCCTTCCTGGGAATGATACGCGATACGGAAGTACAGAGGGTGTTTCCACCGGTTGAGAAAGAGTTGGTGATCCAATCAATGGTCCAGGAACTCTTAAAACCGGCCAGGGTATCAGTACATCAGTGCATTCGTCTTATGGGGAAGATGGTTGCCTCCTACGAGGCTCTTCAGTACGGAAGGTTCCATGCGAGGTTCTTCCAACTGGATCTCCTGGACAAATGGTCGGGATCACACCTTCACATACACCAGCGGATGTGCCTGTTGCCAAAAGCCAGAATTTCGCTCCTCTGGTGGCTACAAACGTCTCACCTACTCGAAGGCCGCAGGTTCGGGATTCTGAATTGGATCCTCCTAACCACGGATGCAAGCCTCAGAGGTTGGAGAACAGTCACCCAAGGGGAAAACTTCCAAGGAAGGTGGTCAAGTCAGGAATCTCTCCTTCCAATAAATGTTCTGGAACTGAGGGCCATTTACAACGGCCTTCTACACGCAGCACATTTTCTGCAAAATCAAGCCATTCAGGTTCAGTCTACAACATCACAGCGGTGTCCTACATAAACAGACAGGGCGGAATGCAGAGCTGCGATGTCAGAGGTAAAAAGAATCCTCCTCTGGGCAGAAAAGCACGCGGTGGCGCTGTCAGCAATCTTCATTCCGGGAGTGGACAACTGGGAGTGGACTTCCTCAGCAGACACGATCTCCATCCAGGAGAATGGGGCCTCCATCCGGAGGTGTTCGCAGAGGTGACAAGCCGATGGGGGGTACCTCTGATAGACATGATGGCCTTTCGCCTCAACAAGAAGCTTCGGAGGTACTGTTCAAGGTTGAGAGACCCACACGCAGTGGCAGGTGGATGCACTAGTCACTCCGTGGACATTCCAATCAGTGTATGTGTTCCCTCCACTTCTGCTCATCCCAAAGGTTCTCAAGCTCATAAAAAGAACAAGAGTTCAGGCGATCCTCGTTGCTCCGGACTGGCCAAGACGGGCTTAGTACTCGGATCTTCTGGAATTACTGCTGGAAGATCCGAGGCCTCTTCGCGAGGACCTTCTCCAACAGGTTCCGTTCGCCTATCAAGACTTACCGCGGCTACTTTTGACGGCATGGAGGTTGAACGCCAGATCTTAGCTCGGAAAGGCATTCCGAAAAAAGGTAATTCCTAGCCTGATACAGGCTAGGAAGGGAGTAATGCCAAGCATTACTATCGAATTTGGAAAAAGTATATGTCTTGGTGTGAATCCAAGAAGTTTCCTGTGGTGGAGTTTCAACTTGGATGGTTTCTCCTCTTTCTGCAAGCAGGTGTGATTGTAGGCCTACGCTTGGGCTCCATAAAGGTCCAGATTTCGGCCTTGTCCATTTTCTTCCAGAAACAATTGGCAGCTCTTCTTGAGGTTCAGGCATTCTTGAAAGGGGTTCTGCATATTCATCCACCCTTTGTGCCTCCTACGGCACCTTTGGATCTTAATGTAATGCTGCAGTTCCTGCAATCGGATTGGTTCGAGGGTTTACAGGACGTGGACGTCAAGTTTCTTACGCGGAAGGCGGTCACTCTGTTGGCATTGGCGTCTGCTCGACGCGTGTCGGAATTGGGGGCGTTGTCTTGTAAGAGCCCCTATTTAATTTTCCATGAGGATAGAGCTGAGGTCAGAACGCGTCAGCAGTTTCTTCCAAAGGTTGTGTCAGCCTTTCATTTTAATCAACCTATTGTGGTGCCAGTGGCTACTGACTACTCAATTACCTCAAAGTCCTTGGATGTTGTGAGGGCTTTGAAAATCTATGTGAAGAGAACTTCTCGTCACAGGAAGTCGGACGCTCTGTTTGTCCTTTATGATCCCAACAAGGTTCGGTGTCCTGCTTCTAAGCAGACAATTTCTTGCTGGATCAGGTTCACTATCCAGCATGCTTATTTTACGGCAGGCTTGCCGTGTTCAAAATCTGTTAAGACCCACTCTACTCGTAAAGTGGGTTCTTCCTGGACGGCTGCCCGGGGTGTCTCGGCTCTTCAGCTTTGCCGAGCAGCTACTTGGTCTGGGTCGAACACGTTTGCTATGTTCTACAAGTTCGATACTTTGGCCTCTGAGGACCTAAAATTTGGTTAATCTGTTCTGCAGGAACCTCTGCACTCTCCCTCCCGTACTGGGAGCTTTGATACATCCCCATGGTACTAATGTGGACCCCTGCATCCTCTAGGACGTAAGAGAAAAAAGGATTTTAATTACCTACCGGTAAATCCTTTCTCGTAGTCCGTAGAGGATGCTGGGTGCCTGCCCAGTGCTTCATATTCCTGCATTGTTACTTGGTTCAGTTTATTAGTTCAGCCGTTGCTGAATCGTTCCAAGTTGGTTAGCTTGCCTTTCCTTTTGTTGTACGTGTGAGCTGGTGTGAATCTCTCCACTATCTGTGTATTTCCTTCTCTAGAAGTATGTCCGTCTCCACGGACACAGTTTCTAGACTGAGTCTGGTAGAAGGGGCATAGATGGAGAAGCCAGCCCACACTATTGATCTCTTAAAGTGCCCATGGCTCCTAATAGACCGGTCTGTACCTCATGGTACTAATGTGGACCCCAGCATCCTCTACGGACTCTCTCTTTCTCCCTGATACCTTCTTTGTCTCTCTCTCAAACCCCTCACTCTTTCTCCTGCTCCCATAATGTGCAAAGTAGTAACAGCGGTGGGGTGCAGAGTCAGTTTTATTGGTGGGGGACCCACACATTTGTTGTCCTGGGGCCCCCACTAGCCTTAATCTGGCCCTGAACAGACTATAGCCCAAATTTATCAAGCCTTGGAGAGTGATAAATAGCACGGGAATAAAGTACCAACCAATCAGCTCCTAACTGTCATGTTACAGGCTGTGTTTGAAAAATGACAGTTAGGAGCTGGTTGGTTGGTACTTTATCACTGTGCAATTTATCACTCTCCAAGGCATGATAAATCTGGGCCTATGTACTGTAGTATCCATGTTGTCTGCAAACTATGTCCTCTTGGCTGGCCAAGCGTCTGTGGAGGATGGACACACTTGTTAATCATGGGCCCCTACCACTGACTTCCCCCGACGGGCTCTGCATTCCCCTGTCCGACACTGGGTATAATAAGTAAGACTACACTGGGTTCTCCCTCCTCTTATGTTCATTACTCTATGGGATCTATACAGTTCAAAGGCATACACTTTGCAACTCATTGTTTCTTATTTTATTTTATTTAAAATAGTTTATAGGATGTATCAGTACATTCCAGATGTCACATTCATAGGAATACCATACATTCTATTGCACAATCCAGGTCATATGTAGTCAACAAAACACCTAGACGTGAAACAAACATTTAACAAAGATGAAGTCTATGCAAGTTGCCATTCACATTGTCAGTTCCATTTTAGCTATTTGCTTTATTTAATGCACCCTAACGCTGCTGTCAGAAAGGGAGTCAGCCTTTGGGGGCCATTTTATCATTAATTCCATATTCAATGTTATCTGGACGCAAAAATAGCACCCGGTATTTCACTGCAATATGCTATTACATGGGTGGGATGTATTAAGAAGCACCCGCAGACGTCCCTGTGATGTGCTGAGCCGGAGTTGCTGTGCATGTGTGGTCCCACTGACCGCACATGCACAGTGGCCATTTCTGTGGGACTACATATACGGTGAGTAACCCATAGGCTACAAAGGGTTACCTCCATCTTCAGTAGAGGATGCTGGACGCAAAATTAGCACCCGGTATTTCACTGCAATATGCTATTACATGGGTGCAGCGGGGCGAGCACAAAAGAGCAGCGGGGCGAGCACAAAAGAGCTACGCGCGCCACGTTATTTATTCTCCCTCCAGGGGTGTCGTGAACACCCCAAAAGGGAGAATAGGTGTCGGTATCCCGCTGGTTGGGATCCTGGCGCCAGTATGCTGAGCGCCGGCATCCCGACAGCCGGGATATTGAATGCATCCCGCTCTAATGCAACCTCTTCGATGGTAAATATGGTAAATGTATATGTAATTTAAGGGCCTTATTCAGCATGGATCGCATCAGCTATGCGATCACATACTGACAATATTTTGCCCAGCGCACACGTGCAGGAGCCGTACTACACATGCGTGCGCATGTGTGTCTGATTGATAGGCATTCACGGGACGGCAACGTGGCACTGTGGGGAGTGGCTTAAACGGCGGTGGGTCAGCACTATTTTTGGCCACTGTGACATGGAAAATGGTGGCTGGCCCACTGCCTTCGCAGCCAGACTGCAGAGGCTGGGGGTTTCACTTATTTAGCAATGTGATTTGCGATCGCATCACCGACCGCCATTAGCATGCTGTGCGGTCTTGCCCTGTGCTGGGCGGCCCCCATCATACAAGTGATAGTAGTTGCAGTTTGTTATTTTAGCAAAACTGCAACTGAAGCTGAATAAGGCTCTAAATGCGTAGACTGTGCATAGTTCTGTACACATGTGCAGTACGAAAACAGGAAAGATACGCTTAGCAACAGTTCAATTCTACATCAGCCCCAATGTGACTTATGTTTTTGGTATCATTCCAGCTAAGTTCCATTGTAAATGTCTTATGAAGATATAATTAACAATATACAGTAGTAGGAATTGAGAAACGTATAGTAATTTCAATTAGTAGTGCAAACCAACACCTCCACAAAGTGTTACAGAAATGAGCAAAACACACTAACCTTGTCCTGACCATAGAGAAGGGTAAGCTAAAGAAAAACACATGCACAAATGCCAGCACATACAATGGAAGCACAAACAATAACACATTGATGCAAGGTCACAGCCTCACACCCCTGAAGGCTGAAAGTCACATGATCAGGAGACATAAAAGACCCAAAGGCATCTGCAGTTTGCTATGACAAGTGACGCTGTTAGTAACAATGACAGATATAAATAACTTAAATTTCTATTTATTACATTCTTAAATTAACTCAGCAGTGGAAGATGTGAGTCCTGTCCTTGCAAGCCGACATGTGAATTTTAACATAAACTCATCATGGCATTCCAGGTAGACAGGCTAACAAGACAGTATTGTATGTCAGTCTCACTTGGTATTTTTAGGAGATATATGCTTGTGTTTTTGTGCCACGCCATATGGAACATGTGCTGCTATTGTTCCCATCTCCTGAGCTCCCTCCACATGGAACATCTGATCATCAAAGAATATATGAGGTCGGATTTTCTCCAATAGAGGTCCCTTTGGTGCTCCAGCCAAGAAAAGAGCCTCATCAGTTTCAAGGCCCCAGCTACGCAAGGTTTTCAATGCTCGTGCTCCAGAACTGGCTGCACTACGAGCGGTAACTAAATATGTGCGTATTGGACAGTTCATTCTCATTCCCTTATTGTAGAATTTCTTCTGCAATTTCCCTAGAGCTTCCAAGAAACATTTCAGAGGTCCCTGAAAGTAAAGCACAAACAGAGTTAAATGCTAGGATGACAATGTGTGTGTATACAGTATATAATTCTTTATTACCAGTTACTTATATAGCATACACATATTCTGCGGACACTTTATTGGCCATTCACATCAGTCCCTGCCCCAGTGGAGCTTACAATCTATATTCCTCACCACATGTACATGCACACACATTCACGTTAGGGTTCATTTTTGTTTAAAGCCTGTTAACCTACCCAGGGGCGGATCCAGAAGAAAATGATAGGGGGGGCACCATGGAAGGGGCAAGTACATTTGCGTGCGGCTTCGGTGCATGTGAGGTGGCGCTTCTTATACAATGCCCACAGTTGTAGCGCTCATTATGCAATGTCCACTGTACTGGTAGTGCCCCTTATATAGACCCCATAGTAGTGGTGTCCCTTATGCAATGCCCGTATTGCCCCCAGTAGTAATGTTGCCTGTAGTAATGCCCCCAGTCATTATGCCCCCAGTGGTAATGCCCCTGCAGTTATGACCCCAGTAGTTTAGCCACCAGTAGTAATGCCCCCCTATAGTTTGCCCCATTGTAGTTTAGCCCCTGTAGTTATACCCCCCTTATAGTTTAGCCACCAGTAGTAATGCCCCCCTGTAGTTTGCCCCATTGCAGTTTAGCCCCTGTAGTTATGCCCCCCTTATAGTTTAGCCTCCAGTAGTAATGCCCCCAATAGTTTGGCCCCTGTAGTTATGCCCCCAGTAGTTTGGCTCCCCCTGTAGTTTAGCCCCAAAGTAGTAATGCCCCTGTAGTTTAGCCCCCAAGTAGTAATGCCCCCAATAGTTTGGCCCCTGTAGTTATGCCCCCAGTAGTTTGGCTCCCCCTGTAGTTTAGCCCCCAAGTAGTAATGCCCCTGTAGTTTAGCCCCCAAGTAGTAATGCCCCCTGTAGGTGCCCCCCAGTAATAATGCCCCCAGTAGCTGCCCCCCCCAGTAATAATGCCCCCAGTAGCTGCCCCCCCAGTAGTGATGCCCCCAGTTATAATGCCCCCAGTAGTAATGCCCCCCCTCAGTAGTAATGCCCCTTGTTGATGCCCCCCCCAGTAGTAATGCCCCTTGTTGGTGCCCCCCCCAGTAGTAATGTCCCCCCGTAGTTTCCCCCAGGAGATGCCCCCGCTGCATTAAGGAAGAAAAAAACATAATACTTACCGAGCCCCGTTCCCGCGCCGCTGCAGTCCTCCTTCTGGCTGGCGTCCTCTCCTCAGTACTATGAGAGAGACGTCATGACTGACGTCTCTCCCATAGCACACGGCGCTGAGCTCCTGCCTCCGGCTACCGCTGTGCAGGGAGACGGGCGCCCGCTGGTAACACAATCTCAGCGGGCGCCCGTCATCTCCCTGTGCGGCGCCGACGCCGCGCGGGGGGGGGGGACGACAAATGACAGGGGGGGCACGGGCCCGAGTGCCCCCCCTCTGGATCCGCCACTGAACCTACCAATATATTTGTGGATTGTGGGAGTACCCGAAAGAAACCCACACAAGTACAGGGAGAATATGCAAACTCCACACAGTTAGGGCCATGGTGGGAATTGAACCCAATACCTCAATGCTTTGAGACAGTATTGCTAACCTTAATACACCATCTGTGCTGCCTAATATATAAGGAAATTGATGGTGTGGATATCTGAAATGGCACAGCAAAAAGATGAAGATGTGAGCAATATTAGGGGGTTTCACAAAGGAAGATGTTGAAACTACGGGGTAAATGTATTACCCTCTGTTGTGGTGGAGAAGCAGTATCAGCGCACGTTATGTGCACTCACTGATACCGCTTCTACCCCATGTATTATTGCAGCGGCGCAGGCTCAGTAACCCCTGTACAATATCGGTGCTGCTATCAAAAAGATAGAACGCCGATATGAGGAGGCAATGTATGCACAGTCAGCATCTATGACCGTTCCGACACCTGCAGCTGTCGATTTCGACAGCTGAAGGTGGCGATGCCCATACACCACAACAGGGACAGAGCTATCCCTGGCTGTGGCAGGTGCTGGCTCTGGACTGCGCAGGGGATCTCATGTGAGTATCGAGATCCTACACATGCGCACTGGAGCTGGCTGTGCAGGGAGAAACAGTGCATCAGCACTGAGCTGATGCGCTGTGTGCTCAGGGGGGCATCAACGCTTCGGCAGACAAGATGTTCATACATCTTGTCGATGTCCCTCACTGCTTCGCCTCAGTAATGAGACGTAGCAGGAAGTGTTATAGTGGCAAAATACGTGCCACTATAATACATTTACCCCTACATCTATTTGTGAGTCTACCATCTGAAACAATGTATGATGCAAAATGCAGGAGGAGAGGACAGGCAATCTGACTCTATTAATAATCTGTGGTGCCATGAGGGGGGCGGGTACTAATTTCCCAATGCCGGGCTTGTTGCAGGGGCCTGGTGGGGGCCTGTGTCCACACGCCTCCCCTCCAGTGATGTGCGGTAGGGTGAGGCAAACCCTTTTCTGTTAAACTACCGAATACACCAGAATTTTGACTATATAAAGTATATGAAAAACATAAAGAATATAATATCTACTTTGTATTGTAATAATTTTTATCGTCAAAACGCTGGAGTAAAGAGTCTATGGCAGGTGAGGCAGTGCCCCCCCCCGCCTATCTTTGCTGCACATATCTGATCAAAACGCACTAAATTTCTCACAGTATATACTGCTGCACCTGTGTATAATGCCCACATGTACCCATGGCTCATATATTGATGTGTAAATCTGGCTCTGGTACTAGCCAGTGCCTCCTGAGCAATTGGCCATCCCTAATTCAAGTGCACAGTGTAGGACCTGACCCTTAGTGGACCTGACCCTTCAGCCAGTGAGTCCCACCGCGGATTTCCCCTGTACTCCTGTGAGCTACTGTAGTCCAACCCTGGCCATTGCTAAATCTTTGATGCATTATGTTACCCAAGGGACTATGTGGGTCTTTATCTCCCTAACCCCACATTGTAAACATTAGTAAGTCTTGAACTGTTTAAAGAAAAGTGATTCTTTACCAGATTTCCTATGCACTTTGATATGATTCTGTTGAGTTGTGTAATAGTCTGCTTCAGCTTTACCCACTTGAGGCCTGATTCAGGTGTGGTTGGAGTTGCTGACACTGCTGCTAACATACAGTAGAAGCAGCAGTGATAGCTCTAATAGGGTAATGCAGCAGGAGGCGTCATGCCTCCTGCGTGCATTAGTAATCCAAGCTGCTTCCTAGGCTAGGACGCAGTATCGGATCATCTCCGACACCATTGGCTGGCTGCGTGACCCATGGAGTGGCACAAGCCTGCCACCACAAGACCTACCATGAGGCCAAGAAATCTCTGTCCTCTGACGGATATCCTGGCTACGTCCCTCCCCCTCAATGGCGGTGACATGTCTTCCTTTGGAGAAAAGGAGGCCGTCACTGCCCCAATCACTGACAGTCTTACGCTGTGGTGCGACTGAAGTCACAGACCTGTACTGCATATGCACACTACAGGTTCGGCGCTTGCGCAAAGTACCGAAAATTGGCACTTTGTGGCATGTGCCGCTACTTCAACCACATCTGAATTAGGCCATTGATTTCCAGTTGCAGCAAAATGGGGTGAATGAATGATCTGAAATAAAGGGCCACTTCAGAGGTGCATACAAGTCTGTTCTGCTAATTGATCTTGTGCAGTGGTTCTCAGACACGGTCCTCAAAGCACCCTAACAGTCCAGGTTTTAAAGATATGAATGCTAAAGCACAGATGACTTAATTAGTACCTCAGTCAGTTTGCTTATACCATCTATGCATCAGCATGGATATCCTTAAAACCTGGACTGTTAGGGAGCCCTGAGGCAGCGGCGAAAGTTCATCCCAGTTGTCCGGAGGCAAGTTGGAGTTTGGTGCTCCACGTAAAAAAAAAGAAGAAATACTGTGTGTGTAAGCACACACAACTTACAGAATTATATAGATAGCGCTCTCAGCTGTCTACAGGGACCAGAGCCCGCAGTGAATTGGCAGGGCTCCAGTTATGCTGTGTGATGACAGCCAGTAGACCATGGTCAAACTCACAAATATCAGACATCTACAGCATGCAAAACTCACCGGTGGGTCCCATCTCACAGTCCAGCAGTGGTGTGTGCACTGTCACTTGCTGTAGCGCAGGCAGGAAGCCCAGCTCCGTTTAAAGGGGCATGGTCTAATAACAGGAGGCGTGACGTGCCCCCTTAGAAAAAAATACTGACAAAATTGTATGTTAAGCCCCTCCCTGGCCACACTCAGCCCAGCACACAGCAGCATTTGCTGGGATGAGCAGAAGAGCTGCAGCTGCTGCTGCCAGGTAAGGGGGACTGGGGCCCTCACTGGGCCCCTCCATCAGACCTGTGCCCGGGTAAATAGTAACCCCCACCCCTCTCGGCATCACTGAGTGCAGACTGATCGGTACTAGGCAGCAGCTGTCCTGTACCCTATTACAGGTGTTAGTAGGGCTCCTGGGATAGTGCCGATTAACTTTGCAGCAGCAGTAGCACCGCAGAGCTTCGTCGGAAGAGCAGTGGTCACACTTTGATCCCATTGTGAACCACACAGGTGCCTCTTTAGGGCTTGGAGACCAGAAGCAGGCATCCCCTTTGCCTCTGGGAGTTACGTTCCAGGTCTGAGGACCACATTTGGGAAACCCTGATCTTCCGTGCTTTTGCTTACATCCAAGGGTGATTCAGAATCCTACACAAATCTCCACTTGTGGTTGAAGGGACATAACTGGGTTACACGTGACTTTTATACGTACAGTAGGCTAGGTTTAGCAAGGAGTGCTGAAGGAATTGCGGGTCATGGGCCAGATTCAGGCCTGCATGCAGTCCTGATTTGGTCGCAGAAGACCAATGGTTTTGGGACTGTGCATGCACCGAGAATGCAGTGCATATGTGCTGCAATGTTACTACGTCCCTGTTCACAGTGCCCTGGATGCTGCAGCATGATTGACATGTTGCAGGAGTTTGGGGGGGAGACTTGGAGCGTTCTCCATTTCTCTGACGTCCTAGTGGATGCTGGGTACTCCGTAAGGACCATGGGGAATAGACGGGCTCCGCAGGAGACTGGGCACTCTAAAGAAAAGATTAGGTACTACATCTGGTGTGCACTGGCTCCTCCCTCTATGCCCCTCCTCCAGACCTCAGTTAGAATCTGTGCCCGGCCAGAGCTGGTTGCACACTAGGGGCTCTCCTGAGCTTCCTAGAAAGAAAAGTATTTGTTAGGTTTTTTTATTTTCAGTGAGATCTGCTGGCAACAGACTCACTGCTACGTGGGACTTAGGGGAGAGAAGCAAACCTACCTGCTTGCAGCTAGCTTGTGCTTCTAGGCTACTGGACACCATTAGCTCCAGAGGGATCGAACACAGGGCCCGACCTCGTTCCCGGAGCCGCGCCGCCGTCCCCCTTGCAGAGCCAGAAGACGGAAGAAACCGGAGGATATCGGCGGCTGAAGACTTCGGTCTTCATTAAGGTAGCGCACAGCACTGCAGCTGTGCGCCATTGCTCCCTATGCACACCACACACTCCGGTCACTGATGGGTGCAGGACGCTGGGGGGGGGGGGGGGGGGCGCCCTGGGCAGCAATTAGAGTACTTTACATGGCAAAAAGCACATAATACAGTCTAATAAACTGTATATGTGCATAATCCCCCACCATAAAAGTATATAAAAAAGCGGGAGAAGTCCGCCGAGAAGGGGGCGGGGCTATCTCCCTCAGCACACCGGCGCCATTTTCTCTTCACAGCTTCGCTGGAAGACAGCTCCCCAGGCTCTCCCCTGCAGTTTCCAGGCTCAAAGGGTAAAAAAGAGAGGGGGGGGGCACTAAATTTAGGCGCAAACTGAATATATTAAGCAGCTATAGGGAAAAAAAATCACTTTTGTTAGTGTAAATCCCTGTTTATATAGCGCTGTGGTGTGTGCTGGCATACTCTCTCTCTCTGTCTGTCTCCCCAAAGGACTTTGTGGGGTCCTGTCCTCAGTCAGCATTCCCTGTGTGTGTGCGGTATGTCGGTACGGCTGTGTCGACATGTTTGATGAGGAGGGTTACGTGGAGGCGGAGCAGGAGCCGATAAGTGTGATGTCACCCCCTGCGGGGCCGACACCGGAGTGGATGGATATGTGGAAGGTTTTAACCGACAGTGTCAACTCCTTACATAAAAGGTTTGACGACGTGACAGCCATGGGACAGTCGGCATCTCAGCCCGCACCTGCCCAGGCGTCTCAGAGGCCATCGGGGCTCAAAAACGCCCGCTAGCTCAGATGGCAGACACAGATGTCGACACGGAGTCTGACTCCAGTGTCGACGAAGATGAGACAAATGTACAGTCCACAAGGGCCATCCGATGTATGATTACGGCTATGAAAGATGTTTTACACATTTCTGACATAAACCCGGTTACCACAAAAAAGGGTATTATGTTTGGGGAGAAAAAGCAGCCTGTGACTTTTCCCCCATCTGATGAGTTAAATGAATTGTGTGAGGAAGCATGGTGTTCCCCTGATAAGAAACTAGTAATTTCTAAGAGGTTACTGATGGCGTACCCTTTCCCGCCAACGGATAGGTTACGATGGGAAACGTCCCCTAGGGTGGACAAGGCGCTCACACGCTTATCTAAAAGGGTGGCACTGCCGTCTCAGGATACGGCTGCCTTAAAGGAGCCTGCAGATAGAAAGCAGGAGGCTATCCTGAAGTCTGTATATACACACTCAGGTACTATACTAAGACCTGCAATTGCTTCGGCATGGATGTGTAGTGCTGCAGCAGCATGGTCTGATACCCTGTCAGACAACATTGATACCCTCGACAGGGACACTATTTTGCTAACTATAGAGCATATAAAGGACGTAGTCTTATATATGAGGGATGCACAGAGGGACATTTGCCGGCTGGCATCCAGAATTAATGCGATGTCCATTTCTGCCAGGAGAGTATTATGGACTCGGCAGTGGACAGGTGATGCCGATTCTAAAAGGCACATGGAGGTTTTGCCTTATAAGGGTGAGGAATTGTTTGGGGATGGTCTCTCGGACCTTGTATCCACAGCGACAGCTGGGAAGTCAACTTTTTTACCTCACGTTCCCTCACAGCCTAAGAAAGCACCGTATTACCAAGTACAGTCCTTTCGGCCTCAGAAAGGCAAGCGTGTCAGAGGCGCATCCTTTCTGCCCAGAGGCAGGGGAAGAGGAAAGAAGCTGCATCAGACAGCCAGTTCCCAGGAACAAAAATCCTCCCCTGCTTCCATAAAATCCACCGCATGACGCTGGGGCTCCACAGGTGGAGCCAGGTGCGGTGGGGGCGCGTCTCCGGAACTTCAGCGACCAGTGGGTTCGCTCACAGGTGGATCTCTGGGTCCTACAAGTGGTATCTCAGGGATACAAGCTGGAGTTCGAGGCGACTCCCCCTCGCCGTTACCTCAAATCAGCCTTGCCAGCCACTCCCAAGGAAAGGGAGGTAGTACTGGTGGCAATTCACAAGCTGTACCTCCAGCAGGTGATAATCAAAGTTCCCCTCCTTCAACAGGGACGGGGTTACTATTCCACAATGTTTGTGGTACCGAAACCAGATGGTTCGGTGAGACCCATTCTAAATTTGAAATCCTTGAACACTTATATAAGGAAGTTCAAGTTCAAAATGGAATCGCTCAGGGCGGTTATTGCAAGCCTGGAAGAGGGGGATTACATGGTATCACTGGACATCAAGGATGCTTACCTACATGTCCCCATTTACCCACCTCACCAGGTGTACCTCCGATTTGTGGTACAGGACTGCCATTACCAATTCCAGACGTTGCCGTTTGGTCTGTCCACGGCACCGAGGGTATTTACCAAGGTAATGGCCGAAATGATGATACTCCTTCGAAAGAAGGGAGTTATAATTATCCCGTACTTGGACGATCTCCTTATAAAGGCGAGGTCCAGGGAGCAGTTGTTGGTCGGAGTAGCACTATCTCAGGAAGTACTACAACAGCACGGCTGGATTCTGAATATCCCGAAGTCGCAGCTGGTTCCTACGACGCGTCTGCTGTTCCTGGGTATGATTCTGGACACAGAACAGAAGAAGGTGTTTCTCCCGGAGGAAAAGGCCAAGGAGTTGTCATCTCTAGTCAGAGACCTCCTAAAACCAAAACAGGTGTCGGTGCATCACTGCACGCGAGTCCTGGGAAAGATGGTAGCTTCTTACGAGGCAATTCCATTCGGCAGTTTCCATGCAAGGATCTTTCAGTGGGATCTGTTAGACAAGTGGTCCGGATCGCATCTTCAGATGCATCGGTTGATCACCCTGTCCCCGAGGGCCAGGGTGTCTCTGCTGTGGTGGCTGCAGAGTGCTCATCTACTCGAGGGCCGCAGATTCGGCATACAGGACTGGGTCCTGGTGACCACGGATGCAAGCCTCCAAGGTTGGGGGGCAGTCACGCAGGGAAGAAACTTCCAAGGACGATGGTCGAGTCAGGAAGCTTCCCTACACATAAACATTCTGGAACTAAGGGCCATTTACAATGCCCTAAGTCAGGCAAAACCCCTGCTTCAAAACCAACCGGTGCTGATTCAGTCAGACAACATCACGGCGGTCGCCCATGTAAACCGACAGGGCGGCACAAGAAGCAGGATGGCGATGGCAGTAGCCACAAGGATTCTCTGATGGGCAGAAAATCACGTGATAGCACTGTCAGCAGTGTTCATTCCGGGAGTGGACAACTGGGAAGCAGACTTCCTCAGCAGGCACGACCTCCACCCGGGAGAGTGGGGACTTCATCCAGAAGTCTTCCAGCTGATTGTAAATAGTTGGGAAAGGCCACAGGTGGACATGATGGCGTCCCGCCTCAACAAAAAGCTAAAAAGATATTGCGCCAGGTCAAGGGACCCTCAGGCGATAGCTGTGGACGCTCTAGTGACACCGTGGGTGTACCAGTCGGTTTATGTGTTCCCTCATACCAAAGGTACTGAGGATAATAAGAAAGAGAGGAGTAAGAACTATACTCATCGTTCCGGATTGGCCAAGAAGAACTTGGTACCCGGAACTACAAGAAATAATCTCAGAGGACCCTTGGCCTCTGCCTCTCAGACAGGACCTGCTACATCAGGGGCCCTGTCTGTTCCAAGACTTACCGCGGCTGCGTTTGACGGCATGGCGGTTGAACGCCGGATCCTGATGGAAAAGGGCATTCCGGTTGCAGTCATTCCTACGCTGATAAAAGCTAGGAAGGATGTGACAGCGAAACATTATCACCGCATATGGCGAAAATATGTGGCTTGGTGTGAGGCTATGAAGGCCCCAACGGAAGAATTTCAGCTGGGTCAATTTCTGCACTTCCTACAGTCAGGAGTGACTATGGGCCTAAAATTGGGATCCATTAAAGTCCAGATTTCGGCCCTGTCTATTTTCTTTCAAAAAGAACTGGCTTCACTGCCTGAAGTTCAGACGTTTGTTAAGGGAGTGCTGCATATTCAGCCCCCTTTTGTGCCCCCAGTGGCACCTTGGGATCTCAACATTTTCTAAAATCACATTGGGTTGAGCCACTTCAGACCGTGGAGTTGAAATATCTCACGTGGAAAGTGGTCATGCTTTTGACCTTGGCTTCGGCTAGGCGTGTGTCAGAGTTGGCGGCTTTGTCATGCAAAAGCCCCTATCTGATCTTCCATATGGACAGGGCAGAATTGAGGACTCGTCCCCAATTTCTCCCTAAGGTGGTATCAGCGTTCCATTTGAACCAACCTATTGTGGTGCCTGCGGCTACTCGGGACTTGGAGGCTTCCAAGTTGCTGGATATAGTCCGGGCCCTGAAAATCTATGTTTCCAGGACGGCTAGAGTCAGAAAAACTGACTCGCTGTTTATCCTGCATGCACCCAACAAGCTGGGTGCTCCTGCTTCAAAGCAGACTATTGCTCGCTGGATCTGTTGCACGATTCAACTTGCACATTCTGCGGCTGGACTGCCGCATCCTAAATCAGTCAAAGCCCATTCCACGAGGAAGGTGGGCTCTTCTTGGGTGGCTGCCCGAGGGGTCTCGGCTTTACAACTTTACCGAGCTGCTACCTGGTCAGGATCAAACACGTTTGCAAAATTCTACAAGTTTTATACCCTGGCTGAGGAGGACCTTGAGTTTGCTCATTCGGTGCTGCAGAGTCATCCGCACTCTCCCGCCCGTTTGGGAGCTTTGGTATAATCCCCATGGTCCTTACGGAGTACCCAGCATCCACTAGAACGTCAGAGAAAATAAGATTTTACTCACCGGTAAATCTATTTCTCGTAGTCCGTAGTGGATGCTGGGCGCCCGTCCCAAGTGCGGACTTTCTGCAATACTTGTATATAGTTATTGCTTAACTATAGGGTTATTGTTCTGAGCCATCTGTTGAATGAGGCTCAGCTGTTGTTCATACTGTTAACTGGGTATAATTATCACAAGTTGTACGGTGTGATTGGTGTGGCTGGTATGAGTCTTACCCTGGATTCCAAATCCTTTCCTAGTAATGTCAGCTCTTCCGGGCACAGTTTCCCTAACTGAGGTCTGGAGGAGGGGCATAGAGGGAGGAGCCGGTGCACACCAGATGTAGTACCTAATCTTTTCTTTAGAGTGCCCAGTCTCCTGCGGAGCCCGTCTATTCCCCATGGTCCTTACGGAGTACCCAGCATCCACTACGGACTACGAGAAATAGATTTACCGGTGAGTAAAATCTTATTTTTGGATGCACAACGAAGCCACAGGGCTTGTTAGTTGCAGTGTTCATCCAGTGCTGCCATTGATGCAGCCATTGGATCTTTTGCATATTTCTGCACAGCTACTGGCAGTGCCATTTGCATCCACTTCTGATTCAGGCATTAAGCACAGTTGTATATCTGGAGAGATCCATCTATCTTCATACAGATCTCTTGCATCAAGGCTAGGGCTCGCGCAAGTGAGCACTAATAATGGTGAATGAAGAAACCAGATGTAAGTATGGGGGTGTTATACGGGGAAATATATGCATTTATTTCCCTGTACTCAATCCCAGGATTTTGGCCTAAAACTGTCCGGAAATGAATCCCGTGATTGGAGTTTCTAATCCCCGGATTCAATTTAATGCTTTATTTAATGCCGGGCAGCGTCTAAGCCGGTTCAGCATAGGGCTCAGACGCTGCCCAGCTCCCCCTGACCTCAGCTGTGCACACTGCACAGCGTGACGTGGTGTTAAAAGATCACGCTGCACAGCGCAAGCCGCGCCGCAGGCCAGGATGCCTGCACACACCATCTGCTGTCCAGACTCTCCGCCTGGACCTTCTGACAGCACCGCTGACAGCCGGACATGAAGAAGGTATATATTGTTTTAGTTTTTCCTAGCCAATCCCAAGTATCTCAGGATTGACCGTTTTTCAATCCCGAGTCCCGGGATTTTTAAAAAATGGCCCGAGATTGGCCTCCCTACTCAAAATAGTCTTTCAAATAAAACTTATCTTATGGAAAATAATAATAATAATAATAATAATAATAATAATAATAATTTTATTTATATAGCGCTCTTTCTCCAACAGGACTCAAGAAGCTTTACAGACATCAAAACAATGCACATAATACAGCGGATCTAAGTAATACAGCAATAGATAAGCAACACAGACATAAAAGAAAACCTTAAGCACACAGAAAGCATAAGGCATGACTTGTGTAGGCATTTTGGGTAATGACTTCCAAGGGTTGTGTATTCCACCCTCACAAGGTACCAAGGGAGTAATTCTGAGTTGATCGCAGGAGGAACTTTGGGGCAAATGTATTAACCTGGAGAAGGCATAAGGAAGTGATAAATCAGTGATATGTGCAAGGTGACAAAGGCACCAGCCAATCAGATCCTAACTGTTAATTTAAATATTGGAGCAGATTGGCTGGTGCCTTTATCACCTTGCACATATCACTGGTTTATCACTTCCTTATGCTTTCTCCAGGATAATACATCTGCCCCTTTGTTAGCAGTTGGGCAAAACCATGTGCACTGCAGGGGAGGCAGATATAACATTTGCAGAGAGAGTTAGATTTGGGTGGGTTATTTTGTTTCTGTGCAGGGTAAATACTGGCTGCTTTATTTTTACACTGCAATTAAGATTTCAAATTGAACACACCACACCCAAATCTAACACTCTCTGCACATGTTATATCTGCCTCCCCTGCAGTGCACATGGTTTTGCCCAACTGCTAACAAAGTTCCTGCTGCGATCAACTCAGAATTACCCCCCAAGTGCGGCAGCCAACTTGGGTGCACAGCGTAGGATTACCCAGAGTGGAATAGTCCACCCCTAGAAGAGATGACACAAAATGGAGGATACATTTTGGCCCAGGACAGGTTTAGGAACCCAGTTCCTGATTATGTCATATTTAATGAGAGGCTAAGTAAATACTAACCGAGTTAATTTAATACTGTCTACTAGTGGCTAATTTAATACTGTCTACTAGTGTGGCACCCTTTTTCGCACATGAAATACTACTTTAAGTATATATTCAGCAGAACACCAACAGAAATCCACATCTTGCGACATTTTATGTTATTAATTTTGTTTGTTAATTTGGTTTTACATATATTTTCATCCTACCATTAAGCTATACTGAGTGAAAATCCCACTTTGATCTAGTAGTAGCCATGATGCCTCTGAAACGCATGTAAAGCATCTTTGTGGACTGATTTCTCTCACTATTAAAAGACCAAGAGGTACATTTACTAAAGATTGATGTTGTTAGATTTTAAAACCCAACTCTAATCGATCATCATCGATGTTGTGTTTCAGGGCGTAAATCGCACATTTATTAACAGATGACTATTTTAAATCATTTTTTTAAATCAATGTAAAAAAAATGGTCTGTTAGTAAATGTGCGATTCAGACCCTGAAACACGACATCAATGTTGATCGATTAAACTCGAATTTTAAATCAATCAAAAACGTTCTTTAGTAAATTTATTCCCAAGCTCCTCTCGTGGGATAATTATAGACTATTTTTTATGTTGAAATATGCTTATTATAATCATGAAAAATGTTAATGCAGTTGTTTAGAAGATCTGTGGTTAGCTCTCCAAGATGTTTGGAACAACCTCCCTTTAAAAACTGTGTGCAAGTGTACCTAGAAGAATTTATGCTGTTTTGAAGACAAAGGGTGGTCACACTAAATATTGACTTGATCTAGATTTCCTCTCTGTTAATTCACTTTGCATTTTGTTAATTGATAACAAACTATTAACACTTATATTTTGAAAGCATTCTTACTTTGCAGAATTTCTTTCCACACCTGCCTTAAAGTTTGCACAGTACTGTATATTTAAATAAAAATCAGATGCAAGTGAGGCAGACATACAACATCACATACCTGGGCCAGAGGCTTGTTCTCATAAGCCTTCTCATGCTCAAAGAACATGTCCAAGCCGTGCTCCTTCACTATTTGCTCTGATTCATCAGAGAAGAGAACGGCATCTCCGTCAAAAGCCACTCGCAGCTTATCCTCATTAATGGACAAGTTATAGCTTGGGCTGAAAATCGTGGCAGCAGCAATTCCTGGGTGAAAATAGATAACAAGCTTAATATACTGCATGTTATACTGTTCCAGAAAACATGCAAACTGTCAATCATTTAACAATGTGATCCATAATTACCTATTTATATGGGGAGGTATGGGGACATTACTGACTCCTTTATATCAAGTTTTAGATTTACTGAGTTAGTCATATGATGTTGGTAACAGGGATGGATGGGGATAATAAACTAATATTCCAGTATATACAATAATACTCAGATTCTTGTCATAGACTTCTAAACATTGTAATGACAGTGTGACTGGATGGGCCATTTGTAATTCTTTTAGACCACTTGACAATCTCATGAGAAGTTTTCATTATGACCTAACTCAGTGATTCCCAAATTCTGTTCTCAAGATGCCCTAACAGGCCAGGTTTTAAGGATATCCATGGATGAAAACAGATGGATACATAGGCTTAACTAATTAAGTCACCTGTGCTCAAGCATGAATATCGTTAAGACATGGATTGTTATGGTGCCTTAAGGAAAGAGTTCGGGTACCTCTGACCTTACTGAGATCATTATAACCTGTGACTAGAACCTGCAAACAGCAGTAGAGGTCCATTACATCTTTCAAATAGTTTATCAATGTTGTTGCATACCGTAGCTGCCACTAGAATACAGCAAATTATTCAGTATTCAAAGTAAACAGTAAACATGTAAATAGTTTCCCTTTTGTAAAAACAAACAAACCAAAACATCCATATTGCCAGTGCCACACAATTCAGCAGTAAGAAACCACAATAGAGGAAATACAGCATTAGTGGTTGTCACTCAGTTTTGCAGGCCGTCCACATGGGAACTTACCTTATTGATTTACAATGGTGTTTATGACTGCTGTAAAATGATAAATAATAAACAAAGATGATATGGTTTCTGCAGCAGAAAGCAATCTAGCAGGTTCCAAACCAGGGCAAAACTCTGGGTTGTTCCACAAGGGGCAGAGAGCAGATGAGCTTAATTAAACTTATGTTTACACATTAATTTTGGCAGCACTGCTGATATTAAATAGGCCCACTTCTAGCCTTTGCCTAGTTGGCCGGGAGGCTGCTTACCACTTTCTCTTTACTGGGATGTAATCAATAGTTGTCGGAAGCTGCCGTCTTGTTGGAAAGACGGCAGCTTCCGACAGATTCCTGTCGGAAGGGGTTCCGACCTATTCAATTTTGCCTGTTTTTTTACGACAAGTCAGGAATTCCCGACTTGTCGGAAAACACGTGGATCGGCGGAATAGGCACCGATCCGTGTTCTTCTGTCGGAAATGGGGCCAAATCCGACAGGTTTTAGCCCCCTTTCCGACAATCTCAATCCGACTTTAAAAAAAGTCGGATTGAGCAGGGCGTCTCCCCAGCCAGGCTCCTCACTCCCGGCAGCGCATCCCCCCACTTCCGCAGACATCACCCCCTGCTGCTGCAGGCATGTTCCCCCGCTGCCAGCTCCCCCCACCGCAGCAGACATGTCCCCCGCCGCCAGCTCCCCCCCGCCGCCACCGTCATCTCCTCCCGTCGCCGCTGTCAGTGCACCTGGCAGCCATTGACAGCAGGCCAGGACACCGGGAACGGCCAAATTTGACAGTCGGATTTGGCCATTCACTGAATAGCCCTTGTCAGATCCATTCCGACAAATGCATGTCGGAATGGATCCGACACTTATTGAATAAACCCCACTGTCTGAATCCAGAAACACAAGTCTTTCTGCTGCGGGGTACACTGGGCTCCACAGGGAATGACATTGGGGTGTAGAGTATGATCTTGATCCGAGGCACCAACAGGCTCATAGCTTTGACCTTCTTCCCGGAATGCCTAGCGCCGCCTCCTCTATAACCCCGCCTCCGTGCACAGGAACCCAGTTTTGTAGTTGGTGCCATGCAGTAAGCAGGCATACAACAGGGGGGCTGCTCCAGCAGCCCTGAGAAGAAGCTTTTAAAGAAAAATGAAGACTTCAAGGGCTGCAGCAGAGGCACTGTCTGTGTTAGATGTCAGTCAGACATCTCCTGCTGCAGCTCCATCACCTCCCCCAGCGGCGCAATATACTCCCGCGCCCTGGTTGCCGGGTACTTACAGCGGAGGATCCGGTTTTCGTCCTGTTAGTCACACACATGACTGCTGTTCTCCTGGAACGCGTGGCCACACTCAGGGAGGAGGTAAGTGGGTCCCCTGGCCGGGACCCGCTGTAAATCGCGATCCCGCGCGGCCGGTGGGAGGCGGTGGCATGGACACTGTGGTAGTACATGGACCCCACTAGACCACCAGGGCAAGGACACAAATCAGTTTTCTCTCATAAACCATTTATATAAGCCCACAGTACCCGGTGGTGAAGTCCAGTAGGGGGATAAGGCTTTGACCTGTAGCCACTCCCCAGGGCGCCATTTAGAGTAAATGTTCCCGCCCTGGAGCTGTATATCTCTCTCTCCCTCACTCCCTGTCAGCATTTGGGTGCCATTAGGACAAGCTGAGCTGATTCTGGGACTGTTTGGGCAAATCCTCCTCTGTAAAGCCGCCTGCATGTCAGCGCTGTGCATTTTACAGGACACTGACTTAAGTATTCTACATGTCTGTTGACAGTGTTAGTTAAGAAAGAGTGCATTTAGTCAGGGTTATGTAGTACAAGTACCCTGTGATATACATCCAGTCTTTACTTTGCATTGTTATATCTATTGAGTGCATAGCTATACATAGTACTACTCTGTATTGCTAGTCCAGTGCAGTTTTATTGCATGTCATAATTTCTGCGTTGTACATTGTGACTATGTGTGTGTGCATATAGCTGCTGTCTGACCTCCATTTCGTGTATCTCACTCAGATTGCTATCCCTATATTCTATAACCTGAGGGGATAAGTGCATCAGGTTTATCATTTAATATAGGTAGTTCACAGGATATATTCAGTGTGTATTTTTCTCTGTGATTTTTAGTCACCATATACCTCTTGAAATCCCTGTTTGTGCTGATACACTGCACAGGGGGCTCTTGTCAGGTATTGTGCTGCTGATATTGTACTGTGTTGCCTTGCATGAGCTTTCAGATATGTCAGCTACACAGGGCAATGGTGCTGGGGCTGATCCCACATTGCGTGGTGGTGACGCTGCAGACATATTTGAGGAAAACATAGCAGCTGAGGGTTCAGGTTCTGGGGGATCCTTACCCCCAAGTGGGACTGTAGCAACGGGGGTTCAAAATGACCCACCTTGGGCTACCTTCTCCACACTATTGAATACGCTGGTAACTAGACTAACGCCCCCTATGGGACCTCCTGTGCCGGTACAACCGCTTATGGTCCCTGTGTTAGGGTCTCCTGCCCTGTGCTGCCACGTCGTCATGGCAAGCGGGAGACAAGTGCTAGCGGAGTAACCTGAGCGCAGCTGATACTCCGGTTCGGGTCTTTTGCTGTGCAGTGGTTACAGGCTCTGTGCACGGCAGGGGATCCGGTGCTGGTTTTTGTGCTCACAGTCTGTGAGGTCTGAGTGGGGCGTGGACAGCACCTGCTATATAAGGCCTCTTCTCAGGTTAAGCAGATGCTGCTGAATCTTTGTTGGTTAGTTAGTTCCTGAAAGTTAGCCAGTACTGTGTAGCTTTGTATTTGTTGTTGCTTACTGCATATAGGCCTTGGGATTTGGTACTACACTCTGCCAATCCAGACCTAGCAGTAAGACTGGAGTCAGTCGTTTAACTTGCTGGGGTTCTTTTGCTACTCTGTGAACTTAGCAAGTTTGCGGCTGTATTCTCAGACTTGCTTGCCTAAATCCTGTCTCACTGTGCAAGGTGTTCAGGTGGCAGTAAACTGAACCTGTGCACTGCAAGTGAGGATTAGGATTGTGGAGACTCTCCTTGTGTCTATCATTCCATCTCTGACCAAGGAGTTTACTGCCACACCCGTTGGTAACCCTTTAGGGTTTTGCTGTTGCCCTTAGCAACAGCATTTCGGGTTCTCTACGTATTAAAACACAACATCTTGCTTTTTCCATCTGAGCATTCTTAATACTAGGGAGACACCCAGTTTCTTAGCCTCTGGGCTTCTCTGTTCACTTTGTGTTTATTTTGTTACCCTATCACCTTCTGTGTACGTAATGTCATATTCCCCAGTCTGTCTGTGAGTTCATTTGTTTTGCATCCCTATCTGTTCAGACACCAGTACATTCCTGCAGGCACTGGTGTGCATAACAGTTCAGACACCAGTACATTCCTGCAGGCACTGGTGTGCATAACAGTTCAGACACCAGTACATTCCTGCAGGCACTGGTGTGCATAACATATTCAGCAGCCTAATACTCCTGTTGAAATTTTGTGGGAATATGGAGCATACCCCTCAATATACGTTGCAACAGGTGGTCGATCAGGTGCAGGTCCTGACTCGACAATTTAATAGTTTGTCCATTAAAATGCACACCTCCCAGGCCGCTGGCGGAGCTCCCGCAGCAGTAGCACCTTCAGGGGTTAAGGAGCCGAAAGTAAATCTCCCGGATCGTTTTTCTGGAGATCGCTCGCAGTTCTTTTGTTTCAAGGAGAGCTGCAAGCTATACTTCCGGCTTAGGCCTCAGTCTTCTGGGTCGGAGATTCAGCGGGTGGGCATAGTGATTTCCTTGCTATAAGGAGACCCACAGGTCTGGGCATATGGGTTGCAGCCTGACTGTCCGTCGCTTAAAAGTGTTGATGCTTTTTTTACGGCACTGGGCATGTTGTATGATGACCCTGACAAGACGGCCTCAGCCGAGGCTCAGATTTCGATCCTTAAGCAAGGGCGAAGGCCAGTTGAGGTTTACTGTACGGAGTTTCGGAGGTTGGCCCATGATACCCAGTGGAATGACCCAGCCCTGAGACACCAGTACCGAAGAGGTCTTTCTAACCAGATAAAAGACCAACTGGTACAATATCCCTTGCCTGATAGCTTGGATCAGCTCATGCAGTTATCCATCCGGGTGGATAGACGGCTGAGAGAGCGTAGGCTTGAAAGGGAGACCGAGGTTTCCTTCTTTCCCAAGGGAACCTCAGACTCTGAGGAATTTTCCGAGGAGCCTATGCAGATTGGGGCTACCCGCCTCTCCTCGCGTGAGAAGACGCGGAGGAGACAGCAGGGGTTGTGTTTGTACTGTGGGAATAAAGGTCATGTGGTAGTATCATGCCCAGAAAAGCCGGAAAACTTCAGGGCCTGAGGGTGATGGGAAATATCCTGTCAGGCCAGAAGTCAGAATTTCCCAAGAAGACTTTTATCATTCCGGTGACCTTGAAGATCCTCGGTCAAACTGTCAAGACTGAGGCCTTTGTGGACAGTGGGGCCGACGGGGTTTTTATGGACCGCCAATTCGCCCTGAAACACTCTGTTCCCTTAGTACCCTTGGCATCGGAAATTGAGATTTGTGGGTTAAACGGGGAACCATTATCCCAAGGTAAAATTACCTCTTGCACTAGCCAGATTTCTTTGTTTATTGGAGCCACACACTCTGAAAAATTGTCCTTTTATGTGACTGTCTCTACTTTTGCCCCATTGGTGTTGGGGTTACCCTGGTTAAGGGCCCACAATCCTCAATTTGACTGGGTCTCTGGGGAGATTCTTAGTTGGGGTACTGATTGTTTCAGGAGTTGCTTGAGCCTTCCAGTCAGGCTCTCGCAGCTAAGTTTGCCAGGATTGCCAGGGTGTTATGCAGATTTTGCGGACGTGTTCTCCAAAAAAGTTGCAGAGGTACTACCTCCCCATTGCCCCTATGACTGTGCCATTGATTTGTTGCCAAATGCTAAGCTTCCCAAGAGCAGGTTGTACTCCCTGTCACGTCCTGAGACTCAGGCTATGGCAGAGTACATTCAGGAGAACTTGGCTAAGGGATTTATCAGACCTTCACAGTCTCCAGTTGGGTCGGGGTTCTTCTTCGTGGGTAAAAAGGACGGTTCATTGCGACCCTGCATCGACTTCAGGGAATTGAACTGTATCACGATTAAAAACTCATACCCACTGCCTCTCATTTCGGTCTTGTTTGACCAGCTTCGTACTGCCACCATTTTTTCTAAGATTGACCTACGCGGGGCGTACAATCTAATCCGAATAAGAGAGGGGGATGAATGGAAGACTGCCTTTAATACCCACTCAGGGCATTATGAATATTTGGTGATGCATTTTGGGCTCTGTAATGCCCCGGCAGTCTTCCAGGATTTCATGAACGATGTACTCAGGGAATATTTGGATAGATTCTTAGTTGTATACTTAGATGACATCCTAATCTTCTCCCATTCCCTGGAGGAACATCGGAAGCATGTACGCTTAGTCCTCCAGAAACTCAGAGACCACCGGCTTGGGGCGAAGCTGGAGAAGTGCGAATTTGAAGTTCAGCAAATCGCATTTCTAGGATATATTATCTCCCCAGAAGGTTTCCAAATGGAGGGTTCCAAGGTACAGGCAGTCCTGGATTGGGTGCAGCCCACTAGTTTGAAGGCGCTTCAGCGTTTCCTGGGCTTTGCGAATTTTTATAGACGATTTATCGCTGGATTTTCGTCTATAGTGGCGCCCTTGGTGGCACTCACTAAGAAAGGGGTGGATGTTGCTCACTGGTCTTGTGAGGCTAAAGCGGCTTTTGCCCGTCTCAAAAGGGCATTTGTATCAGCCAAGGTGCTGCGACACCCAGATCCAGAGCGTCCTTTTGTGGTGGAGGTGGATGCCTCTGAGATGGGTATTGGGGCAGTGCTGATAATCGCCTTCATCCCTGTGCTTACTTTTCCCGTAAATTTTCGCCTGCCGAGATGAATTATGACGTGGGTAACCGGGAATTGTTGGCTATTAAGGATGCACTCGAGGAGTGGAGACACTGGCTTGAGGGGGCTAAGTTTGTGGTCTCAATTCTCACCGACCATAAGAATCTGGCATATTTAGAGTCAGCGAAGCGCCTCAATGCCAGGCAGGCATGATGGGCTTTGTTTTTTGCTCGCTTTAATTTTTTGATAACATATCGCCCTGGGTCAAAAAACATCAAGGCTGATGCGCTCTCGCGGAGTTTTGCTCCAATCCAGGAGACCACCGAGGAGCCGTTGCCCATTGTGTCCCCATCATGTATTAAAGTGGGCATTACCCAGGACCTCTTATCATTAGTCCTTAGAGCACAGGAGCAGGCTCCTCCAGACCTTCCGGTAGGTCTTTTGTTTGTGCCTCCTAGGTTAAGACAGCGAGTGTTCCTGGAATTCCATGCCAAGAAGTCGGCAGGTCACCCGGGTATTGCCAGAACTCGGGAGTTGCTATCTAGGGCGGTGTGGTGGCCCTCGGTGGCTAAGGATGTGGATCAGTGGGTTCGGGCATGTGACATCTGTGCCCGAAATAAGACTCCTAGAGGGGTTCCTGTTGGCCCATTACATCCACTCTCTATCCCATCTAAGCCATGGACCCACATTTCAATGGATTTTGTGGTGGACTTGCCCAAATCCTCGGGGATGACAGCCATCTGGGTTGTCGTTGACAGGTTTTCGAAGATGGCGCACTTTTTTCCACTGGTTGGGCTGCCATCGGCCAGATGCCTGTCTGAATTATTTATGCTGCATGTTGTGCGTCTCCACGGGTTGCCACTTGATGTGGTCTCTGACCGCGGATCCCAGTTTGTGGCCAAATTCTGGAGGGCATTTTGTTCCGATCTCCAGATTTCTGTCAGCTTGTCGTCAGGCTACCATCCGCAGTCTAATGGGCAGACTGAAAGGGTGAACCAGTCCTTAGAGCAGTTCCTCAGGTGTTATGTCTCCAAGTGTCAGACTGACTGGGTTGCTCATCTGTCCATGGCGGAGTTTGCCTATAACAACGCGGCTCACTCTGCTACAGGGATCTCTCCCTTCCTTTGTGTGTATGGGCATCATCCTAAGGCCAATTCTTTTGACCCCCTGGACTCCACGCCTGGTGGTTCCTCTGTGGTTTCGGTCCTTAGAGGTATTTGGAGGAAAGTGAAGAAAGCCCTTGTGTCTGTGTCATTAGTGACCAAAAGGGTTTTTGATAAGCGGAAAAGACCCTGCAGCTTCAAATTAGGAGACTTCGTCTGGTTGTCTACCAAGAATTTGAAGTTGAGACAGCCATCTCATAAGTTAGGCCCCCGGTTCATCGGCCCTTATAAGATCACCAGGGTTATCAATCCGGTGGCATTTCAGTTAGATCTGCCCCGTTCTTTGGGTATCAATAAAACATTTAATTGTTCCCTTTTAAAACGGGCGATTAGTAATCCTTCTTCCAGTGGAAGACTTCCCCTCTTCTGATATGTGGCCAGAGGGAGTTTGTTGTTGAAAGGATTCTTGACTCCAAGATGGTTCGGGGTCGGCTGTCATTTTTGGTGCACTGGAAGGGGTATGGCCCGGAGGAGCGGTCATGGGTGCGCAGTTGTGATCTTCATGCCCCCAGACTGATACGCTCTTTCTTCTCGCAGTTCCCCGATAAACCCAGTGGTAGGGGTTCTTTGACCCCTCGTCAGAGGGGGGGTACTGTTAGGGTCTCCTGCCCTGTGCTGCCACGTCGTCATGGCAACCGGGAGACAAGTGCTAGCGGAGTAACCTGAGCGCAGCTGATACTCCGGTTCGGGTCTTTTGCTGTGCAGTGGTTACAGGCTCTGTGCACGGCAGGGGATCCGGTGCTGGTTTTTGTGCTCACAGTCTGTGAGGTCTGAGTGGGGCGTGGACAGCACCTGCTATATAAGGCCTCTTCTCAGGTTAAGCAGATGCTGCTGAATCTTTGTTGGTTAGTTAGTTCCTGAAAGTTAGCCAGTACTGTGTAGCTTTGTATTTGTTGTTGCTTACTGCATATAGGCCTTGGGATTTGGTACTACACTCTGCCAATCCAGACCTAGCAGTAAGACTGGAGTCAGTCGTTTAACTTGGTGGGGTTCTTTTGCTACTCTGTGAACTTAGCAAGTTTGCGGCTGTATTCTCAGACTTGCCTGCCTAAATCCTGTCTCACTGTGCAAGGTGTTCAGGTGTCAGTTTAGTGGCAGTAAACTGAACCTGTGCACTGCAAGTGAGGATTAGGATTGTGGAGACTCTCCTTGTGTCTATCATTCCATCTCTGACCAAGGAGTTTACTGCCACACCCGTTGGTAACCCTTTAGGGTTTTGCTGTTGCCCTTAGCAACAGCATTTCGGGTTCTCTACGTATTAAAACACAACATCTTGCTTTTTCCATCTGAGCATTCTTTTTTTTTTTTTTTATTGTGTTTATTGAAAAGAAGCAAAGAGAGGCAACACACAGTCAACGTTATTAACATATAGAATAAAAGATAAACAGACTAATCTATCATCCGAGTCTTATAGTGATATGTTAAATTGTGGAATATTGGAAAACCAAATTGCCAAATCCCTAATTATCTTGAAATACAGTATTGCAAAATAAATCAATTGCACACATATATGGCTGAATTTAGAAGTGGCATAGTAGATATCCAATGGCAAAAGACCTATGTGAAAAGGCTCAAAACGGTGGTAACCCATCAGTGAGAATTGCCATATTATACCAAGTAGACAGTCTTACTACTTTACGAATGCTTTCTTTGGTGTTAACAGGTAATGTTATTATATAGGGAAGCCATATCGAAAAAAATTTGGTAGCCCGAGATTCAACATCTAAAGAGCATTCTGTCCAATCCATTTGGAATAGGAACGATAGCCGGGGTAACATAAGAGACACGGAAATATGATCTTTTTGTATCCACTGAGATAATATTGTTTTTTTCGCTGCTGCTGAGATGCGAGCCAGAAGTAATCTGTTGCCCTTGGGTAGAGCTGGGGTTTGAGGTTCTATGAAATTCCAAAATGCCCATGCCATTGACATTGTAAATGATATACCCAGGTTAACTTTGATGTATGTCTGTATTAGGTCCCAGAATGATTGTATAATTGGGCAAGACCATAGGCAGTGTATAATATCGGCATCAGGGGCCCTACATTTAAAGCATTGAGAGTCGTCTGCAGCCCCTGTAAGGAATCGTAGACGAGGGGTGTAATAAGCTCTATGTAGAATTTTTAAATGCATCTCTGCATATGAGGAAGATACCAATTGCTTATCAAGCAAATTAGACCATCTAATAATAGTGTGTAAATCCACTCCCGTAAAGACATCTTTCCATTTAGCTATGCCCGTGGTGAGTTTGGTGTAGTCAATCTTCCGTCTGATATAGGAGTAAATCAATGATGTAGAATGGGGAGAGTCCAAACGTCGTCGTACAATACCATCTAGTGGAAAAGTAAGATCAATAGGCTGCAGATGAGTAATAACATGTGTGGCAAAGCTGCGTATCTGGAAATATGCAAAAAATGGGAATTTTAAGGTCGGGTATCTAGCTTGTAATTGGGACAATGATAATATCGTTGAACAATCGTCATTCAAAAATTGAAATAAGGACCGAAGACCCCCGAGGTGCCAACTGTGAACGACCTCATCCGCCTCTCCTCCCTGTAAGGCTGGATTCCCTAACAAGGGCTGAAACAAGGAATGTGCCAGAATGAGTTTAGAACGTTTTCTAATTTGATGCCACGCCTTGTAAGGAGCATATAGCAATGGAATTAATTTAATATCCTGTAGCATCGAGGAGTTCGGAAAATGTAATATTTGTAGCAGATCATGACTAGGCAGTAAGGCCTGTTCTAGTGCCTTATCAACGAAATTGTCTCCCCCACCTATCCAATCTAAGGCACATCTATAATTAGCCGCTAATGAGTAGTCCTCCGGACAGGGAAGATTGACTCCTCCAAGTGAGGGTGGTTGTTTTAATTTAAATAAAGCTATACGAGGACGCTTATTCGCCCATATAAATTTCGTAATGGCTTTGTTTATTGTATGAATATCTTTTTTCAATAGTAAAAACGGAAGCATCTGCATCGGGTAGAGTAAGCGAGGAAAAGACACCATTTTATACAGATGACACCTACCCAAATAAGAAATTGGCAGGTGTTGCCATCTCGCAAAGTCCTCGACCATCTTATTAATATAGTGAGAGAAGTTTAATGAATACATTTCTGAGGGGTTAGCTGACACCCGTATACCTAGATATTGTATGTAATTATGCGCCCATTTAAATGGGAACTTATCGTTCCAACCCATGCTCGCATCATCTCCCAACGCCAGTGCCTCCGTCTTGTCAAAATTAATTAAAAATCCTGATATTAAATTGAAGGTCTCTAATGCGGTCAGTAGTGAGGGAAAGGATGTTATAGGTTCACTGAAATACAGTAGTAGATCATCCGCAAATGCGGAGACCCTTACGGTGTGTGATCCCACCTGGATACCCTTCCAAGCCATATCATTTGCGAACGTGCGTATGAGTGGGTCCAGAGCTAAATTGAACAGCAAGGGGGAAAGGGGGCAGCCCTGTCTTGTTCCCCTAAATAGCTGAAATGGTTTGGTGTTTAATCCATTAATCGTGATAAAAGCTTGTGGCGTGGCATACAATGTTTTAAAAATATCAATAAACTGAGTACCAAAGTGTTGGGCATGTAAGACTCGCAGTATATGTGCCCAGGAGACACGATCAAATGCCTTGTTTGCATCACAACTGACTATAAGGGCATTTTTATATTTTGATTGTTTTGAGCTATGTATCGCCGCCAATAAGGTACGGACGTTGTGTACAGAAGTTCTATTTCTAACAAACCCATTTTGGGCTGGGTGTAAAAGTCGCTGTAGAATGGGTTGGAGTCGAAACGCTAATAATTTGGTAAATAATTTTAGGTCCTGATTCAATAGGGAGATCGGCCTATAAGATTGGACACGTGTGGGATCTTTTCCCGGTTTCGGGAATACTACTATTCTCGCTTCATCGAACCCAGTCGGGGCTGGATTCCCTAGTAATAATGAATTAAAAAGAGCTAGCATGTAAGGCATCAAGTGAGGAGCCAGCATTCGGTAATACTCTGCCCCAAAACCATCCGGTCCAGGAGATTTTCCTTTTTTCAATAATTTAATCAGGGATAATAATTCAGGTTCCTGAATTGGCGTCGTCAGAGATTCCCTCTCTTCCTCCGTCAAAACCGGAAGTCCCGACGCATCCAGAAATCTCAGGCCTTCTAGTGGATGATCAGGAGGCGATTCATACAAAGTTTGGTAGTAACGTAGGAATTCCTCCGAAATAGCGGGAGTATCCGTAACGTTAGAGGTGGGGTCAATAGACAATTGGGTGATACGTGAGGGAGCAGAGTACGACCGAACCAAATTTGCCAACAACCTGCCTGATTTATTGCCAGTCCTAAAAAATTTGTTTCTACGAATGTCATGAGAAAAACTCGCCCGTTCAGTACATAGGGCATCATATTGTTGTTTAGCTGTAAGATAGGCCTGGCGATTTTCAAGTGAATAATGTGATGAGAGTAGATTATACGTTCTAGTCAAATTTTGGCTAAGATCACCTAGCTGATTATTAAGTGCCTTGCGTCTCCTGGAGACATACTCCATGATCTGACCACATAGTACGGGTTTCGAGGCGGACCAAAATAAATTAATATCTTCAACATGTTCCATATTATCAGTTTTATAATTTAGAAATGATTGTTCAAGATGTAAACGGAAGTCCGAGGAGTTTTCCATATAAGCTGGAAACTTCCAATTATAAGAGCGTGGTATTGGAGTGTTGAATTTTAAAGTAAACCACACCGGGGCATGATCAGAAAGGAGGATTGGGTCTATCTGTGAGTGTACTACCTGTTGCAGAAGGGTATCCGCGATCAGCCAATAATCTAGTCTGGACGAGGTATGATGAGGGTACGAGTAAAATGTATACTCGCGAGAATCGGGATGTTGGCACCTCCAGGGGTCACTTAATCTCAACGTGTTAGTCAATAACGAAAGCGATGGGGGAGCAACCGAGCCATGGGAATTAGCAGATGTGGATCTGTCCAATCCAGTCAACTGGACACAGTTAAAGTCCCCGCCCAGAATTATAGCGCCCTCTGCCCAGTCTTGTAACTTTGCGTACATCTCTGTGAAAAATTGGGCATTAGGTCCCGTGGGAGCATAAATGTTAGCAATTGTGTAGGATATATCATGTATAGTCAGTTTTACAAATAGATACCTTCCTTCTGGGTCTATCAAGTAGTCATTAATATTGTAAACAAGAAATTTGCTAAAAAGTATCATAACCCCTTTTTGTTTAGAAGTGTAAGATGCTGTTTTAAAGTCTCCTATCCATGTATCTCTTACCACATTGGGATCCGAAATCTTCCAATGTGTTTCTTGTAATAAAACTATATCCGGTCGCAGACGTTTTAGGTGGGTCAGGATTTTTTTCCGTTTTATGGGGGAGTTCAGGCCCTCCACATTCCATGTTACTAATTTAAGGGACGTTTTTAACTCTTTGGGGGGATTAACCGTTGCTGTCATTTAACCGATGCCTACCCTAGGCCAAAGAATAACATTTTCAACTTTCTTTGGAAAACCCTTATCCGTCCCAGCAAGCGGACAAGGGGGAGGCAAATATTGGCCCAATAAGGGGAGATGTAAACATATCACATGTAGGCGGAATATACCATGTGTGTTAGCCACAATTAACCTTTCAACAATTATCAAGAACCATTTTAAACTTATACGAACCCAATAGTATGTCCAACCGGGTGGCATCCCCGCAGGAACTTGCAGGGCACCATCATACCAGTGTAACAATAATAATTTCAAACCAGATGGACATCTAAAACTAGAGCATTTTGAAAGCTGGGTAGATAGAAGAAGAAGGAAATTCAGCAGGATGCAGAAAGAGAATTAAAAAAAAAAAGAGGGCAAGCGAGCCAAGGAAGAGAAAAGTAAACAAAAACAAAAACAAAAACATGAGACTTTCCATAACGAGTTTGGTCCCTAAAGGACTCCAGTTAGAACTATGAAATGTTACATCATAGCTGGGCATTAAACAACCTGTAAGAAGCCAATAACAGTTTAAGCAAAAAATAACCATCCATGACCTGAATGTTCAATAAATTTGAAGATTTTAACATAGTGAAATTCTGTAATGTCAATCCGCATCATCATTCCTAGACGAACATGAAGAAGCCATTGAGTCCACAAAGTTTTTTGCGGCTTGTGGAGTATCAAAGAAGTAGGATTTTCCTGAGTACGTGACCCTCAGCTTGGCAGGATACAATAGAGCAAATCGAAGTTCCATCTCGAACAGGCGTTTACATATCGGGGAAAACTCTCGTCTCTTTGCCGCCACCATGTATGAGAAGTCTTGAAAAAGTAGAATCTTGGACTCTTGATATTTGAGAATGGAACGTTTCCTGTAAGCATCAAGTAGACGGACCTTATCAGCGTAATTTAAGAACTTCATGATAACTGGTCTAGGCCTATCCTTGGTAGGATGTCGATCTGGGCCAATGCGGTGGACGCGCTCAATCACCAAGGAGTCAGTATCAGATACGCATCCCAACTCTCTCGGCAACCATTGGGAGACCAAGTTCATGAGTTCGTAAGGTTTTACCGTTTCCGGGAGTCCTATGAGGCGCACATTACTTCTTCTGTTTCTGTTCTCTAAATCTTCAAGTTTCTCCTGCATGGACATCACAAGTTTATCCTGTTCAGTTAGCGCTGCTTTAGCCGTTGTTAGATCGTCCTCGAGGTCAGAGATTCTTTGCTCCGCCTCTGATATACGTTGGTCATGATGGTTCAATTGGGTAAGAGCGGAATCCAATGAATCCTTCAAAGGCGCCAATTTTTGATCCAAGAGTGAAGCCAATATGTCAGTGATCTCATGCGTAGTAAAGGATTTAGTTGGATCAGTTGTTGTAGTAAGTGATGAGCGTCCCAATGGGCTGTTGTTGAGACCAGATGCCGGTGACTGAGGGCTGTCTGCAGGAATATTGTCTCGACCCCGGCCTTTATTCGCTTGTGAGCCGCGGGGATTTCTGGGGGTTTTAGCCATGTACTTATCCATTGCCAGGAATTGTCGTACAGGCAATAACGTTTGAGGTGTGTATGGGTCAGGTGACCTATAATGTCCAGCACCCAGTAGTGATGATTATTTATGTATAGGTATGGAGTAATAGAAATAATAAAAATAAGAAAAAATAATAGTAAAAAAAAAGAAAAGGAAAAAAAATATATATATATATAAATAAAAATAGATAAACAAAAGTCAAGATAGTGAGGTAAATCTCAGTTATGTTCAGTCTTGCTTACCCCTGTCGTCAGGTAGACAAGGTAGCTGACTATTATCTCCCTCTGTGTGGAGAGTGGTCACGGTCCAGCCAGCAACCACTACCATCCACTCTGTGCTAGCTTGTGTGCAGCCTGTGACATCCAAGATGGCCGCCGGGTGAGGGATTCTCCGGAGCAGAAGGGCTCTGGCAGCTTCTGCAGGGTCAGGTGAGCCGTTTCTGGCCGTCAGGCCGGGAGCCCGCGGTTAGGTCGTCCGGTCCCCGGGGAGCAGGGGGAGATTATGTAGTGCCACTGCCGCGGACGGAATAGAAGCCTCCGTTCCGCCGCCCTGGAAGTCAGCAGCGGCTCCCAGGCGAAATCGAGGCCCCGGCTTTTGCTGGTCTCGTAGGCCGGAAGTCACGGAGCCGTTTATAGTGGCTCTTCTGACCCGCTGATGGGTCCTTATGTAGCCAGCCAGTGTGGAGAGTCAGATGAGGTGGGGAACGAGGGTCCAGTGGGCTAAATAAATTATTTATGCTGTTTTACAGCAGACGCCGGGATAGAGCTCATCCAGGGCACGTCTTACTCCCTAGCCCAGCAAGCCACGCCCCCCCCCATCTGAGCATTCTTAATACTAGGGAGACACCCAGTTTCTTAGCCTCTGGGCTTCTCTGTTCACTTTGTGTTTATTTTGTTACCCTATCACCTTCTGTGTACGTAATGTCATATTCCCCAGTCTGTCTGTGAGTTCATTTGTTTTGCATCCCTATCTGTTCAGACACCAGTACATTCCTGCAGGCACTGGTGTGCATAACAGTTCAGACACCAGTACATTCCTGCAGGCACTGGTGTGCATAACAGTTCAGACACCAGTACATTCCTGCAGGCACTGGTGTGCATAACACCCTGTGGTTAACCCGCCATAGGCAGATCAACTGTCCGCTCAGTTACAAGAATTGAACCAATCACTGACTACTCAGAAGTCTAACCCTCGCCCGCCTAAGACCAAGGGGTTCTCTAAGCGGGCCATTACTTCCTCACAATCCACCAACGTCCCAGACACCTCGTCTGATGAGGATGGCGTTTATACAGACCCCACAGATTCTGATCCCGACGCTTCTGATGGGGAAGCTGTTTCACCGGTGGATGTCCCTGACTTGTTGGAGGCTATCAGGTTCATTCTTCAGATTACTGATGACCCGGAGCCTGATGCTGCCCCAAAGAAACCGGACAGGTTTAAACGTCAGAAAGTGGTTAAACAAGTTTTACCTCATTCTGACCATTTAGTTGACATACGTCAGGAGTCCTGGGAAAATCCAGGAAAGAAATTCACGCCTCACAAGAAGATGCTGGCTCGCTACCCCCTCGCAGCAGAGCTAAGTAAAAATTAGGAAGCACCCCTGCCAGTGTATTCGCAGGGGGCGAGGCTGGTGGTATCCTCAGCTGTGCCTGTAACTACCGCCACATCTCTGAAAGAACTGACGAATAAGCGTGTGGAGGGTTGTTTAAAGGCAAGTTACACCCTAACTGGTGGTGCGCATAGGCCCACCATTGCAGCGACATGGGCTGCAGAGGCTGTTGAAGTGTGGGCTCAGGAGCTGGAAGCGGAGTTGCCTTCCAACGCTTCTGATCATGCTAGACAATGTCTGTCATATATTGTCACAGCGTATCAATTTTATTAAGGAGGTGGCTTCTGATGACGGTATTCTGGCTGCCAAGGCTTCTACTACATCCATTTTGGCTCGCCGGATTCTCTGGTTACAGCCCTGGTCTGTGGATCTGGACTCTAAGAAAACCCTGGAGGTACTCCTTTTTAAGGGAGGCATTCTTTTCGGAGAAAACCTCAACAAGATAGTAGCTGACTTAGCTTCTGCTAAAACAGCATGTCTACCTAGTACTGCTCCTTCGGTGCTGAAGGCTATGAGTACTCCCTTTTGCTCGTTTCGTCTTTCAGGGAAAGCAAAAGGTCAGGCGTACCCGAAACAGGTTTGCACTTCCAAACCCAATAAGCCCAAACCCAAACGGGCCTGGGCTGCCCATCAGCCTGCTTCCAAGCCTGCCGCATGAGGGGGCGGGCCTCCTTCTGGGGGATCCCAGGGTGGGAGGGCCGACTTCTAGGGTTTACCCTGGAATGATTGAAGACCACTTCCGATGCCTGGGTACGGGAAGTCGTCACTCGAGGTTACGCCGTATCCTTCAAGAGTCGTTCCCCTCATCGATTTTGCCTGACAGACATCCCTTCGGATCAGGTGAAGGCAAAAACTCTTCATTCGGTGGTAAGGTCCCTCCTGAACACAGGAGTGGTAGTACAGGTGCCCCTGGCTCAGAGAGGCAAGGGGTACTATTCACCGCTGTTCCTAGTCCCGAAACCGAATGGGTCCTCCCAGCCCATTCTCAACCTCAAGTCCTTGAACAAATTTGTGAGGGTCTCCAAGTTTCGTATGAAAACTCTTCGCTCTATTGTTCTGGCATTGGAACCTGGGGATTATATGGTCTCTCCGGACATTCATGATGCTTACCTGCATATACCCATTGCAGTGTCGCATCAGCAGTAACTGAGGTTTGCGGTTGGCAACCTCCATTACCAATTTTGGGCGTTACCTTTTGGTTTGACCACGGCTCCGCGAGTTTTCACCAAGGTCATGGCGATAATGATGGCTGTCAAGGGGTCAGGATCCTACCGTACCTGGACGACTTGTTGATCCTGGCAAATTCCCCAGAATTTCTCCTATGCCATCTGGATCTGACTATCCAGTTTCTGCAAGCCCACGGGTGGCTCATCAACTGAAAGAAATCTTCCCTGCTCAGAGCATGGTGCACCTGGGGCGTTGTTGGACACTCACAATCAGCGGTTGTTCTTGTCTCAGGAGAAAGTCGTAAAGCTTCAGGACAGGTTTCGATGCTTCCTATCTCATCCGCAAGTGTCGATATATTCGGCAATGCAAGTGCTAGGTCTCATGGTGTCGGCTTTCGACATGGTGGAGTACGCTCAATTCCATTCCCACCCTCTGCAGAAGCTTATTCTTGCCAAGTGGGATGGCCTGCCCCACCGGATCAGGTCTCAAATGATCTCATTGTCTCCGGAGGTCCATCTGTCACTGAGCTGGTGGCTTCAGGACCAACGATTGAGCAGGGGTCGTCCCTTCTGGATCTCCAACTGGGTCTTTCTGATGACAGATGCCAGTCTGAGAGGTTGGGGCGCGGTGCCGGAGCAACACTCCCTTCAGAGTCGGTGGACCAAGGAGAAGTCTCTCCTCCCGATAAACATTCTGGAACTGCAGGCGGTGTTCAATGCTCTGAACTTGGCCCAGCATTTAATACTGAACAGACCTGTTCAAGTACATTCGGACAATGCCACCACGGTGGCGTACATCAATCATCAAGGCGGCACTCGAAGCTGCATGGCAATGAGGGAAGTATCACGGATTCTTCAGTGGGCGGAACGCCATCTGCCAGCCATATCGGCAGTGTTCATTCCGGAGGTCCTAAACTGGGAAGTGGACTTTCTCAGTCATCAGGACATACACGCCGGAGAGTGGAGCCTCCATCCAGAAGTGTTTCAACTCCTCGTGGACAGGTGGGGCCTTCCAGATGTTGACCTGATGGCGTCTCGACACAATCACAAGGTTCCGGTCTTCGGAGCAAGGACAAGGGATCCTCAAACGTTCGTGGATGCACTGGCAATTCCATGGAACTTTCGTCTGCCATACGTGTTCCCTCCGGAGTCACTCCTGCCCAAAGTAATAAGGAAGTTCAAGCAAGAAGGAGGAATCCTACTTCTGATCGCTCCCGCGTGGCCCAGACGGCATTGGTTCTCAGACCTTCAGGGTCTCTCGATAGAGCGTCCTCTTCTACTTCCACAGTGCCCAGATCTGCTCGTTCAGGGCCCCTGTGTATATCAGGATTTAGCCAGATTGGCTTTGATGGCGTGGCTCTTGAAGCTTCCGTCTTGAGGGCCAAAGGATCTTCTGAGGCGGTTATTCAAACCATGTTGAAGGCCCAGAAACCGGCTTCTGCTCGGATTTACCATAGGGTCTGGAATTCTTACTTTGCTTGTTGCGCATCTAACAATCATGACGCTTACAAGTTTAGTACGACCAAACTTTTGGCCTTTCTACAACAGGGCCTTGACTTGGGCCTTCGTCTGGCCTCCATCAAGGTTCATATTTCTGCCTTGTCGGTTTGGTTCCAGAGAAAAATTGCGACTTTATCTGATGTACATACGTTCACTCAGGGTGTGTTGCGGATTCAGCCTCCCTATATCCCGCCTGTGGCCCCTTGGGACTTGTCGTGGTTTTGGAGGCATTGAAAGAATCTCAGTTTGAAGCTTTTGAATCTGCAGACCTTAAGTGGCTTTCTCTTAAGGTATTGTTTCTGTTGGCTATTGCCTCTGCTAGAAGGGTGTCGGATCTGGGTGCCTTGTCTTGTAGGTCACCATATCTGATTTTTCACCATGATCGGGCGGTTCTTAGAACACGTCCCGGGTATTTACCTAAGGTGGTATCTTCTTTCCACCTTAATCAGGAGATTGTGGTTTCGGCCTTTGCAGCTCCTGAATTGTCTTCCAAAGAGCAGTCTTTGGATGTGGTACAGGCTCTCCATATCTATGTGAAGAGAACTGCCTCCATTAGGAAGTCAGATTCTATCTTTGTTCTGTTTGGTTTTCACAAACGTGGCTGGCCTGCTCACAAGCAGACCCTGGCCAGATGGATTAGAATGGTGATTGCACATGCTTATGTACAGGCTGGCCTTCCAGCTCCTGCTACCATACAGGCCCATTCTACTCAGTCAGTTGGACCTTCTTGGGCGGCCCGCCGCGGTGCGACCCTTGAACAGTTGTGCAAGGCGGCTACGTGGTCCTCAGTGCACACGTTCATAAGGTTCTATGCCTTCGATACTTCCGCCTCCCAGGATGCTTCCTTTGGACGTTGGGTTCTTGTGCCCGCTACAGTGCGTCCCCTCCCATAAGAAACTGCTTTAGGACATCCCCAATGTTATTCCCTGAGAAGCCCAGTGTACCCCGCAGCAGAAAATGAGATTTATAGTAAAAACTTACCGTTGTTAAATCTCTTTCTGCGAGGTACACTGGGCTCCATAGGGTGCCCACCCTGACGCACTTAGCTTCTTTGGGTTGGTATGGCAATAGCCGCTGACGCTTTCTACTGTCGTGAGAATGTGGTGTATGTGGCTACTAACAGTTGTCGTCTCTTTTGCCTGCTACTGCATTGGACTGGTTAACAAAAACTGAGCTCCTGTGCACGGAGGCGGGGTTATAGAGGAGGCAGCGCTAGGTATTCTGGGAAGAAGGTCAAAGCTTTGAGCCTGTTGGTGCCTCGGATCAAGATCTTACTCTACACCCCAATGTCATTTCCTGTGGAGCCCAGTGTACCTTGCAGAAAGATTTAACAACGGTAAGTTTTTACCATAAATCTCGTTTTTTCCCTCCTTAACCAGTCACTGTTCAGATATAGGATATCCCTCTTGCCTCCTATGGCTCCTTTGTCTCAGACGCCTTGCAGAACACAACAACCTCACACTGGACCCTTTTCTGGGCTCATATCCCCAGATTCCTACTGAGCTGCAGAGGAATGTGGTCACACACATTGCAGACATGCGGATTTGAACAGGTTGCAAACGAGGGTCACCTATGGGGGTATCCAATTACCTGAGATCAATGACTGCGGGTAATTGTATCTCCAGGGACTATCCTATTAGCCCCGTTGCAGCGCACTACTCCCCTCCTCCTTCCCCCGATGCTGGCACTTATTGCGGTTTATGCATAATCCTTGATAAGTGTCCTGCCTGAGCCGCGATAATCCCCGATCCCTTGTGTTTTTGTGCAATCGCGGGTCCAATTTCGGCTAATCAAAATGGCCTCTAATTGTATACCTCGATAATGACCATCGGTCATACATTGCGATATTTGGCTGTTTTCATCCAGCAAAACGACTTCAGGGGTAATTGGATACCCTCCCTAGTCTCCAAATTTAACAGAATGTACTTTGGAATCCCCAACAGAGATCTGCCTGGAATTTGCAATTTTTAATTTACATAGATTTTGATGCTGTTTACGTTATTCCATCCATAAATATGCATGTTCTACTATAATTACATCTTTGACCCTTAGACTAACATATAATACCTTCAATATAAGGCATGTCTGACATTCTTAAGATATTTATAATTAGGAAAAATGCTGATTTATTTCCTTCTAAAAAGTTATTGTACTCACTGTTTTGTATTCCTGGCAGAGATCAGTACCATTAGGCTTGATATACACATGCACCCTTACTGCTTGCTGATTTTGGACTTCATTCTTGGCAAGATGTCAACGACAACTGCAAGAGGTCAAAATTCTACTAGAAGTAACACTATACTTAGCATTTACTTTCACACTAGGATGTCCTTTCATTATGTTTGTAATAGGACCTGCTGTTCCTAGTAATTAATGTTTGAGAGTAATTACAGTATATTTACACATTTACAGTCTTGGCTCTGTTAGGTTTTATCTAAGAGGGAAAGCGGAGGACTTTTTGGCCAGGAATTACAAAATCCTACTCTTTCCTTCCCAACTCTCACACAATCCCCCACCTCCTCATTGCTTCCCCTTCCTCACCAGCAAGACTGCTCCTGGCTGGATCTTGCAGTCACTCAGTGCTGTCCCCACACAGAGACACTGCAGGAGAAACAGCTCCCTGATTATATTTGTTTTCCAGTGAAGTTATTACTGTTTTAGCTTTTTAGTATGAAGACCATTATGGTTTATACGCCCCCTCAGTTTGGAAAGCCAAGAACACTAACCACTCAATGCTGTGATTGACAGCTCTGGTTGCAGTGAATGGAATGAGAACTATTTAATCCGTGATTCACATTCAGGGGAAACCCCACAAATGGCTTGTCACATTCACCTGCCTGTTTGGAGTTTGATCTTTTGGATCTGACAAGACCCAGGTGAGCTATCCTGAAGTACTTACAGTGTAAGCTAACATTACTGTATATTTTACACAGCTTGCTTAAAAAAATAAAAATTTAAAATAATAATAAATAATAATCATAATAATTGAGCTTTGCTAGCAAAAAGCAATAAACCCACAAATAAACATTATTTTAGTACACATGTTTTATAATCCTATGCATATTAAATGTTACAGAATATGTGTAAGGCTTTCTTGTTGGATTTATTTAATTGTATAAAAATGTATACATGAAACCATGGCTATACGCCTTTTTTGTATTTTTGTATTTTTGCACCATTTTCCATACATACAATCAAATAATAAGATTTTACTCACCGGTAAATCTATTTCTCGTAGTCCGTAGTGGATGCTGGGAACTCTGTAAGGACCATGGGGAATAGCGGCTCCGCAGGAGACTGGGCACAACTAAAGAAAGCTTTAGGACTACCTGGTGTGCACTGGCTCCTCCCACTATGACCCTCCTCCAGACCTCAGTTAGGATACTGTGGCCGGAAGAGCTGACACACTAAGGAAGGATTTTGAATCCCGGGTAAGACTCATACCAGCCACACCAATCACACCGTATAACTCATGATATTATACCCAGTTAACAGTATGAAATATAACTGAGCCTCACTAACAGATGGCTCATAACAATAACCCTTTAGTTAGGCAATAACTATATACAAGTATTGCAGACAGTCCGCACTTGGGACGGGCGCCCAGCATCCACTACGGACTACGAGAAATAGATTTACCGGTGAGTAAAATCTTATTTTCTCTGACGTCCTAGTGGATGCTGGGAACTCCGTAAGGACCATGGGGATTATAACAAAGCTCCCAAACGGGCGGGAGAGTGCGGATGACTCTGCAGCACCGAATGAGAGAACTCAAGGTCCTCCTCAGCCAGGGAATCAAATTTGTAGAATTTTGCAAACGTGTTTGACCCTGACCAAGTAGCAGCTCGGCAAAGTTGTAAAGCCGAGACCCCTCGGGCAGCCGCCCAAGAAGAGCCCACCTTCCTCGTGGAATGGGCTTTCACTGATTTAGGATGCGGCAGTCCAGCCGCAGAATGCGCAAGCTGAATTGTGCTACAAATCCAGCGAGCAATCGTCTGCTTCGAAGCAGGAGCACCCAGCTTGTTGGGTGCATACAGGATAAATAGCGAGTCAGTTTTCCTGACTCCAGCCGTCCTGGAAACCTTAAATTTTCAAGGCCCTGACTACGTCCAGTAACTTGGAATCCTCCAAGTCCCTAGTAGCCGCAGGCACTATGATAGGTTGGTTCAAGTGAAACGCTGATACCACCTTAGGGAGAAACTGGGGACGAGTCCTCAATTCTGCCCTATCCATATGGAAAATCAGATAAGGGCTTTTACATGACAAAGCCGCCAATTCTGACACACGCCTGGCCGAAGCCAAGGCCAAAAGCATTACCACTTTCCTCGTGAGATATTTTAGATCCGCGGTTTTAAGTGGCTCGAACCCATGTGACTTTAGGAAACTCAACACCACGGTGAGATCCCAAGGTGCCACCGGAGACACAAAAAGAGGCTGAGTATGCAGCACTCCCTTAACAAAAGTCTGAACTTCAGGCAGTGAAGCCAGTTCTTTTTGGAAGAAAATGTACAGAACCGAAATCTGGACCTTAATGGAAGCCAATTTTAGGCCCATACTCACTCCTGACTGTAGGAAGTGCAGAAATCGACCCAGTTGAAATTCTTCTGTTGGGGCCTTCCTGGCCTCACACCAAGCAACATATTTTCACCATATGCGGTGATAATGTTGTGCGGTCACATCTTTCCTAGCCCCAATCATCGTAGGAATGACTACCTCCGGAATGCCTTTTTCCTTTAGGATCCGGTGTTCAACCGCCATGCCGCCCAACGCAGCCGCGGTAAGTCTTGGAACAGACAGGGCCCCTGCTGCAGCAGGTCCTGTCTGAGCGGCAGAGACCATGGGTCCTCTGAGATCATTTCTTGAAGTTCTGGGTACCAAGCTCTTCTTGGCCAATCCGGAACCACGAGTATAGTTCTTACTCCTCTCCTTCTTATTATTCTCAGTACCTTAGGTATGAGAGGCAGAGGAGGTAACACATACACCGACTTGTACACCCACGGTTTCACCAGAGCGTCCCCAGCTATCGCCTGAGGGTCCCTTGACCTGGCGCAATATCTTTGTAGCTTTTTGTTGAGGCGGGACGCCATCATGTCCACCTGTGGCCTTTCCCAATGGTGTACAATCATTTGGAAGACTTCTGGATGAAGTCCCCACTCTCCCGGGTGGAGGTCGTGTCTGCTGAGAAAATCCGCTTCCCAGTTGTCCACTCCGGGAATGAACACTGCTGACAGTGCTAACACATGATTTTCCACCCATCGGAGAATCCTTGTGGCTTCTGCCATTGCCATCCTGCTTCTTGTGCCGCCCTGTTGGTTTACATGGGCGACCGCCGTGATGTTGTCTGACTGAATCAGTACCGGCTGGTTTTGAAGCAGGGGTCTTGCTTGACTTAGGGCATTGTAAATGGCCCTCAGTTCCAGAATGTTTATGTGTAGGGAAAACTCCTGATTCGACCATAGTCCCTGGAAGTTTTTTCCCTGTGTGACTGCCCCCCAGCCTCGAAGGCTGGCATCCGTGGTCACCAGAACCCAGTCCTGTATGCCGAATCTGCGGCCCTCTCGAAGATGAGCACCCTGCAGTCACCACGGCAGAGATACCCTGGCCCTTGGAGACAGGGTTATCAGACGATGCATCTGAAGATGCGATCCGGACCACTTGTCCAACAGATCCCACTGAAAAGCTCTTGCATGGAACCTGCCGAATGGCATTGCTTCGTAGGAAGCTACCATTTTTCCCAGGACTCGCGTGCAGTGATGCACCGACACCTGTTTTGGTTTCAGGAGGCCTCTGACTAGAGATGACAGCTCCTCGGCTTTCTCCTCCGGGAGAAACCCTTTTTTCTGGTCTGTGTCCAGAACCATCCCCAGGAACAGTAGACGTGTCGTAGGAACCAGCTGTGCTGTTGTAGCACTTCCCGAGATAGTGCTACCCCGACCAATAACTGCTCCTTGGACCTCGCCTTTATCAGGAGATCGTCCAAGTACGGGATAATTAAAAACAACCTTTTTTTTTTTTTTTTTTTTGAAGGAGTATCATCATTTCGGCCATTACCTTGGTAAATACTCTCGGTGCCGTGGACAGACCGAACGGCAACGTCTGGAATTGGTAACGACAAACCTGTACCACAAAACTGAGGTACTCCTGGTGAGGATGGTAAATGGGGACATACAGGTAAGCATCCTTGATGTCCAGAGATACCATGTAATCTCCCTCGTCCAAGCTTGCAATAACCGCCCTGAGCGATTTCATTTTTAACTTGAACCTTCGTATATAAGTGTTCAAGGATTTTCATTTTAGAATGGGTTTCACCGAACCGTCTGGTTTCGGTACCACAACATTGTGGAATAGTAACCCGGCCTTGTTGAAGGAGGGGTACCTTGATTTTCACCTGCTGGAAGTACAGCTTGCTGATTTGAGGTAACGGCGAGAGGGAGTCTCGTCGAACTCCAGCTTGTATCCCTGTGATACTACATGCAGAACCCAGGGATCCACCTGTGAGCGAGCCCACTGGACGCTGAAGTTCTCGAGACGCGCCCCCCACCGCACCTGGCTACACCTGTGGAGCCCCCGCGTCATGCGGTGGACTCAGAGGAAGCGGGGGAAGAATTTTGATCCTGGGAACTGGCTGACTGGTGCAGCTTTTTCCCTCTTCCCTTGTCTCTGTGCAGAAAGGAAGCGCCTTTGACCCGCTTGCTTTTCTGAAGCCGAAAGGACTGTACCTGATAATACGGTGCTTTCTTAGGCTGTGAGGAAAACCTGAGGTAAAATTTTTTCTTCCCAGCTGTTGCTGTGGATACGAGGTCCCAGAGACCATCCCCAAACAATTCCTCACCCTTATAAGGCAGAATCTTCATGTGCCTTCTAAAGTCAGCATCACCTGTCCAGTGCCGGGTCTCTAATACCTTCCTGGCAGAATGGACATTGCATTAATTCAGGATGCCAGCCGGCAAAATATCCCTCTGTGCATCCCTCATATATAAGACGACGTCTTTAATATGCTCTTATGTTAGTAAAATAGTATCCCTGTCTGACAGGGTCACAGACCACGCTGCAGCAGCACTATCCATGCTGAGGCAATTGCAGGTCTCAGTCTAGTACCTGAGTGTGTAAATACAGACTTCAGGATAGCCTCCTGCTTTTTATCAACAGGTACCTTCAAAGTGGCCGTATCCTAAGACGGCAGTGCCACCTTTTTTGACAAACGTGTGAGCGCCTTATCCACCCTAGTGGATATCTCCCAGCGTAACCTATCCTCTGGCGGGAAAGGGTACGCCATCAGTAACTTTTTAGAAATTACCAGTTTCTTATCGGGGGAACCCACGCTTTTTCACACACTTCATTCACTCATCTGATGGGGGAACAAAACACTGGCTGCTTTTCCTCCCCAAACATAAAACCCTTTTTTAGTGGTACTTGGGTTAATGTCAGAAATGTGTAACACATTTTTTATTGCCGGGATCATGCAACGGATGTTCCTAGTGGATTGTGTATATGTCTGAACCTCGTCGACACTGGAGTCAGACTCCGTGTCGACATCTGTGTCTGCCATCTGAGGTAACGGGCGTTTTTTGAGCCCCTGATGGCCTTTGAGACGCCTGGGCAGGCGCGGGCTGAGAAGCCGGCTGTCCCACAGCTGTTACGTCATCCAGCCTTTTATGTAAGGAGTTGACACTGTCGGTTAATACCTTCCACCTATCCATCCACTCTGGTGTCGGCCCCACAGGGGCGACATCACATTTATCGGCATCTGCTCCGCCTCCACATAAGCCTCCTCATCAAACATGTCGACACAGCCGTACCGACACACCGCACACACACAGGGAATGCTCTTACTGAGGACAGGACCCAACAAAGCCCTTTGGGGAGACAGAGAGAGAGTATGCAAGCACACACCAGAGCGCTATATAATGTAGGGATTAACACTATAACTGAGTGAATTTTCCCCAATAGCTGCTTGTATAAACAATATTGCGCCTAAATTTAGTGCCCCCCCTCTCTTTTTAACCCTATGAGCCTGAAAACTACAGGGGAGAGCCTGGGGAGCTGTCTTCCAGCTGCACTGTGAAGAGAAAATGGCGCCAGTGTGCTGAGGGAGATAGCCCCGCCCCTTTTTCGGCAGACTTTTCTCCCGCTCTTTTATGGATTCTGGCAGGGGTATTTATCACATATATAGCCTCTGGGACTATATATTGTGATTATTTTGCCAGCCAAGGTCTTAATATTGCTGCTCAGGGCCCCCCCCAGCGCCCTGCACCCATCAGTGACCGGAGTGTGAGGTGTGCATGAGGAGCAATGGCGCACAGCTGCAGTGCTGTGCGCTACCTTGGTGAAGACTGAAGTCTTCTGCCGCCGATTTTCCGGAACACTTCTTGCTTCTGGCTCTGTAAGGGGGCCGGCGGCGCGGCTCCGGGACCGAACATCAAGGCCGGTTCCTGCGGTCGATCCCTCTGGAGCTAATGGTGTCCAGTAGCCTAAGAAGCCCAAGCTACCACCAGTTAGGTAGGTTCGCTTCTTCTCCCCTTAGTCCCTCGCTGCAGTGAGTCTGTTGCCAGCAGATCTCACTGTAAAATAAAAAACCTAAATATACTTTCTTTCTAGGAGCTCAGGAGAGCCCCTAGTGTGCATCCAGCTCAGCCGGGCACAGGATTCTAACTGAGGTCTGGAGGAGGGTCATAGTGGGAGGAGCCAGTGCACACCAGGTAGTCCTAAAGCTTTCTTTAGTTGTGCCCAGTCTCCTGCGGAGCCGCTATTCCCCATGGTCCTTACGGAGTTCCCAGCATCCACTAGGACGTCAGAGAAAAATGAAAAATCAGGTAATTACATTATGCTACCAAGGAAAAGCACCCTTTTACCAAACCATCGCCGGAGACCACAGACATCTCACACTGTACAGGGGGCTGTAGCGGCCATAGCTGTCTCGCTGACACATACTCTGTTCTCTCCTGAAACTCCAATCAACTAATAGAGAAGGCAGTAGGCATATGTTCAGGGCCGGCCCTAACCAATATGATGCCCTAGGCAAGATTTTGGCTGGTGCCCCCTAGCACCACCACTGGTTGCACCTCTTTCCCAGCACCATCACCCCTCACCCATAGCAGTCCTTATTTTGGTGTTTGTACTCCCTACATTTTAAATAGGAACAGTTCGCACATTTGGCGCACAGTCCAAAAAGGGTGTGTTTTTGGTGGCAAGGGGCATGACCACACAATAGTAACCCCAATTCCAATTACGCCACACAGTACTGCAACCTCATTCACATTTGATCATGCGATAGTGTCCATAATTCATATTACATCCCACAGTAGTATCACTTTACCTTATAAACATTACTCCTCACAGTAGAGCCCCTTATTCACATACCATCACATTGAATTGCTCCTTATTCACATTACACCACACCCTATTGCTCTTTATTCATATTAGATGACACAGTAGTGCCCTTTCTATACGCAATGCCACATAGTAGAGCACTCTATACACATAATGCCACACATTAGTAATGCATTTATACACATAATTCCACACAGTAATGCCCCTTAAACATTATTAATGTCCTTATAAACATAATGTGCCTTACACATTATGACAACCTTTATTAATGCCCTTTTACACATAATGTCCCTTACATATATGCCGCACATTATTAATGCCCTTATACACATAATGACACACATAGTGCCCCCTACACATTTGCTGCACATTATTAGTGCCCCTATACACATAATAACACACATACAGTAGTACTGTTACACATATGCCGCACATTATTAATGCCCTTATACACATAATGACACACACAGAGTAGTACCCTCTTACACATATACCGCACATTATTAATGCCCTTATACACATAATGACACACATAGTGCCCCTTACACATATGTTGCACATTATTAATGCATTTTTACATGACACACATAATGCTCCTTACACATATTCTGAACACTACTGCACAACCAACCCACTCACATGCACACAGCACTCACACTGCCACTAACACTGTGACCTCTGGCTCTGCTTGGATACAGATGTGTCCTCACAAATCTTGCCTCAATGCTAACGTCGGGCACCTTTTTTTATGAAAATGCATCTTATTTGCATTGCTATGTGGCTAGGATGCACAAGCAGCTTCTGCTGATTAAACTGATATGCAGCATGCCTATATACTGTGTGAGAGTGTGGCTGTATCTGTATATGAAATGCTACACAGAATATAGGCATGTCGCATATCATTTTAATCAGCAGAAGCTGCTGATGCCCTTAGGAATATCAAATGCCCTAGGCAATTGCCTAGTTTGCCTATAGCTATGGCCGGCTCTGCATATGTTGAGTGATTGTAAATCAGCAAATAACATTTAAAAGAAAACCCCATAACCTTGACATTGGTTTGAAGTGTTTTAACGGATTTGAAAACTACACCACGTTGCCTGCAATATGAATGTAACCATCCAAACCACTTAATTGGCAGTTATGCAGTTTCAAGAAACTGCTGCTTAATACATTTATTCCCTGGTGTATCTATGTCAATTGGAGCATTTGTCTGATCTTGTAGTGGTAAAATATTTGTACATACTTGGATCAAATAAACATCCAATAGTTTCTTGTTATCAAAAAAGAAGCTGAAATTAGATTCATGCTAGGCACTGTACCATATATGACACTAGTAGTTATTTACACCGTGCAGTGCAGATGGTGTAATGGTTAGCACTACCGCCTCACAGCACTGAGGTCATGGGTTTGATTCCCACCATGGCTCTGTGTGGATTTTGTATATTCTCCCCGTACTTGCGTGGGTTTCCTCCAGGTACTCTGGTTTCCTCCCACAATCCAAAAATATACTGGTAGGTTAATTGGCTTTCAACAAATATTAACCCTAGCGTGAATATGTGTGCATGTGCATGTGATAGGGAATATAGACAGTAAGCTCCACTGGGGCAGGGACTGATGTGAATGGCCAAAATATTCTCTCTAAAGCGCTATATAAAATAACTGGTAACCGTGCCACAACATAATCTTTCTTTTGCTAACAAAATTCAAGTGGATCAATCTTTGGAAATGGTCACTGATTGACACATAAGTGGAGCATGCAAATGTGTGGGCAGATTTTCATTGTAATTAAGTCATTTTGTTTGCTGTCCTTATGACTAAATCTGTGCAATCCGACTGCACCTTTGGAAACATTTCCCATGGAGTTATGTTAGAATTACACTTAAATGTAATTGTGAGTTGTTGTTTATTTTATTAATGAGAATACCGGTACATACAGTGTTATCCCTGTAAATCATTTATCAGATCCAAATAAAAGAGCAGGGATAAAGACCCTTATTGTGTGGTGATTGTAAGTCATACATGTATTACTTTGTGCATGGTCATATTCATTTATGAAACAGTTTCTTACAGTGCATGCACTCACTCACCCTCTTCTATGGCTTCCTGCACTTTCTGACCATCAGAGGAGAGGTAAAGGTTGGTATGATAAGCCTTTAGGTAGCCAATGGGGCTGTTGCCTCCAGTCATACAGAAACGCTCAATAAAAAGGTCTAAGGCAAAAGAGAAAATAAGTCATTGCTATGTACATGTTAAAATATGATTAATTTATACTAAGCTACATTTTAATATTCACCAATTATTTTACAATTATCAGTGATGTTACCCGTAACACTAATCAAGACCTGAATGATAACAATTGACATGTAAACAACAATTAGTAAATAGGAAATAACCTGTGTTGGACAGTGGTTCCTGGACTGATCAGTGCTAGCCACAGCTACCAACTGCAGCATAGCAGTGGACATTTAATTGCAGGTGTCCTGACATAGAGGGTCATTCCGAGTTGATCGTAGCTGTGCTAAATTTAGCACAGCTACGATCATCTTCCCTGACATGCAGGGGGACGCCCAGCACAGGGCAAGTCTGCCCTGCATGTCAGTGCCATCCCACCCCCGCAGAAGTGCAAAGGCATCGCACAGCGGCGATCGCGGGCAATCTTTTTTTTTTTTTTCTGCCTCTGATGAAGCGAACAGCGAAGCGTGCGTCAGGCTAGCTGCACACTGCAGATAGTCACCTTACTATGTCAGATTAGGAAGGATTGAATAAGTGAAGAGTGGCATATCCCATGCAAGCTACGGGGATATGTATAGGAAACAGTTGTATTAGAAATTTATGTCAGACTCCATTGTGCATACTGAAACACACTGTGTGCAGCCAATGTGAAAGGTGTTCTCTTAGATTGCAGTACTAAGTTCTGACATAAACAATATTAAACACTCGATGCATATGTGTATTTATTGAAAATTACCTAATAAAGGACTAAATATATGTCAGAACATCAGTGACACGGTTCACATGTATAATGATCTCTCAGCTATTATAGACTTATTGAAAGCACATGCTAATGTAATTCTCTCTAGAAATATTACAACGAATGTCTAGAAATTGTGATAGTGTGGGCGCTTAATACACCTAGGTACAGGTTGAGTATCCCATATCCAAATATTCCGAAATACGGAATATTCCGAATTACGGAATTTTTTTTAGTGAGAGTGAGATAGTGAAACCTTTGTTTTCTGATAGCTCAATGTACACAAACTTTGTTTAATACACAAAGTTATAAAAAATATTGTATTAAATGACCTTCTGGCTGTGTGTATAAGGTGTATATGAAACATAAATTAATTGTGTGAATGTACACACACTTTGTTTAATGCACAAAGTTATTAAAAATATTGGCTAAAATGACCTTCATGCTGTGTGTATAAGGTGTATATGAAACATAAATGCATTCTGTGCTTAGACTTGGGTCCCATCGCCATGATATCTCATTATGGTATGCAATTTTTCCAAAATACGGAAAAATCCGATATCCAAAATTCTTCCGGTCCCAAGCATTTTGGATAAGGGATACTCAACCTGTATCAGAACATAATTATAAAAGGCTTGATTACCATTGCATTTTTTTGGGTCATCCAAATAAAGTAATAAACAGTGCACAGAATATGATTAGCACTGAGTGAGTCTTCATTATCTCATTATCATTATCTCCTGTTCTAGTAACAGAGAGACTAAATCCTGAATGATCTCACATGGACTACACGAATAAAGTCCTAATATAGTTATATATAGAGATCAAGTGTTAAGAAAACAATATTGTGACTAGGGACTACTGATTAACTTTTGTCAGCAGCGACGATAGCTGTAAACGAGCCCCTTTATTTTGTCACAACTTAACAAGATAAGACTGTCACGTATTAACAGCCAAAAGATCTCAGGCTGCCAGAGTTCAATCCGTGAACTGACAGCAGTTGTTTCTTTTTCATGTGATACAAATGTATCATATATTTATGGTTCCTCTCTAAAGGATGTAACAATATTTACGAAGTTCAGGAGGGCACTCAGATATTCATGAGATATATTTGAAGCTTAAGATCCATACACACTTAACGATATAATGAGCGACGTCGCTCATTTTCCCCCTCCTTGAGCGACGTCGCTCATTTTATCGTTAAGTGTGTATGCCGCCAGCGACGACCGATGCGCGGCCCCGCGGGTCGGCAACGATCGTCGCTGTCGGTAGGGCATGCATGAAGGATGTGGACTGTCGTCCACGACCTTCATGCAGGGCTGGCGGGGGCGTGACGTCACTGAGCGATATGAGCTGTCATATCGCTCAGTGCATACAGGCGGACGCCGACCGGCCGGCCCGGGAGGGGGGAACGTTAGACGATGTCGCTCACAGAGCGACATCGTCTAATGTGTATGGGCCTTTAGCCAGAGTTCTGCTACCTTTTCTGTGATACACTGAAAGCATAGCTCACAGCTTTGGGAGATCATTCTATTAAGTTTATCACTGTTATTATAAGAACACAGCAAATTACTATTAGTATAACACATACTAGGAAAATTGGAGTCCTGTTTCCACAGTAATCTCATATTATGTATCCTGGGAGGGATTAGAAAATTAGAGACATGTATTTAAGGAGTCCCTCTATAGCTATATAGGAATCATATACTCCTGACACACTCTTCATTATTCTGAAACCATATGAATAATATATAAATCATTTGGGTGACATCTAGTGCGCAGCTCTTTCAATTTTAATCACGATTTCTTTCTTATTCACACTACTTTACTTCTTCTTTTAATATTCGCTGGTTTTACCATATATTATATTAAAAGTTATATTCTAATTAAAGTTTATGTGCACCACTTTAAGGCATTTCAAACCCTTTCTCTTCTTCCTTCATGCAGATTTATTTTGCCTGTGGTAGCACCCCCTAAATGGTTACTAATAACGCAGATGTGTTCGGGATAATAGAAATTGGGGTCATTTTCATAATAAGAATTAACCTGTGCGACCAGTACTACAGTTACTAACCACAATCTAGCAATGCAGACACACAAGTTAATAATGTAATGTCTACATGGTGCATTCAGGACCTCCTCGTCAATTGCTGATAATGGGGCCAAGGATAGCAAATTCTGCTAATTAGCAGAATTTGCTATCCTTTTGCACGCTGCAACGTTTGGGTGGCAGCGACTGGGACCCAAAAACGGGTGTGTTGCCCCTGTGTTGTAGGTGTGCTGGGCCCAGCGTCTTTATCATGCAGACTTCCTGGACATGGTAGAGGGGTTCCAATGGCCAGTATGAGTAATCTTCAGCAGTGGTGATTTAATGCTGCGTCTTTGGATTATTTCCTACAGATGCCACTTGCCGCATTAAAATATTTGTTGTATTGTATTGTACAGCTGTTTCTTTGTGGCTGTGCAATAGCATTACCCTCCAACTGTACCTTTTTGGCAGGTACAGTACCTACTTTTTATGGTCTGTACTGTTTTTTGGCTCTTCAAACTTCCATTGAAAGTATAGGAAAGGGGGCGTGGTCACACCACTTTACCTGTGGCCACGCCCCCTTTTCAAATTTGTACCGATTTTTATATTGTAAATTGTTGGAGGGTATGCAATATCAACCAGATCAGAATAAGGATAAGATATAGGAAGCAGTGCTCTAGATAGATTAGAGTAAACCAAGGAGTTTTGATATGTGCATTGTGTGTCTCATATATTACTTTTGTAATCTGACTGTGCTACAGAATATTGCAACTGTGAATTCTAAGAAACTACCGGTCATATCTCTGTGATGGCTCTGGTTGCTACAGGTGGTAGTTATGTGATTGGTTGTCAGGAGGCCGCCGGTCACATTACCTCCCCCTACATCCCGCCCCCTCACAATCCCAACGGATGGCATGTCGACCAACAGGGACTATTTCCACAACACCCATAGAGTGGGAATAGAACCCATGGCGACCGCAGGTCGCAGCCGAGCCCGCAAGGTGCTTGTTGCGCCCCCACCCATTGGCATTCTGTGGCTAGGATACCCGTATCGGGATGCTGACCATCGGGATCCCGGACGATGGTAACGCAATACACACTCGTGGTGTCACCTACTGCTGATTGATTGAGAGGAGATACACAATGCAACAGTATCGTAGTAGTAAACACAAGCCAAGTGCATGAGAGGAACTATATGGCCTAATATGCATTTACTGAAAGCTGTATATAAATACTTACTGTAATGGTTTATGGTATTAATCAGTCTTACTCCAACTTGTGCATGGTTATTGGTCATGAGGACTATATCAAACAGATCTTCACTGTCTGGGTATAGCTGACGGAGCTGACTGTTCACTGCTTCCAGGGCCTGAAATGGAATAATAACATATATATTAATGACTACAAATCAGGAATTATAAAAACAGAATATTGCACCGTTGAAGCTCAGCTAACGTGGCACTGGCATTTTGCCTACCTATGTTTTTTTAGGTGCTCTGGCTGAATATTTGGGATGTAGTTGGCATTATGATGGTTAGGTGCAGTACATGAATGTAGTGGATGTGGCTCTGGAGTGCTACCTACCCTATGCAGCCGTAGATCAACCACACTTAGGATCTCGCTGTGGTCCTAAATAAAGTATATATGTGGTGATAGTTGACGTGAGACCACTGGGCGCTGGGTAATTAGTAAAAGTGCAGAGGTTTGTTGAAAAACACTTTATATATCAATTATGAAAAACACAATAAAACCCAGAATAAAAGCACAATAAAAACCAGAATAAAAGAATAAAAATAAAGTAGAACAGATAGATGCTAGATTCAATTTAAATGCCAATTCTGCGCAGTGTACAGCTAGGTGATAAGCATTTACCCAAGGATAGTTTAAAAAAGGCAAAATTCAAATAAAATAATAGATGCTAAAATGTTCACATAGGTGACAGCAATAACCAAAAGGTCCTTGTATAGTGAGAAATAATCATACCCGGTGTATAGATGTGGAGCCACTGATGGTGTGAAAGCAGAGTGTATCCAAATAATACCCTGCTAGGCTCCAATGCTTGTCACTGGTAGATGCAGAGGTCCTTAATAAGTAGAGTCACTCCTTGCAAATGGGGTGCCGCCAAAGCATTTCCAGCTGTCCTGAGCTCTTTATCAAGGCAAGTGCAAGTATGCCGGGAGGGATAGGGTTGGGCTGTGGGTGGTGGGGGAAGCAGGGGGCTTGGGTTAGGCACTAGGGGGAGGGTTAGGGTTAATAAGTAAGAGGGGAGGTTTGGGGATAGGATTGCGGAATGGGAGAGTTGGGGTAGGCTGCGGGAGCGGAGGGTTAGGCTGCAGGAATGGAGGGTTAGGGTTAGGCTTTAGAAATGAAGGGTGTTAGGGGGAGGGTTAGCACACATACTAAAAATTGTCGGGATTCTGACTGTCGGGATTCCTTACTGTCGGGATCCCGTACCCAATCCGAATATTTATAGTGGGACAAGTAAGCTTATGAGCACGGGTACAAGCCACAAAAGCTGCAGTATTCTTTCTCTAACGTCCTAGAGGATGCTGGGGACTCCGTAAGGACCATGGGGATAGACGGGCTCCGCAGGAGACATGGGCACTTTAAGAAAGAATTTAGTTCCTGGTGTGCACTGGCTCCTCCCTCTATGCCCCTCCTCCAGACCTCAGTTTGATACTGTGCCCAGAGGAGCTGGGTGCTTTTCAGTGAGCTCTCCTGAGTTTATTGATAGAAAGTATTTTGTTAGGTTTTTTATTTTCAGGGAGCTCTGCTGGCAACAGACTCCCTGCATCGAGGGACTGAGGGGAGAGAAGCAGCCCTACTCTCTGAAGCTAGGTCCTGCTTCTTAGGCTACTGGACACCATTAGCTCCAGAGGGATTGGTACGCAGGATCTCACCCTCGCCGTTCGTCCCGGAGCCGCGCCGCCGTCCCCCTCGCAGAGCCGGAAGACTGAAGCTGGGTGAGTATGAGAAGAAAAGAAGACATCACAGGCGGCAGAAGACTTCATGATCTTCACTAGAGGTAACGCACAGCACTGCAGCTGTGCGCCATTGCTCCACACACCTCACATACTCCGGTCACTGTACGGGTGCAGGGCGCAGGGGGGGGCGCCCTGGGCAGCATTTGGGACCTCACATTGGCAAAAAGAACACATATATACAGCTGGGCACTGTATATATGTATGAAACCCCGCTAAAATTACTGTTTAAGCGGGACAGAAGCCCGCCGCTGAGGGGGCGGGGCTTCTCCCTCAGCACTCACCAGCGCCATTTTTTCTCCACAGCACCGCTGAGAGGAAGCTCCCCGGGCTCTCCCCTGCTGATACACGGTAGAAGAGGGTTGAAAAGAGAGGGGGGGCACATAATTAGGCGCAAAAACTATAACATACAGCAGCTACCTGGTTAACATTAAGTTATTGTGTTATTCCTGGGATATTATAGCGCTGGGGTGTGTGCTGGCATACTCTCTCTGTCTCTCCAAAGGGCCTGGTGGGGGAACTGTCTTCAGAAAGGACATTCCCTGTGTGTGTGTGGTGTGTCGGTACGCTTGTGTCGACATGTCTGATGAGGAAGGCTATGTGGGAGAGGAGCGGGAGCAAATGAATGTGGTGTCTCCGCCGACGGCGCCGACACCTGATTGGATGGATATGTGGAAGGTTTTAAATGATAATGTTAATTCCTTGCATAAAAGATTTGACAAGGCTGATGCATTGGGGCAGTCGGGGTCTCAACCCATGCCTGACCCTATGTCACAGAGGAAACCCCTGTCCCTGACACGAGGGTGTATATGTATAAGGGAAAGAAGCCTGAGGTATCTTTTCCCCCCTCGCACGAACTGAATGAGTTATGTGAAAAAGCTTGGGAATCTCCAGATAAAAAACTGCAGATTTCCAAACGGATTCTTATGGCGTATCCTTTCCCGCCAACGGATAGGTTACGATGGGAATCTTCCCCTAGGGTTGACAAAGCTTTAACTCGCTTATCCAAAAAGGTAGCCCTGCCGTCCCAGGATACGGCTACCCTCAAAGATGCTGCTGATCGCAAACAGGAGGTTACCCTGTAGTCCATTTATACACATTCGGGTACCTTACTAAGACCGCCAATTGCGTCGGCCAGGGTGTGTAGTGCTGTAGCGGCATGGACGGATACCTTATCTGAGGAATTGGATACCCTAGATAAGGATACTGTATTATTGACCCTGGGGCATATAAAAGACGCTGTCCCTTATATGAGAGATGCTCAAAGAGACATTAGTCTACTGGGTTCTAGAAGAAACGCTATGTCGATTTCTGCCAGAAGGGTCCTGTGGACTCGGCAATGGACAGGTGATGCCGACTCAAAAAGGCATATGGAGGTTTTACCTTACAGGGGTGAGGAATTGTTTGGGGAAGGTCTCTCGGTCCTGGTCTCCACAGCTACAGCTGGAAAGTCAAATTTTTTGCCTTATGTTCCCTCACAGCCTAAGAGAGCGCCGCATTATCAAATGCAGTCATTTCGTTCACAAAGAAACAAGAAAGTCCGAGGTGCGTCCTTTCTTTTCAGAGGTAGGGGCAGAGGAAAGAAGCTACACAACGCAGCTAGTTCCCAGGAACAGAAGTCCTCACCGGCCTCTACAAAATCCACCGCATGACGCTGGGGCTCCACTGGCGGAGCCGGGCCCTGTGGGGGCACGTCTTCGGAATTTCAGCCACATGTGGGTTCACTCCCAGGTGGATCCTTGGGCAATAGAAATTGTGTCTCAGGGTTACAAGCTGGAATTCGAAGAGGTGCCTCCTCGCCGGTATTTCAAATCGGCCCTACCATCTTCCCCCCAAGAGAGGGAAATAGTGTTAAACGCAATACAAAAATTGTATCTTCAGCAGGTGGTGGTCAAGGTTCCCCTCCTTCAACAGGGAAGGGGTTATTATTCGACCATGTTTGTAGTCCCGAAACCGGACGGTTCGGTCAGACCCATATTGAATTTAAAATCTCTGAACCTATACTTGAAAAGGTTCAAGTTCAAGATGGAATCGCTAAGAGCGGTCATCGCAAGCCTGGAAGGGAGGGATTTTATGGTGTCACTGGACATAAAGGATGCGTACCTTCATGTCCCCATTTATCCACCTCATCAGGCGTACCTAAGATTTGCGGTACAGGATTGTCATTACCAATTTCAGACGTTGCCGTTTGGTCTCTCAACGGCCCCGACGATTTTCACCAAGGTAATGGCGGAAATGATGGTGCTCCTGCGGAAGCAAGGTGTCACAATTATCCCGTACTTGGACGATCTCCTCATAAAAGCGAGATCAAGAGAGCAGTTGCTGAACAGCGTATCTCTTTCACTGAAAGTGTTACAGCAACACGGCTGGATTCTCAATATTCTAAAGTCGCAGTTGGTTCCTACGACTCGTCTGCCCTTCTTGGGCATGATTCTGGACACGGACCAGAAGAGGGTTTATCTCCCGATAGAGAAGGCCCAGGAACTCATGACTCTGGTCAAGAACCTATTGAAACCAAAACAGGTGTCCGTGCATCATTGCACTCGAGTCCTGGGAAAGATGGTGGCGTCATACGAGGCCATTCCCTTCGGCAGGTTCCATGCGAGGACTTTCCAATGGGACCTACTGGACAAGTGGTCCGGGTCACATCTTCAGATGCATCGGTTAATCACCCTGTCCCCCAGGGCCAGGGTGTCACTACTGTGGTGACTGCAGAGTGCTCACCTTCTCGAGGGCCGCAGATTCGGCATTCAGGACTGGATCCTGGTGACCACGGACGCAAGCCTCCTGTCAGGTCTCTAGGTTTGTCTGTCCCCGGCGGGGGCGCTAGTGGGTCAGTGTTGGTCTGATGGATAAAACGTGGAGGCAATATAATAGTCCTGCGCATAGGCGCTGATGTTTTATTGTTACTGAGCAGATCGGATAACACAGTATAAACAGAAAACCGGTAATGGAATGACAATGGTTGATAACTGGATTTAAATAGCTGAGGTCTCTTGCAAATGAAATGTGAAACAACAAAACTGAAGGCAGATGATATAACTAAAGTCCAATAGTACTTGATAGCACACAGTCTCAGTATAACGTAAGATAAAGTAACTTGAAAGGCAGAACTCCAGTATGTATAAGAAACACTCAGCCTCTATAAAGCACACAAGTCCAGATAGCTTTACTAGGCTCAAGCAGGAAACAGTCTCTAAGCCATCAATAGTAATACTGCTGAAATGCACAGATGGAATACAAATAGCCAGTGTACAAGTGAGATGGTAATACGAATACCTGAGGAGAGTCTCTGCTGCTGGTGATTGTGGCTGGATGGAATTGGAGTCCGGAGTTAACAGGAGAGCTGTGAGAATGAAGACTGGAACAAATGGAAGTAACCACGGGGATCGCTGGAAACAGGAACCAGAAGAACTAAGGCACACGGTGTGTGACTTGTTGTCCGAGGCAATGTGAGAGAGCCACAAGCTGGAAGTTATACCTCCTGCCCAGCAGTGATTGGACACAAACTGCAGGCGGAGATACAAGCTGGATTGAACATCAGAATCAGCTGCGTACAGGTGCCATGGTAACGTCCACACAGGCTGGGCATCGGCACGCCGCAAAACCCACTCAGGACCAGACTCAGGAGTACTCAGCAATGTGAAATAGAACGCTCGCGGTTACTACACCCATGCAGCCGCAACTGGGGACAAGACCTCCGGAGGCCCGCACACCAGCGCGCTGGTAAGTGAGACGTAGCAGAGCGCCGATTCCTGACAGTACCCCCTCCTTTATGGGTGGGCACCGAACACCCACGAGGCTTGGCAGGGAAGAGTCTGTGGAAGGCTTGGATCAGACGTGGAGCATGTACATCCGTGGCGTCGACCCAACTCCTCTCTTCAGGACCATATCCAGACCAGTCAATGAGATATTGCAGATGACCATAACGATGTCGAGAGTCTAATATCTTTTCCACCTCGTATTCCACGCCCCGATGAGTTCGTACCTTTGGAGCTGCTGGAAGCGTTCTCTGGAAACGATTGAGAATTAGTGGTCTGAGGAGAGAAATATGGAATGAGTTGGGTATTTTCAAAAAAGCAGGCAGTTTCAATTTATAAGCCACCGGATTAATAACACTTTCTACTGGAAAAGGTCCAATAAACCGTGGAGCAAACTTCATTGAGGGGACTCTGAGCCGGAGATTACGGATAGATAACCAGACCTTATCGCCCGGTTTCAAACTAGGAACTGCTCGCCTCTTCCGATCAGCGAACATTTTGTACCGTTGAGAAACTTTTTTAAGAGATGAATGGATCTCTTTCCAAATTTGAGCGAACCGCTGGAGAGCAGAAGCAGCCGCAGGCACATCTATGGCAGGTAATTCTTGGAAATCCGGTACTCTAGGATGCTGGCCATAAACTGCGAAAAAAGGAGTTGTGTCAGTTGAAGTATGATAACGGAAATTATGAGCAAACTCCGCCCATGGCAACAATTCTACCCAGTCATCCTGCGAAGAAGAGATATACAGTCTCAAATAGTTCTCAAGTTCTTGATTTACCCTCTCTGTCTGCCCATTTGTTTGAGGATGATAGGCTGTAGAGAACTTCAGTTTTACCTGTAGCGCTGAACACAGAGCCCTCCAAAACTTGGCCACAAATTGTACTCCTCGGTCAGATATGATTTCTGTTGGAAGTCCATGTAACCTGAATATCTCACGAAGAAACAACTGAGCCAACTTTGGAGCAGAGGGTAATCCCATGAGTGGAATGAAGTGTGCCATTTTTGAAAACCTATCGACTACTACCCAGATGGTGTCATACCCTTTGGATGGAGGGAGATCAGAAATAAAGTCCATCGACACATGAGACCAGGGGCGCTTAGGAATGGAATTGGGAATCAATTGGCCTGCGGGAGCCTGACGAGAATTTTTATGCTGAGCACATTTGGGACATGAAGCTATGAACTCTTGAATATCTACCTTCATACGAGGCCACCAATACGTTTGAGACAGAAACTTAAAAGTCTTTAGAACCCCAGGGTGACCAGTAAACTTGGACGTATGAGCCCAAGACAGAAGGTTTGGACGAAGCTCCGGAGAGACAAACATCTTGCCTGGAGGCAGGACTTGCGACATCCCTGTAGCTGCGAAAACCACTGGATTTAATACTGGTCGAGCAGCCTGTTCTGCGGATTCCTCGTTTGAGCTCATGGAGCGAGACAAAGCATCCGCTTTGACATTTTGTGAGCCCGGTCTAAACATCAACTTAAAATCAAAGCGAGAAAAGAATAGAGCCCACCTTGCTTGCCGAGGATTCAGACACTGCGCGGCTTTCAAGTAGAGAAGGTTCTTGTGATCCGTGTAGATCAGTGATTTTCAACCTTTTTTCACTCGCGGCACACCGAACAATATTTTAAAAATGCCAAGGCACACCATCAGTTCCCCACAGAAAAAAGCAAAACACACACATTGGCCCTCACAGTAAAAAAAAAAATCCACACATACATTGGCTTACACAGAAAAAAACAATCACATTGCTCCCCACATAAATCCTATTGCTCCACACATGAATTATTCACATTGTTCCCCCCTTAAATCCATAAATTCTTATTCTCCCCACATAAATCCTATTGAAATCCTATTGTTCCCCACAGGAGAAATAAAGTAACAAATATTATTATCAGCTGTCCTCCTCCCTGTCCCTCAGTGGCGGGGGTTGTTCATAGTGGAGTTCTGTGAATACTGAGCTGCGGGCGGTCGGGCAGGTGTGGATGTGCGTGGGCAAGGAAAGCTGTGTATGCAGGCGGGAACTGGAAGATGTGTATGCAGGTGGGGGAGGGGGGCTGGCTGGGTGGTGAGATGCGGCAGCCATGACCTATGATATCACATCGTTTTCAAGGCATAGGTCATGGCCGGAGCACGACTGATCCTCTAAGAAGAGCCCGGGCCAACAGTTCACTCTGAAGGTGCAGGAAGCTGCTCTGGCTCCGCGGCACACCTTGCAACCGGTCGCGGCACACTAGTGTGCCACGGCACACTGGTTGAAAAAGCCTGGTGTAGATGGTAATGGGAAATCTCGTACCCTCCAGCAGATACCTCCATTCTTCAAGGGCCAATTTGATTGCTAACAACTCCTGGTCGCCGATGGTATAGTTCATTTCTGCAGATGAGAACCTACGAGAAAAAACCCCACAGGGGTGAGTCTTACCATCACTGCCAACCTGGGACAGGACTGCGCCCACGCCAACCGTTGAAGCGTCCACTTCCAAGATGAAGGCTTTACTGACATCCGGCTGCTGTAACACAGGAGCTGAAATAAAAGCTTGTTTTATTTTGTGAAAAGCGGACAGTGCGTCATCAGACCATTGGGAAGGATTTCCCCCTTTCCGGGTAAGGCAGGTAATTGGAGCTATTAGCGTGGAAAAGCCTTTAATAAACTTTCTGTAGTAATTGGCGAAGCCAATGAAGCGTTGAACTGACTTGAGTGTTGTTGGAAGAGACCAGTTTTCTATAGCTTCCAGTTTAGCTGGATCCATTTGAAGATCTGTTCCGGAAATGATGTATCCTAAGAAAGATATTGAAGAAGCTTCAAATGTGCATTTGGACAATTTGCCATACAGATGATTCCGTCGAAGACGTTGCAGAACCTACTTCACCTGTTGGCGATGAGAGACTAAATCACGGGAGAATATCAAGATGTCATCGAGGTAAACCACCACACATTTATACAAGAGATCTCTAAACACTTCGTTGACAAAGTTTTGAAACACGGCAGGGGCATTACTTAAACCGAAGGGCATCACTAGATATTCATAGTGGCCGTCACGAGTATTGAAGGCGGTTTTCCACTCATCACCACTTCGAATCCTGATAAGGTTGTAAGCCCCGCGAAGATCCAGTTTCGTGAAGATGGAAGCCCCTCTAACTCTGTCAAACAGCTCTGTGATAAGAGGTAACGGGTAGCTATTTTTGATCGTGATGTCATTTAAACCCAGATAATCGATACAGGGGCGAAGTCCTCCATCTTTCTTCTTGACGAAGAAGAATCCAGCACCAGCTGGGGAAGTGGATGGACGGATGAAACCTTTCTGTAAATTTTCCTTTATGTATTCACTCATGGCTTGAGTTTCTGGGACTGAAAGAGGGTATGTACGCCCTCTAGGCGGCTTGCTCCCTGGAACCAGATCGATGGGACAATCCCACTCTCGATGGGGAGGCAAGACATCCTCTGCTTTCTCACTGAAGACGTCAGTGAATTCCTGATAGGCCTCCCGGAGGCCAGGCTGAGACTTTACACCAGAAGACTTTATTGGAACCACTTGAGCCAGACAAGACTGACGACAGGAGGAACTCCATGATGTTAACTGCAATGTGGACCAGTCAAATTGCGGATTGTGCAGTTGGAGCCAAGGCATACCCAGTACTATCTCATAGCCTGCTTTGGGTATAACCAGGAACTCAATGAGCTCAGAATGCAGGAAGCCTACTCCTAGAACTACCGGCTTGGTTTGCTGAAAGATGGAACCTTCAGAAGTACGGCTTCCGTCCACGGCCGTGAGATAAACTGGACGACACAGCTTAGTCACTGGGAGATGAAGTTTATCCACTGCAGCTTGCGTGATAAAATTCCCAGCAGCACCACAATTCACTAAGGCAGACAAAGATTGGAGTCCCTCAGACCTTTCCAAGGTGACAGGTAATATAAGATCCTGAGATGAAGGAGCTTTATTCAAAAGCCCTAACTTGACTCCTACTCTACTAGTTAGGACCTGGCGTTTCCCGGCCGAGCAGGGCAGGAACCAATCAGATGACCAGCAGCAGCACAATAGAGACACAGTCTTTTCTTTAATCTTCTGGACCGCTCCTCAGGTGTTAAACGAGATTTGTTTACCTGCATGGGTTCATCAGTAATAATAGGTAGAGACTGTACAGGAGGCATAGCTCGGTGCTTGCGAAGATCACCTCGAGAGCGTTCACAGGTCCGCTCGCGTAGACGTAGATCCAATTTGACACATAGGGAAATTAGAGCTTCCAGAAGCTCTGGTAAATCTCGAGTAGTCAGTTCATCCTTGATGCGGTCAGACAGACCATGCCAGAAGGCGGCAACCAATGCCTGGTTGTTCCACTTCACCTCCGATGCCAATGTCTGGAACTGGATAACATACTGACCCACAGTACGTGTTCCCTGGCGGATCTGAAGGAGGTCAGAAGAAGCAGAGGTCGTACGCCCAGGTTCGTCAAAGATGCGTCGGAATGCGGCAACAAATTCAGTGTAGTTGTTCAATATTGCATCTGCTCGCTCCCACAGCGGAGAGACCCAGTTCAAAGCAGAGCCAGCTAGAAGAGAAACAATATAAGCCACCTTTGTTCTAGGTGTTGGAAAGTTCTGTGGCTGCAATTCAAACTGAACTTCGCATTGATTTAGAAACCCACGACACATCTTAGAATTACCATCAAATTTACTCGGGGTAGGAAGATGGATGCGAGACATTGGAACAGGAGCAACTGGAGAGCTGGAAACTGAGGAACCTGGAGCAGGAACTATAACTGAAGAGGACACTGGGGAAACTGGAATTGGAAGTGATTGTTGCAAAGTATCTAATCGTAAAGACATTCCTTGCAGGAATTGCATAACCTGCTGCTGCGCAGCCTCTTGACCATCCAGTCGTGACACTAGGTCTTGGAGTGTCCCTGACCCCACACTCTGACCACCGTCCGGGTCCATGGGCCTCGGACAAACTGTCAGGTCTCTAGGTTTGGAAAAGAAGCTGGTGATAAATAGCGTGCGCCTATAGCTGCCCTTGTCTCCAAGGTAAAAGAGTGTCACCCACACTTTTGCACATACAAGACAGAAAAAGGTTACCAATGGTATCTGGGGCGCTAGATTCACTGGTCGTGCTTAGCTGGATTGTAAGCTGAACACGCGACTCTTAAAAGAAATAAAAATGTGCACATAGTATAATACTGTATCACTAATTTCTAGTGATGTTAACACAATAAAGTTGGACTCGTACCCAAAGATGGATAAAAGATGCTTTTGATGTGAAGTCAATCACTGTTATATCCGATCCCCCGTTTGTTGCTCACACTTCACCCAAACGGTCCAAAACCTCCCAGATACACTCAAAATGGATGCATATATGGGAAGAAAAGCTCCACATAGTGTGATAACGTAACATGTATATGACAAACAGAATGGATATTGTGAAGACTCTTACCATCCAATAAAAGTTTTAAGGCACAAATGGGTCTCTTGAATATAGAACAATGGACGCTGTCAATGGCTTAAAATAAAATCCTCATCATCCTGAGAGTTCAGGTTCTCCCCAATAGGTTCCCCGAAGATATATGAGGAAAAAAGGGCTCCAAATAGTGTAACACCATTTATTTAAAACACAAATGAAAAAACATGAACATTGGCTGGTAATGGACTCTCACCATACAAAAGATGTTTCAAAGGCAAGTTAACAGAAGATGGCCAGGCGTCCCCAGGAATCGTCATCAAACAAGCAGGTAAGTCGTTCCAATCACAACCCAGTACCTCCACCAACGCGTTTCGATAACTAACTGTTATCTTTCTCAAGGTGTAAGAGGTAACTGCAAAGTGAGTGGTATTTATACCAAACAATCCTAGTAAAATGTATAACCTAATGCCAGACATAGATCTACTACTTCTCTAAAAGTCCTATTCCTAACAATGGAAAAGTACTAGACATCCATTCCCCCGTGTCCATTAACGATTTTCCATGTGGTCCGCAATTCTACAACAGGTGTTAAGGAATATTTACTCGATTCCTCTTTGTTTCCGGCGGATATGAGACACGAAAACGGCCCGCCCTCCTCTGCGTACTCGCCAATGCGGCCGCACATACATGCCCCACTTCCGGCGGGAAATACATCACGTCCGGTGGAAGAAGGTCATCCACGCCTATGTCACAGCCGCGATGCACACCTAGCGGTCCGCGCCCGACTTCCGGTGGGAGGGAACTGTCCGTGTGTATTGTGCAGCCGGATTGCTTCACCCCCGGACATTTCTGTCGCTTTGCGTTCCACCACATGCGTGTCACCGCAAAACACGGAAGTTGTTGTTGGCATGATCAATATCTCGTATAATAGGAGGCAGTATGATTAATCCATATGTGGAATAAATAAAAACATCATAAGATTAACAAATTAAACTGAAACTATATGTTAATAACTTTACAGGAACCACTTAGTTTCAAAGTCCTTGTTCAAACCAATGGGCTCTAAAGTTTTAAAATTAAAAATATATTGCATTTCATTCATTGCTAATTTCTTCTGTGTATCGCCTCCCCTTTTATCAGGGTAGATTTTTTTCAGTGCCATAAAATTTTTTTATATAATTTACATTGCAATCGTGTATTTTCTTAAAATGGGACGATAATGCATGGGTATCAAGCCCCTTCTTGACGTTACGAAGGTGCTCACCCATTCTCACTTTCAGAGCCCTACTAGTGCGGCCAATATAAAATATACTACAGCTGCATTCAATGCAATAAATAACATTCGTGGTATGGCATGTTATGAAGTCAGTAATAGACCCTTTTTTATCATTAATTATCACGTCTGTTATTTTGTTGCCGATGATGTTTGCGACATTTCTACAGGCCAGACATTGTCCATACCTATAGAACCCCTGGGATGTAATTCTTGGACCATTCAATGGATTGTCGTGCAAACTTCGGACCAATTTGGACTGAAGATTGCGGTCCTTCCTAGAAATACATACTGGATTGTCCGGTAGTTCAGCTCCTATCACTGGATCCCTTTTTAATATGGGCCAGTGTTTTTTTAATATAGCCCTTACTTTATTATGTTGGGAGGAGTAATCAGTTGTAAAGGCCCATTTAAATCGATCATTGTCTTCAACCCTCTTATTTTCTCTCTTATCTATCAAGTCAGATCTTACTAAACTGGTAACTTTTTCTAGTGATTCTCTTACTTCACCTTTATTGTAACCACATTTAACAAAACATTCCTCCATCTCTGTAGCTTGCGAGATATAGACATCCTGATCAGTACAATTCCTTTTCAGCCTTTTGAATTGGCTGGCAGGAATGGCACTGAGCCAATTGTCATGATGGCAACTAGACTTATCAATATAGGCTCTGGAGTCCGTGGGTTTAACATAGGTTTTTGTCTTTAAACCCGTATCTTCCACATAAATGGATAGATCGAGGAAGTGTACTTCCTTATCACTAATATCGAACGTTAGTTTAATGTTCAACTCATTGGTATTAAGATACATACAAAACAATTCCAATGCCTCCATTTCCCCTTTCCAAATGAACAGGACGTCATCTATGTATCTATGCCAGGACACCAGGTTCGCACCAAAAGGACAGTTCTGCCATATGAACTCGTCCTCCCATACGCCCATAAAAATGTTCGCATAGCTGGGGGTGAACCTGGTGCCCATGGCCGTCCCACATCTTTGGAGATAAAATTCGTCCTTGAACATGAAATAATTATTCTGTAGAATAAAATTAATTCCCTCCAATATGAACTCCTGGAGATTGACAGATAATTCTGATTTCATTAATATTTGTTTCACTGCTTTAAGGCCTTGTTGATGATTAATTATAGTGTATAGTGAGTTAACATCGGCAGTCACCAAAAAGTAGCTGCTCTCCCATTTGAGTTGATTCAATATCTTTAAAATATCACCAGTGTACCTTAAATGTGAGCGATTACACATCACCAGAGGTTGGAGATAATGATCAATCATACTAGAAAGGTTTGCTGTCAGAGAATCCACCCCGGAGACAATAGGTCTCCCCGGGGGGTTCTCACTGCTTTTATGCATTTTAGGCAATATATATATTGTCGGTATGACTGGATGTTCCATGAATAAAAATTTACTCTCAGCATCCGTTAATACTCCTTTCTTGTTATACTTTTCTATTAGTTCCTTTAGAAGCAGCTGCATTTTTTTAGTGGGATCACCTCGCATCTTTTTATATGTAACATTATCATCAAGTTGACGATGAATCTCTGCCTCATAATCCTTCCTGTTTAAAAGTACAATCCCCCCCCCCCTTATCGGCAGGTTTGATAATCAAATCCCTATTGGCAGTGAGGGTCTTAATGGCTTTCCTTTCCTTCACTGTAAGGTTGTGATTAATTTTTTTGGAGTCTAATTTCTCAACATCCTCCTTTACTAGATGTGCAAAGGATTCCAAAAAACACCCTTTCAGATGTGCAGGATAAAACGTGGATCGAGGTTTAAATAAGGATTTTTCATGGTTGGCCTGTACCACTGATTCACCTTCTTTTAGTTTGAAAAATTTCTTTAAAGTTAATTTTCTAGTGAATTTTTCAATGTCTATAAAGACCTTAAAAGGGTCTATTTTGGTGGAGGGAGCATATTTAAGTCCCTTCTCTAAGAGAGACCTCTCTTCAGCAAGGAGTACATGGGAACTTAAATTGAAATTTTTTTTACTTTTCCCTTTGGATCTACATCCTGTATTTCACCACCCTGATTTCCTGATACACTGGTAATGGTCCGATTCTTTTTGGTTCTTCTATTACGTTTATGACTTTTGGTGCGCTCGCGTCTCTTTTTTAGTCCACCCCTTTTCCCACGGTGGTTTACCTTGAGTCTAGATGTCTTCTCCCTCTCTCTAAAAAAGGGGTTTGATGTTCCATTTCTCTCAATGGTGTAAATCGGTTGCGGGTGACAAAGGGACTTCGCCAATTTATCTGCTCCCTATTTCTCCAGTGATCTCTATGTTGTACGTAATTCCTTATTGGTGTTCTCCAATGGGAGTTACTATCCTTTCGATAATAGCGATTGGATTGGCCTTCTACCTCATTAGAGGATTTAAAATAGGGCCGCTTGTTCTCATAGTTTGCTGAATGGAATCTAGTGTCATAGCCTCTATGTTCACTTCTATCACTATTATTCCCTTTGAAAAAATGTTTTGTTTTATTTATTGGTTTAACGTATTGTTGGATGGGAGATTTATCCCTCGATCGTGTCTTATTCCCCATTTGGCTTTCATTAATATCCCTACGGAATTTGTTGGTTTTCCTTGAGATCAATAGTCTTTCAGACTTATCGATTCTCTCTTCTATGATCTTTTCTTTCTCCCTAAAGTCGGGTGAGTTAGTAAATGGAATGGTTAATTCTTTAAGTCCTCTAATCTCCACATCTAGGGTTGTGAGATCTTTTCTCCTTTCGCTTATGATCAATTCCATTAGTTTAAATGAACAGTCGGATAGAATCAAGTCCCACTCGTTTTTAAACTGTTCTGTGGCGGTAGAAAAACTGGATTTTTTATCTATCCTTAAACCTTTTGGAATGATTTTAGAGGTCAGATACTTTTCTAGGGTAACGACCTCCCACCATACCTTGTTTTCTTTCAAAAGCAAGGTTTCTGTTTTGTGTAGAATGTTATCAAGATCTTCATCTGCTATACTAACATCTACATCAGGAGAGGAGAAGGCAGCATCAAATTTACGCATCCTATCCTCCCTAAAGTGAAACATGTTGGCTGCACAAATAAATCACCCAGGTCTGAAAGACTATTGATCTCAAGGAAAACCAACAAATTCCGTAGGGATATTAATGAAAGCCAAATGGGGAATAAGACACGATCGAGGGATAAATCTCCCATCCAACAATACGTTAAACCAATAAATAAAACAAAAAATGTTTTCAAAGGGAATAATAGTGATAGAAGTGAACATAGAGGCTATGACACTAGATTCCATTCAGCAAACTATGAGAACAAGCGGCCCTATTTTAAATCCTCTAATGAGGTAGAAGGCCAATCCAATCGCTATTATCGAAAGGATAGTAACTCCCATTGGAGAACACCAATAAGGAATTACGTACAACATAGAGATCACTGGAGAAATAGGGAGCAGATGAATTGGCGAAGTCCCTTTGTCACCCGCAACCGATTTACACCATTGAGAGAAATGGAACATCAAACCCCTTTTTAGAGAGAGGGAGAAGACATCTAGACTCAAGGTAAACCACCGTGGGAAAAGGGGTGGACTAAAAAAGAGACGCGAGCGCACCAAAAGTCATAAACGTAATAGAAGAACCAAAAAGAATCGGACCATTACCAGTGTATCAGGAAATCAGGGTGGTGAAATACAGGATGTAGATCCAAAGGGAAAAGTAAAAATTTTCAATTTAAGTTCCCATGTACTCCTTGCTGAAGAGAGGTCTCTCTTAAAGAAGGGACTTAAATATGCTCCCTCCACCAAAATAGACCCTTTTAAGGTCTTTATAGACATTGAAAAATTCACTAGAAAATTAACTTTAAAGAAATTTTTCAAACCAAAAGAAGGTGAATCAGTGGTACAGGCCAACCATGAAAAATCCTTATTTAAACCTCGATCCACGTTTTATCCTGCACATCTGAAAGGGTGTTTTTTGGAATCCTTTGCACATCTAGTAAAGGAGGATGTTGAGAAATTAGACTCCAAAAAAATTAATCACAACCTTACAGTGAAGGAAAGGAAAGCCATTAAGACCCTCACTGCCAATAGGGATTTGATTATCAAACCTGCCGATAAGGGGGGGGGGGGGATTGTACTTTTAAACAGGAAGGATTATGAGGCAGAGATTCATCGTCAACTTGATGATAATGTTACATATAAAAAGATGCGAGGTGATCCCACTAAAAAAATGCAGCTGCTTCTAAAGGAACTAATAGAAAAGTATAACAAGAAAGGAGTATTAACGGATGCTGAGAGTAAATATTTATTCATGGAACATCCAGTCATACCGACAATATATATATTGCCTAAAATGCATAAAAGCAGTGAGAACCCCCCGGGGAGACCTATTGTCTCCGGGGTGGATTCTCTGACAGCAAACCTTTTTAGTATGATTGATCATTATCTCCAACCTCTGGTGATGTGTAATCGCTCACATTTAAGGGACACTGGTGATATTTTAAAGATATTGAATCAACTCAAATGGGAGAGCAGCTACTTTTTGGTGACTGCCGATGTTAACTCACTATACACTATAATTAATCATCAACAAGGCCTTAAAGCAGTGAAACAAATATTAATGAAATCAGAATTATCTGTCAATCTCCAGGAGTTCATATTGGAGGGAATTAATTTTATTCTACAGAATAATTATTTTATGTTCAAGGACAAATTTTATCTCCAAAGATGTGGGACGGCCATGGGCACCAGGTTCGCCCCCAGCTATGCGAACATTTTTATGGGCGTATGGGAGGACGAGTTCATATGGCAGAACTGTCCTTTTGGGGCGAACCTGGTGTCCTGGCACAGATACATAGATGACGTCCTGTTCATTTGGAAAGGGGAAATGGAGGCATTGGAATTGTTTTGTATGTATCTTAATACCAATGAGTTGAACATTAAACTAACGTTCGATATTAGTGATAAGGAAGTACACTTCCTCGATCTATCCATTTATGTGGAAGATACGGGTTTAAAGACAAAAACCTATGTTAAACCCACGGACTCCAGAGCCTATATTGATAAGTCTAGTTGCCATCATGACAATTGGCTCAGTGCCATTCCTGCCAGCCAATTCAAAAGGCTGAAAAGGAATTGTACTGATCAGGATGTCTATATCTCGCAAGCTACAGAGATGGAGGAATGTTTTGTTAAATGTGGTTACAATAAAGGTGAAGTAAGAGAATCACTAGAAAAAGTTACCAGTTTAGTAAGATCTGACTTGATAGATAAGAGAGAAAATAAGAGGGTTGAAGACAATGATCGATTTAAATGGGCCTTTACAACTGATTACTCCTCCCAACATAATAAAGTAAGGGGTATATTAAAAAAACACTGGCCCCTATTAAAAAGGGATCCAGTGATAGGAGCTGAACTACCGGACAATCCAGTATGTATTTATAGGAAGGCCCGCAATCTTCAGTCCAAATTGGTCCGAAGTTTGCACGACAATCCATCAAATGGTCCAAGAATTACATCCCAGGGGTTCTATAGGTGTGGACAATGTCTGGCCTGTAGAAATGTCGCAAACATCATCGGCAACAAAATAACAGACGTGATAATTAATGATAAAAAAGGGTCTATTACTGACTTCATAATATGCCATACCACGAATGTTATTTATTGCATTGAATGCAGCTGTAGTAAATTTTATATTGGCCGCACTAGTAGGGCTCTGAAAGTGAGAATGGGTGAGCACCTTCGTAACGTCAAGAAGGGGCTTGATACCCATGAATTATCGTCCCATTTTAAGAAAATACACGATTGCAATGTAAATCATATAAAAAAATTTATGTCACTGAAAAAAATCTACCCTGATAAAAGGGGAGGCGATACACAGAAGAAATTAGCAATGAATGAAAAGCAATATATTTTTAATTTTAAAACTTTAGAGCCCATTGGTTTGAACAAGGACTTTGAAACTAAGTGGTTCCTGTAAAGTTATTAACATATAGTTTCAGTTTCATTTGTTAATCTTATGATGTTTTTATTTATTCCACATATGGATTAATCATACTGCCTCCTATTATACGAGATATTGATCATGCCAACAACAACTTCCGTGTTTTGCGGTGACACGCATGAGGTGGAACGCAAAGCGACAGAAATGTCCGGGGTGAAGCAATCCGGCTGCACAATACACACGGACAGTTCCCTCCCACCGGAAGTCGGGCGCGGACCGCTAGGTGTGCATCGCGGCTGTGACATAGGCGTGGATGACCTTCTTCCACCGGACGTGATGTATTTCCCGCCGGAAGTGGGGCATGTATGTGCGGCCGCATTGGCGAGTACGCAGAGGAGGGCGGGCCGTTTTCGTGTCTCATATCCGCCGGAAACAAAGAGGAATCGAGTAAATATTCCTTAACACCTGTTGTAGAATTGCGGACCACATGGAAAATCGTTAATGGACACGGGGGAATGGATGTCTAGTACTTTTCCATTGTTAGGAATAGGACTTTTAGAGAAGTAGTAGATCTATGTCTGGCATTAGGTTATACATTTTACTAGGATTGTTTGGTATAAATACCACTCACTTTGCAGTTACCTCTTACACCTTGAGAAAGATAAGTTAGTTATCGAAACGCGTTGGTGGAGGTACTGGGCGGTGATTGGAACGACTTACCTGCTTGTTTGATGACCATTCCTGGGGACGCCTGGCCATCTTCTGTTAACTTGCCTTTGAAACATCTTTTGTATGGTGAGAGTCTATTACCAGCCCATGTTCATGTTTTTTAATTTGTGTTTTAAATAAATGGTGTTACACTATTTGGAGCCCTTTTTTCCTCATATATCTTCGGGGAACCTATTAGGGAGAACCTGAACTCTCAGGATGATGAGGATTTTAAGCCATTGACAGCGTCCATTGTTCTATATTCAAGAGACCCATTTGTGCCTTAAAACTTTTATTGGATGGTAAGAGTCTTCACAATATCCATTCTGTTTGTCATATACATGTTACGTTATCACACTATGTGGAGCTTTTCTTCCCATATATGCATCCATTTTGAGTGTATCTGGGAGGTTTTGGACCGTTTGGGTGAAGTGTGAGCAACAAACGGGGGATCGGATATAACAGTGATTGACTTCACATCAAAAGCATCTTTTATTCATCTTTGGGTACGAGTCCAACTTTATTGTGTTAACATCACTAGAAATTAGTGATACAGTATTATGCTATGTGCACATTTTTATTTCTTTTAAGAGTCGCGTGTTCAGCTTACAATCCAGCTAAGCACGACCAGTGAATCTAGCGCCCCAGATACCATTGGTAACCTTTTTAGGTCTCTAGGTTTGTCTGTCCCCCCCAGGGCCAGGGTGTCACTACTGTGGTGACTGCAGAGTGCTCACCTTCTCGAGGGCCGCAGATTCGGCATTCAGGACTGGATCCTGGTGACCACGGACGCAAGCCTCCTGTCAGGTCTCTAGGTTTGTCTGTCCCCGGCGGGGGCGCTAGTGGGTCAGTGTTGGTCTGATGGATAAAACGTGGAGGCAATATAATAGTCCTGCGCATAGGCGCTGATGTTTTATTGTTACTGAGCAGATCGGATAACACAGTATAAACAGAAAACTGGTAATGGAATGACAATGGTTGATAACTGGATTTAAATAGCTGAGGTCTCTTGCAAATGAAATGTGAAACAACAAAACTAAAGGCAGATGATATAACTAAAGTCCAATAGTACTTGATAGCACACAGTCTCAGTATAACGTAAGATAAAGTAACTTGAAAGGCAGAACTCCAGTATGTATAAGAAACACTCAGTCTCTATAAAGCACACAAGTCTAGATAGCTTTACTAGGCTCAAGCAGGAAACAGTCTCTAAGCCATCAATAGTAATACTGCTGAAATGCACAGATGGAATACAGATAGCCAGTGTACAAGTGAGATGGTAATACGAACACCTGAGGAGAGTCTCTGCTGCTGGTGATTGTGGCAGGATGGAATTGGAGTCCGGAGTTAACAGGAGAGCTGTGAGAATGAAGACTGGAACAAATGGAAGTAACCACGGGGATCGCTGGAAACAGGAACCAGAAGAACTAAGGCACACAGTGTGTGACTTGTTGTCCGAGGCAATGTGAGAGAGCCACAAGCTGGAAGTTATACCTCCTGCCCAGCAGTGATTGGACACAAACTGCAGGCGGAGATACAAGCTGGATTGAACATCAGAATCAGCTGCGTGCAGGTGCCATGGTAACGTCCACACAGGCTGGACATCGGCACGCCGCAAAACCCACACAGGACCAGACTCAGGAGTACTCAGCAATGTGAAATAGAACGCTCGCGGTTACTACACCCATGCAGCCGCAACTGGGGACAAGACCTCCGGAGGCCCGCACACCAGCGCGCTGGTAAGTGAGACGTAGCAGAGCGCCGATTCCTGACACCTCCGAGGTTGGGGAGCAGTCACACAGGGAAGAAATTTCCAGGGTCTTTGGTCAAGTCAAGAGACTTGTCTTCACATCAACATCCTGGAGCTAAGGGCCATATACAACGCCCTATGTCAAGCGGAGACCTTACTTCGCGACCGACCAGTTCTGATCCAGTCAGACAACATCACCGCAGTGGCTCATGTAAACCGCCAAGGCGGCACAAGGAGCAGAGTGGCAATGGCGGAAGCCACCAGAATTCTTCGCTGGGCGGAGAATCATGTAAGCACACTGTCAGCAGTGTTCATTCCGGGAGTGGACAACTGGGAAGCAGACTTCCTCAGCAGACACGACCTACACCCGGGAGAGTGGGGACTTCATCCAGAAGTCTTCGCACAGATTGTGAGTCGGTGGGAACTGCCACAGATAGACATGATGGCTTCCCGCCTCAACAAAAAGCTACAGAGGTATTGCGCCAGGTCAAGAGACCCTCAGGCAGTAGCGGTAGACGTCCTAGTGACACCGTGGGTGTTCCGGTCAGTCTATGTATTTCCTCCTCTTCCTCTCATACCAAAGGTGTTGAGGATAGTTAGAAGAAAAGGAGTGAGAACAATCCTCATTGTTCCAGATTGGCCAAGACGGACCTGGTATCCAGATCTGCAGGAACTGCTCACAGAAGATCCGTGGCCTCTTCCTCTAAGACAGAACCTGTTGCAACAGGGACCCTGTCTGTTCCAAGACTTACCGCGGCTGCGTTTGACGGCATGGCGGTTGAACGCCGGATCCTAGCAGAAAAAGGCATTCCGGTTGAGGTTATCCCTACGCTGATAAAGGCTAGGAAGGAAGTAACAGCAATACATTATCACCGTATATGGCGAAAATATGTTTCTTGGTGTGAGACTAAGAATGCTCCTACGGAAGAATTCCATCTGGGTCGTTTCCTTCACTTCCTACAAATTGGAGTGAATTTGGGCCTTAAATTAGGTTCCATTAAGGTCCAGATTTCGGCCCTATCCATTTTCTTTCAAAAAGAATTGGCTTCTCTCCCAGAAGTTCAGACTTTTGTAAAGGGAGTGCTGCATATTCAGCCTCCTTTTGTGCCTCCAGTGGCACCTTGGGATCTTAACGTGGTGTTAAGTTTCCTAAAGTCACACTGGTTTGAACCACTTAAAACGGTGGAGTTGAAATATCTCACGTGGAAGGTGGTCATGTTATTAGCCTTGGCTTCGGCTAGGCGAGTGTCTGAATTAGCGGCTTTGTCACATAAAAGCCCCTATTTGGTTTTCCATATGGATAGAGCAGAATTGCGGACCCGTTCGCATTTTCTGCCAAAAGTGGTTTCATCTTTTCATATGAACCAACCTATTGTGGTGCCTGGGGCTACACGTGACTTGAAGGATTCCGAGTTACTTGATGTGGTCAGGGCTTTGAAAATTTACGTAGCCAGAACGGCTAGAGTCAGGAAAACTGAAGCGCTGTTTGTCCTGTATGCATCCAACAAGATTGGTGCCCCTGCTTCAAAGCAAACTATTGCTCGCTGGATTTGTAACACGATTCAGCAAGCGCATTCTACGGCTGGTTTGCCGTTACCAAAATCGGTCAAGGCCCATTCCACTAGGAAGGTGGGCTCTTCTTGGGCGGCTGCCTGGGGGGTCTCGGCACTACAGCTGTGTCGAGCTGCTACTTGGTCGGTTTCAAACACTTTTGCAAAATTCTACAAGTTTGATACCCTGGCTGAGGAGGACCTCATGTTTGCTCAATCGGTGCTGCAGAGTCATCCGCACTCTCCCGCCCGTTTGGGAGCTTTGGTATAATCCCCATGGTCCTTACGGAGTCCCCAGCATCCTCTAGGACGTTAGAGAAAATAAGATTTTACTTACCGGTAAATCTATTTCTTGTAGTCCGTAGAGGATGCTGGGCGCCTGTCCCAAGTGCGGACTTCTTCTGCAATACTTGTATATAGTTATTGCTTCAATAAGGGTTATGTTATAGTTGCATCGGTCTTGAACTGATGATATGTTGTTTTCATACTGTTAACTGGGTAGTTATCACAAGTTATTTGGTGTGATTGGTGTGGCTGGTATGAATCTTGCCCTTGCATTAACAAAATCCTTTCCTCGTACTGTCCATCTCCTCTGGGCACAGTTTCTCTAACTGAGGTCTGGAGGAGGGGCATAGAGGGAGGACCCAGTGCACACCAGGAACTAAATTCTTTCTTAAAGTGCCCATGTCTCCTGCGGAGCCCGTCTATCCCCATGGTCCTTACGGAGTCCCCAGCATCCTCTACGGACTACGAGAAATAGATTTACCGGTAAGTAAAATCTTATTTTTACTGTCATATCAGTGTTTATATGTCAGGAATCTTGAGTATAAACCGCCTGTTATGAGCAGGCATAGAGAGTGGATAAGAGCCATGGCTAAAATACACAGGCGTGCAAAGCAAACGCATCACATTTGTTTTAGTCTGGTTTTTTAGGCTATAGAATTTAGAATATTAAACTGTTTTCCGCAGATGTAGGTACGTCTATGTTACTGCTGTGGCCGATTTCCTAGACACGGAGATGCTTATTTGCAGAGTCCTGAGATGGTGCATTTCCATCTCGGAGCGTCATTAGATACACTACTGAAACTTGCACCAGCCCTCCATCTGAGTATGGCTTAACTACCTCCTTGTTACTTTCCAGGTACAGCCAATAAAATCCTTGCGTCCTATTTGGCATGAACCATGTTTTAGTTGCATGGTAGGCTTTGTCTACATTGGCTTTCTCAGGTTTCTCCCGTTTTTTTCCCACTGTCCAAAAACTCTGTCTAAGCCCTCTACCAGAATTCCAAGGGAATTTAGCAAGAGCTGAGATGAGGTTCCGAACCCTTGAGTCACAGCGGGATCTGTGGCATGAATAAAACCTTTGATTCTAGAAAATCTAATATCAAGGCCATGGAAATTAAGTGTAAGAAGTTGTACACAGAAGGGCAGATTCTGAGTTGCACACACAGTGGCTTTAGTTGTGGGCAGCTGTAGAAGCCTTATTTTCTACCTTATGCTAAAGCCAGTATCCAATCAACTAATACGGGTGGTGCATGTGTGCTAGTGCCGCCCATTGATTTTACGCTGGCCACCACTGGCCTGTCGTCATTTGTACCTGCACTTGCATCAGCTACATGCTAGGTGCAAGAGATACGTCTGAAACAGGCTTCCCTACCCCAAACGCACTATTTAGATTAAGACGTAGATTTTCATACACGCCCACGGCACTCCCATGACACTCCAACAAGTCAGGGTGGTTACATGCGATCGCATTGTCACTGCCCAGTTCAGGTCCCAAAACGTCTATTTTACAGAAAGAAAGATCCGGCCAAGGACAGACTTATGCAAAGATGGCAAGGTTTGCTTCTGCACATGTGCTGTATGCAATAGCTCATTTGTGACCGTTAAGAGAGATCCATGCAACTCAGAATCAGGGGCAGATGTATTAACCTGGAGAAGGCATAAGGAAGTGAAAAACCAGTGATAAATGCAAGGTGATAAATGCACCAGCCAATCAGCTCCAATATGTAAATTAACAGTTAGGAGCTGATTGGCTGGTGCATTTATCACCTTGCATTTATCACTGGATTATCACTTCCTTATGCCTTCTCCAGGTTAATACATCTGCCCCTCAGAGCCATAGTGTACCAGAGATAATGCTGCTACTGTGGACAGTACACAAGAGAGGTGGGGATGTAACATTCCCACATTCCACTATCAATATATGGGGGGGGGGGGGGGGGGTGTAATAGGATGTGAGAATCATGAAGTGAGGGATTTTGTGAGAGTTCTCCGGGTTTTTTTTTTTTTTAAGGCGGCAATCTTTTACATAGCAAAACCAGGTTAATTTTGCCATGTAAATGACTGGCACTTAAAAACATTTAAAAAAAACAACAACAAAAAAACAAGGAGAATTCTCACAAAAATCTGACTTCCTGATTCTCACACCCTATTGCATTCCCCCATGGAGTTTTAATGTAATTTATAAGTGCAGGAGGTGTTTAGCAATAAGTGGAATTTTTTGATGGGTGGTCTGACCCATATTTTCAACTTAACAATGAAATGTATTTAAATGGCAACTATAAAACCAGTGATGCAAGAACCTGAGGTATCCAATTATGCACCAAGGAGAAGGTACATCTTAGCCTACAGGAAATGCCTTTGTACAGGTTATTTGCCACATAGTTAATAATTAAGTTCTCTGATATTAATATATTAATTACCATTAAGCTTCCCAAGTTCCAGTAACAATGCTCTGGGCCAATCTGTCTCTTATTCTGTGGTTGGTTTTTTTTTCTCTTATAATGCGCGTAAGAACAGACTAGACAGGCCAAGTGGTCTTTATCTGCCGTCAGATTGGTTTTGCTTTGTAAATGATTGCTGCTTTAAAAAAACGGGCAGACTCGCACAAATGTCCTGCACCTCCGGAACTCGGAGGCTATTACATTTAGCCGCATGTTTCTACAGTATGTTTCTATGTAACAATGCTGCACAGAGCTAATAGAGAAAAGCTGGGAGTGCTAAGGCTACGGCCACACATAGCGGCCAAGCGGGTCCCTATTAGCAGGACCCGCTTGGCCGGAAGGAGAGTGCACATGGGCGCCTATGCAGGCGCCCACACATGTTCCGCAGTGCCGCCACTACCGGGTCTGACCACAGCATGTTGCGGTTGGGCCGGACAGCAGGACAACGGGATTTCAATGTGAACACATACATTTCCACTGTGTTACATTGAAATGCTGTGTATCACTGACCGGATCCTGTTCTGCGGCATCCCGCAGAACAGGATCCGTGTGAAAACAGAATCCCCCTCCAGGCGAAGCGGGTCCCATCTAAACACTGTAATGTAAATAGATTGAATTGTGTTATTATTTGAAACAGAAGTTGAAGGGCTGATTCAGGGTTGGAAGTAAAGCAAAAATGGCTAAAAAAAAGTCTCATCAGGACTTGTTAACTAGTCTTGTTTCACTGTTGCTTACGCCCAATTAGCTTCTATAAGTATCTGTTTAATTCACAAGCAGTGCTAGATAGATCACAGGAACCATGGGAACCAATGCACCTAAAATATTAACAACGATGCCCATGTTTTTTTTTTTTTTCTTTTTCTTTAAAAAAGGTATTGCGTGCACATTTTCAATTGATTCTATTTTGCTGACTGACTGGACATCTTTATTATTATTTTCTGGTTGTTATCATTATTATTATTATTATTATTATCCTCTTTTCCTGGATCCCTAAGCATACTGGCCATATTTATCAGACTACAAGGGAGAGATGTATCCATACTTTTTAACTTTAGCAGTCTAAATAAATCCCCCCCCCCCCAAAAAAAAAAAAGAAAAAGAAAAAAAGAAAAAAAAAAAGAGCTGAGTAGTAATGAGTTGGAGTTATACAGTATGCCTTATAGATTTGTTCTCTAATTGCTATGTTAAGTGAAGGTTTATCTGTACTCTACCTGATAGACCTCATTACCTTGAAATACTTAAGTCTCTCCCATGCTCATGAGATTATAAATTGGATAAGCCTTCCTTCGGCCATGACCATGTTGTAGAAAATAGACAAGGTGTTAGCACTCCTAGTTTTGCAATCAATTAGAACTCAATACGATAATATACATCATCAGTACTTGGTTGACGTGATACTTACCTTAACAAAAGGAAATGCTGCTCCTGGTTTGAATGGCTCATTCTCGTGTTCCAACTGGTAGCAGACATAAGCCTCAAGACCCTGCTCTTTGTACACTTTCTGTTCTTCTTCCATAAGGAACAGTGCCCGAGAAGAGACTGCAATGGTGATTGCATTGTCTGGTTTAGGCTGCAAACAGAAAAACAAATACAGCTTTACAAATGTGGGTAATATGGGTTAATTTAGATTTATGTGATCCCTATAGCAATCAAATTTGAAGTAATCTGGAAAGCATTGATGATTATCAGTGTAGTTAGTTTGCAGATACTGTAAGTGCACATTTTATTTAAAACAGTCACTGTGGCAGTCCATAAGTAGCATATTGATATTTACCATTTATTCTTTGTTCTCCTTTGTACTTTAGAGTGTTAGCTATAATTTATAATTCTTAGGGTTATGGTCTACCATGGCAATCACTGGAAAATGCAGGGCCAGTGCAAGGTGTCACGGCGCCCTAGGCAGAATTTTTAGCCTACCACCCCTCAAATATCCTCACAAGTGACTGCATATACATACAGAGAGGAAAGGGGTGGGCTGCTCTATCTGAAATGTCAGATTGTGACATGTCTGCACAGCAGTCTTATATCGATGTCTCTTTAGGAGACATCCTTACTTTTATACCAGTATTCTCAGTGTTGCCCCAGCGCCCTTAGGGAGCTGCCTAAAGCTGCCTAATGGTAGCACTGGTCATGGGCACATGACACATGATGTGTTGAGCAGAGAGGTTTTGGAATAGCCCTTTGAGCTTTATCTGCATTAAAATATCCTGGTGTCTGAGACAAAATTAATCAGATGCATGCGTAAAAGATAGGTATTCAAAGAATAAAAATATATGTGGAATTGCTGCTTTAATAATTGCTTGTTGAAATAATTTTTTTAGTTGTTGCACTGCTAAAGAGTATTGCTAGTCCCAAACCATTTTGGCTTTTTGTGCCGTAGTTGCGGCTGTGACTTATGCTAGCGCTAGTAAAAGTCCTTCCCCTGATGTATGTGCAATGACAGGGAACGCACACTTGGTGTGGCTGCAGTCACAACCATCCAACTTTGTGTATCTGTAGAGGTAACCATCTGTCGACCATTATTATTATTATTAATATTATTATTATCCTTTATATGGCACCACAAAGGATCCGCAGCGCCTAATTACAGAGTACATAAACATAATAATCAAAACAGGAAAATAGTGACTAACAGTTGAAGACAATATAGGACAAGTACAGGGTAAGTAAACATAGCTACATCAGCAGACGACACTGACATAAGTATCAGGGTGGCAGAAAACAGTGGGATTTGGTGCCATTGAAGACAGTTTAAGTGAAAGATAAGCACATGAGGGCTGAGGACCCTGCTCGTAAGAGCTTACATTCTAAAGGGGAGGGGCAGACAGACAGGGGTGACACATAGCCTCTGTGGCAATAGCGGTGCGTGTGGCAACACAGCTGCTTACAGTAACACGACAATGAGACAGAATTATTTTGCATTCACTTCAAGCCACCGCCCAGTCACCACCCGAGAATGTCCATCACTTTGCCACTCTGTTTCAGATACTGTCCTGTCTGTCCCGATCACAACAGCCCCTTTGTGCATACACTCTGTGTAACGCTTGCGCCATAGTTTTCAGATTTTTTCACACATGCGCAGTTCCAAATAATCGCTCAGATATGTGAACATATGTGTCCGCCTATGAATCAGGACCATGGAGACCGGCAACTATTCTTCCAATTTAATAAGAGTTATTCCCTAATTTGTATATATGTTGTATAGTTAGAAAAAAAATAATTAACATTTTTTTTTTTATAAATTCTTTATTTTGGTTTTGAAATGAGAACAAGTTCCATACCTTGCAAATATAAGCATACAGCGAAAATTCTACTATGTAAAGATCGTACAAAAAGTCATAGATTGCTTCAACGTTAGTCATACAATCAAACACAGTCGGAATCACATAATACTTCACAGAAAAAAGAAATCTCATCCCTCAATAGCTTGGAGAATAGAGGGATGACCTCCAGTATCAATAGAGTAACAAAAATAAGGAATCCAGCATGGAACTATATAGCGAAATGGGGGGGCCTTTAGAAAATTAAGACAAAGACAAGGGGAAAAGGGCAAGGAAAGACCGAACTAGAAAGATCTCAGAATGTTGTCAGTCATCGTCCAATGGAAGTGACAGGTCAACAATAATATACTTTAAGGTAATTTATGAGATGCGAAAGCGCCATAGTCCTCGGTCGTTTTAAACTCCATCCAAGTAAACCAAGTGGCCGTATAATCCGAGTATTTCTCTAGGGCCGTAAAGTAAATGTCCTCCATATGCATGTAGAAATCTATATACACTGGAAATCATTCCCACATACTCGGCGGTTCGTAAGAGTGCCAGTGCACCGGGACAACTGCTCTCGCCGCATTATTTAAATGTTTGAGCAATGAGGTTTTGTATTTCTCTAAGGGGATGGTGGAGTGAGACAGTAGCCAGAAGTCTGGGCCAGTTGGTGTCTGGAATCCCACAATTGTAGCAGAGAGCTCTACAACTTTGGTCCAGAAAGGGACAATGGCCCTCATTCCGAGTTGTTCGCTCGTTATTTTCCTTCGCATCGGTGCGATTTTCCGCTAACTGCGCATGCGCAATGTTCGCACTGCGGCTGCGTCAAGTAAATTTGCTAAGAAGTTTGGTATTTTACTCACGGCATTACGAGGTTTTTTCTTCGTTCTGGTGATCGGAGTGTGATTGACAGAAAGTGGGTGTTTCTAGGAGGAAACTGGCCGTTTTATGGGTGTGTGTGAAAAAACGCTGCCGTTTCTGGGAATAACGCGGGAGTGGCTGGAGAAACGGGGGAGTGTCTGGGCGAACGCTGGGTGTGTTTGTGACGTCAAACCAGGAACGAAACTGACTGAACTGATCGCAGTGGCAGAGTAAGTCTCGAGCTACTCAGAAACTGCTAAGAAATGTCTATTCGCAATTTTGCGAATCTTTCGTTCGCAATTCTGCTAAGCTAAGATTCACTCCCAGAGGGCGGAGGCTTAGCGTGTGCACTGCTGCGAAAAGCGGCTAGCGAGCGAACAACTCGGAATGAGGGCCAATAGACGGGCAATCCCACCATATATGGATTAGAGTGCCTCTATTCAGTGGCGTAAGTTTGACCCAGTTGCCCGGAGGCAAGAAAAATATTGGTGCCCCCCCATACATATATATATATATATATATGTATCAGTAGCGGATCTTGCCACGGGCAAGCAGGACTTTTGCCCGGGGCGCCGCCTTCCGGAGGGCGCCGCACCATGGCAAGATCCGCTGCTGCTGTGCCTCCCGCTGCCGCTGCCCGCTGTGAAGGGAAACTAGACGCGTAGCGTCTAGTTTCCCTTTGTCGGCTGCCCGTTGTGAAGGGAAACTAGACGCTACGTGTCTAGTTTCCCTTCGTGGAGAGTACCTTTACTGTAATAATGTGCGGTGCGCGTTGACGTCATCGCGCACCGCACAGCAAAGGTCCTCTCCACGAAGGAAACTAGATGCTTAGCATCTAGTTTTCCTTTGTGGAGAGGACCTTTGCTGTGCGGTGCGCAATGACGTCATCGCGCACCGCACATCCTACTACAGTACAGGGGGCGTAACTGACCATGCCCCCTGTATGAAGCCACGCCCCCTAATGCCGCCCAGGGCGCAAGAAGCCCCAGAACCAGCCCTGATATATATATATATATATATACATACACATATATATACATACACACACACACACACACACACACACACACACACACACACACACACACACTCACACTCACACACACACACACACACACACACACACACACACACACACACACACACACACACACACACATATTTGCTCCTGCATAGCAAGCCTGCAGATTCTAACTATATGAAGCTACTACAAAACTGTTGCAACTAGGCAGATCTATGTAGGGGTCCAGCCACACACTACATAGCTATGCTCAGTAACTCACAATGCTGATCATTTCTCTGACAATAAATTTGTAGTGTCATATCCAGGATTAGAACCCACAACCTATTACACTGGAAACATGTACCTTACTGATGGAGGTATCTGCTTTTGCATAGGAAGTATGACAATTCTAAATGTATGAAGTTACTTGTAATTGTCTGATAAATAACGTCATATAGTTAGAATTCTCATGCTTCCTTTATAGGGGCAAATAGCTTCATCAGTAAGGTATCTGCTTCCAGTGTATCTGTAATAAAGAGGATGTGATTTGTAATGTGTAGTGACTAGTGGGGAAGTCGGCTACGGAAGAGATGCCGGCTGCTGTCATTTAACTTAATTGATTAATGTAGCTGAACACACAGAACAGGAAGAGAGGTGCCCCCCTTCAAAGCAGGAGCCCGGCGGCAGCTGACTCCGTTGCCTCCCAGAGTTGTGCCTGTGCCTCTGTCTTTGTTACAGCGCCAGCACAAGGGAGACACTGAGGGATAGAATTTATGCAGCAGGGCTGGTGCATTAACATTTTTAATATATAATTGTACCAAATCTGCTACAAGAAGGAACAATGCTATGGCTTACAAATATGTAATGTTATAATTGTTGCCGTCACATATTCCAGATACCCTACTGATTGCTTTTAATAATATGCTATTAATTATATGGCTAAGGGAATTGTTTTTACACAAATAATAGCTGATTCCACTGACTCCTACACAGCTAAATCTTAAAGAATAAGCACCAATTGGAGTTAAACACGTCACAATGGTTGTGACTTCCCACACTTTCTTTTTTTCTATAGCAGTCTTGCTTCTCTACTACCATCCCTCTAACACACAGGTTTTCAAACACGGTCCTCAGGACCCCACACACAGTGCATGTTTTGCAGGTAACCCAGCAGGTGCACAGGTGTATTAATTACTAACAGACACATTTTAAAAAGTCCACAGGTGGAGCTAATTATTTCACTTGTGATTCTGTGTGGAGAGTGAGACCTGCAAAACATGCACTGTGTGGGGTCCTGAGGACCGAGTTTGAGAACCTGTGCTCTAACACATAGGTCTGCAACTCGGTCCTCATTACCCCACACAGTGCATGTTTTGCAGGTCCACTCTCCTCACAGAATCACAAGTGAAATAATTAACCCCACCTATGGACCTTTTAAAATGTGTCTGCGAGTAATTAATACACCTGTTCACCTGCTGGGTTACCTGCAAAACATGCACTGTGTGGGGTAATGAGGACCGAGTTTGCAGACCTATGCTCTAACACAGTGGTTCTCAAACTCGGTCCTCAGGACCCCACACGGTGCATGTTTTGCAGGTAACCCAGCAAGTGCACAGGTGTATTAATTACTCACTGACACATTTTAAAAGGTCCACAGGTGGAGTTAATTATGTCACTTGTGATTCTGTGAGGAGCCCTGCAAAACATGCACCAGAGGACCGAGTTTGAGAACCTGTGCTCTAACATGATGATCTGTCAGTCTTAATAGGAGGTACGTATTAATATATGTACAAATGTGTAGTATCCAATATCAACCAATAAACAAACTGACTATAATAAATCCAGAGCATATTAGACAATAACAGCAACTTTCTAATTCAGTGGATCCCAAACGTGGTCCTCAAAGCACTCCAACAGTCCAGGTTTTAGGGATGTCCCTGCTTGTGTACAGATGGTATAATCAAGCTGACTGAGGTACTAATTAAGTCACCTGTGCCTAAGAGGGTGGTCTTCAGTTTGCCGGCTGTCGGGATCCCGGCGCACAGTATACCGGCGCCGGGATCCCGACAGCCGGCATACCGACACTTTTTCTCCCTCTTGGGGGTCCACAACCCCCCTGGAGGGAGAATAAATAGCGTGCACCGTGCCCTCAAGGGGATTATTTGTGCTCGCCACACTGTCAGTATGCCGGCGGTCGGGATCCCAGCGCCGGTACGCTGGTCGCCGGGAGCCCTACCCGACATACTACACCCCCTAAGGGAATACAGTTATAATGCCAGCAGTCGGGATCCTGGCGGTCAGGATACCAATGCCAAAATACTGACTGCTGACGATGCCACCAGCCGGAATCCCGGCTAACGAGCTATTCCAACTTGTGGGTGTCCACGACACCCATAGATTGGGAATAAAACCTGTGGCAAACACAGCGAGCCACCGAACCCGCAGCGTGGGGAGTGCAGCGAGCCAGCAAGGGGCTTCGTTGCGCTTGCCCCCCTGCCAGCATTCTGGCGGCCGGGATCCCGGCGTCGGTAAGCTGACCGCCGGGATCCAGCCGCCGGTCAGCCATACCCAACCCATGCCTAAGTATGGATATCCTTAAAACCTGGAATGTTGTGGTGCATTGAGGACCACGTTTGTGAACCACTGACCTAATTGATTACTAGGTGGTTATTGCAGTTTGCTAATAAGTAACTCACAGCATTTATACCTGATCTGACTATTTTGTGTACATTAATCTGCATAATGACAATTAAATTAGTCACTAAGGGGCTGATGCTGAGCTGAACATAAGCTTGTTTGCAGAGAATATCGTTTTTGTACTGCACGTCTGTTGAGCCACACACATTTGGATTGCAGTTGCATAGGTTTATAATTTAAACAGACACTCATTATTTACACAGATTCTCTAGCTGATTAAAACCATGTGAAATGCAGGCTTGAAATCAGTCAGCCACAGAACCTGTGTAATTCATGAGTGTCCCCATTTAAAGGGATAGTATGGTAAGCCTACCATTACACATCTTCTACCAAAAAACTGGGTGGTAGCGACGTCCTTCTCATGTAGGCAAAATTCACTGATTGTCTGCCAACATAACTGCAGATGGGTCGCAAGCATCAATAGGCCTGTTTCCAGGTGTACCTGTTAATTCAAGTATAGGACTGGTGCGAGTGAGAACTGAAGAGGATGACTTGTAGAAAACTGAGTGCAAGAGGCATTTAAGTCTACATATGGACAAATATACACTTTTTCCCAGGCATTTTTTTTCCAAATAGACCATGAAAGAAGGACTCAGCATTCAATAAACAAAATGTTCTTACTCTTTGAAAGGTGGACTGATATTGGGGCAATCAAACTGTACCATCATGGTTAACAGGTTCTCATACAGCAAAATATTCTCATATATCCAGCCATTGGTGGAGTATATTTAAATTGTATACACATACGCTTTTCTGTAGTAACACTACTACTTGCATTTAAATTCTCTTTTGGTTTCTTCATGAGCGGGTTCGGTTTCTCTGAATCCGAACCCGCCCGAACTTCATGTTTTTTTTCACGGGTCCGAGCGACTCGGATCTTCCCGCCTTGCTCGGTTAACCCGAGCGCGCCCGAACGTCATCATGACGCTGTCGGATTCTCGCGAGGCTCGGATTCTATCGCGAAACTCGGATTCTATATAAGGAGCCGCGCGTCGCCGCCATTTTCACACGTGCATTGAGATTGATAGGGAGAGGACGTGGCTGGCGTCCTCTCCATTTAGATTAGGGTTGAGAGAGAGAGAGAGAGATTGACCTGAGGCTGTGATACTGTAGAAGAGAGTGCAGAGTTTAGTGACTGACGACCACAGTGACCACCAGACAGTGCAGTTGTTTGTTTTATTTAATATATCCGTTCTCTGCCTGAAAAAAACGATACACACAGTGACTCAGTCACATACCATATCTGTGTGCACTGCTCAGCCCAGTGTGCTGCATCAATGTATATATATATATCTGACTGTGCTCAGCTCACACAGCTTATAATTGTGGGGGAGACTGGGGAGCACTGCAGTGCCAGTTATAGGTTATAGCAGGAGCCAGGAGTACATAATATTATATTAAAATTAAACAGTGCACACTTTTGCTGCAGGAGTGCCACTGCCAGTGTGACTAGTGACCAGTGACCTGACCACCAGTATATATAATATTAGTAGTATACTATCTCTTTATCAACCAGTCTATATTAGCAGCAGACACAGTACAGTGCGGTAGTTCACGGCTGTGGCTACCTCTGTGTCGGCACTCGGCAGCCCGTCCATAATTGTATATACCACCTAACCGTGGTTTTTTTTTCTTTCTTTATAGTCATACTAGTTACGAGTATACTATCTCTTTATCAACCAGTCTATATTAGCAGCAGACACAGTACAGTGCGGTAGTTCACGGCTGTGGCTACCTCTGTGTCGGCACTCGGCAGCCCGTCCATAATTGTATATACCACCTAACCGTGGTTTTTCTTTCTTTCTTTATACATACATACTAGTTACGAGTATACTATCTCTTTATCAACCAGTCTATATTAGCAGCAGACACAGTACAGTGCGGTAGTTCACGGCTGTGGCTACCTCTGTGTCGGCACTCGGCAGCCCGTCCATAATTGTATATACCACCTAACCGTGGTTTTTTTTTCTTTCTTTATACATACATACTAGTTACGAGTATACTATCTCTTTATCAACCAGTCTATATATTAGCAGCAGACACAGTACAGTGCGGTAGTTCACGGCTGTGGCTACCTCTGTGTCGGCACTCGGCAGCCCGTCCATAATTGTATATACCACCTAACCGTGGTTTTTTTTTCTTTCTTTATACATACATACTAGTTACGAGTATACTATCTCTTTATCAACCAGTCTATATATTAGCAGCAGACACAGTACAGTGCGGTAGTTCACGGCTGTGGCTACCTCTGTGTCGGCACTCGGCAGCCCGTCCATAATTGTATATACCACCTAACCGTGGTTTTTTTTTCTTTCTTTATAGTCATACTAGTTACGAGTATACTATCTCTTTATCAACCAGTCTATATTAGCAGCAGACACAGTACAGTGCGGTAGTTCACGGCTGTGGCTACCTCTGTGTCGGCACTCGGCAGCCCGTCCATAATTGTATATACCACCTAACCGTGGTTTTTTTTTCTTTCTTTATACATACATACTAGTTACGAGTATACTATCTCTTTATCAACCAGTCTATATATTAGCAGCAGACACAGTACAGTGCGGTAGTTCACGGCTGTGGCTACCTCTGTGTCGGCACTCGGCAGCCCGTCCATAATTGTATACTAGTATCCAATCCATCCATCTCCATTGTTTACCTGAGGTGCCTTTTAGTTGTGCCTATTAAAATATGGAGAACAAAAATGTTGAGGTTCCAAAATTAGGGAAAGATCAAGATCCACTTCCACCTCGTGCTGAAGCTGCTGCCACTAGTCATGGCCGAGACGATGAAATGCCAGCAACGTCGTCTGCCAAGGCCGATGCCCAATGTCATAGTACAGAGCATGTCAAATCCAAAACACCAAATATCAGTAAAAAAAGGACTCCAAAACCTAAAATAAAATTGTCGGAGGAGAAGCGTAAACTTGCCAATATGCCATTTACCACACGGAGTGGCAAGGAACGGCTGAGGCCCTGGCCTATGTTCATGGCTAGTGGTTCAGCTTCACATGAGGATGGAAGCACTCAGCCTCTCGCTAGAAAAATGAAAAGACTAAAGCTGGCAAAAGCAGTAGCACCGCAAAGAACTGTGCGTTCTTCGAAATCCCAAATCCACAAGGAGAGTCCGACTCCAATTGTGTCGGTTGCGATGCCTGACCTTCCCAACACTGGACGTGAAGAGCATGCGCCTTCCACCATTTGCACGCCCCCTGCAAGTGATGGAAGGAGCACCCGCAGTCCAGTTCCTGATAGTCAGATTGAAGATGTCAGTGTTGAAGTACACCAGGATGAGGAGGATATGGGTGTTGCTGGCGCTGGGGAGGAAATTGACCAGGAGGATTCTGATGGTGAGGTGGTTTGTTTAAGTCAGGCACCCGGGGAGACACCTGTTGTCCGTGGTAGGAATATGGCCGTTGACATGCCTGGTGAAAATACCAAAAAAATCAGCTCTTCGGTGTGGAAGTATTTCACCAGAAATGCGGACAACAGGTGTCAAGCCGTGTGTTCCCTTTGTCAAGCTGTAATAAGTAGGGGTAAGGACGTTAACCACCTCGGAACATCCTCCCTTATACGTCACCTGCAGCGCATTCATAATAAGTCAGTGACAAGTTCAAAAACTTTGGGTGACAGCGGAAGCAGTCCACTGACCAGTAAATCCCTTCCTCTTGTAACCAAGCTCACGCAAACCACCCCACCAACTCCCTCAGTGTCAATTTCCTCCTTCCCCAGGAATGCCAATAGTCCTAGATGGGCCCGGTGTTTGTGTCGGCCACTAGGGTCGCTTATCTTACTCACACAGCTACCTCATTGCGCCTCTTTTTTTCTTTGCGTCATGTGCTGTTTGGGGAGGGTTTTTTGGAAGGGACATCCTGCGTGACACTGCAGTGACACTCCTAGATGGGCCCGGTGTTTGTGTCGGCCACTAGGGTCGCTAATCTTACTCACACAGCTACCTCATTGCGCCTCTTTTTTTCTTTGCGTCATGTGCTGTTTGGGGAGGGTTTTTTGGAAGGGCCATCCTGCGTGACACTGCAGTGCCACTCCTAGATGGGCCCGGTGTTTGTGTCGGCCACTAGGGTCGCTTATCTTACTCACACAGCGACCTCGGTGCAAATTTTAGGACTAAAAATAATATTGTGAGGTGTGAGGTATTCAGAATAGACTGAAAATGAGTGGAAATTATGGTTTTTGAGGTTAATAATACTTTGGGATCAAAATGACCGCCAAATTCTATGATTTAAGCTGTTTTTTAGGTTTTTTGGAAAAAAACACCCGAATCCAAAACACACCCGAATCCGACAAAAAAAATTCGGTGAGGTTTTGCCAAAACGCGGTCGAACCCAAAACACGGCCGCGGAACCGAACCCAAAACCAAAACACAAAACCCGAAAAATTTCCGGCGCTCATCTCTAGTTTCTTGAAGATGTCATATTTTATGTCATTATAGTCAGAGCCATATGGCTGCTCTATCATTAAACGTAGTTAGTCGATTTGGACAGTTAACCATTGGTTTGTTTGCACAGACATCATTAGTTTTAGCATAATTTTATTACATTTTATTATTATTTTTTAATCCTTATTTTATGGCTAAGTACTGTATGTAATACTATATAATACCAAAATGATTGCTATAATCTTTTGCATTATTATATATAGTGGATGTTGTGCAATTGTTGTAAAGAATTTAAGCATCAGCTAGCACTCATTTTATAGAGGTGTATAGTAGAAACCAGTTGATCCACAGCTGCTACAGGCAGCCAGAATAATACCCCTTTTCCACTGCCGCTAATTGCTAATTGCTTTGATTACCTGGGTTGCAGCTCAGTGGAAAACGGTTCATCCGTGTCGAGTGACCCAGGAATCCAACCCGAGCAGGGTTGGCTTTGGGGAAGGACCCGGATTCAGTGGCAGTGTAAATGGGTAAACCGGATCATTTGACCCGCCTCCCGTTTACAGCATGGGGACGACGGTGATGCTGCTGGCTGCTTCCTGAGGTATGAGTGACAAGTTGTTAATATGCAGGTCATATTCACATGTGTTTGCCGCAAGTAAAAACATTGAGGAAGCCTAATTGAGCACCAGTGAAAAAGAACTCAAGTAAAAGTGCAACAAACACATGCAAACAGATGTGCATTTAACATATGGTTATATAAATGCATTTTTCTTCTGATTTTAATGCAAATACAATTCCAGACCTTAAATATATACAGTATGACACTGTAAATCTGCCCATTAGTATATATAATACTAAGGGGCAGATTTAATAACAAGTGATATTCTTATCACTCATTACGAATGTTAAATGGTGCTCCAGCCAATTAGCTCCTACCTGACATTTTTTGAACATATGGCAGTTAGGAGCTGATTGGCTGGAGCACCATTTAACATTGGTAACAAGTGATAACAAGAATATCACTTGTTAAATCTGCCCCTAACTTTCTAAAAACACTGATATTTATTTAGCCATACCGATCAACTGCCCTGAACATGACAGAAGACTCCAGATTTGGGATTTGTTCTATTTCATGACATTTATGAGGTGAGCCACATCAATGTAGCGTGTACCAGGGGTAGATATGCAGGGATATAGGTCTGAAGCAAAGGGGTGATCATGAGAAATGTAGCATGGTTATACCACTTTTTTTGAGCACTCATGCTGCTGATTGGCTGTGTGCGCTCATTGTCTAAGTTGAAGTTGAAGATGTCTTCCTATTGGGATGCATGATTTACTGATATTTAATATTTGCAGCAAACCATACATCACAACTTATTGGCAGCCTGGATCATGATAGGGAACATACCATGATGTTAAATGGATGGATGGTTCTATTCTATAATACAGAGAATGCATGGCCACGAAGGCATTCCCTTGCCCACTTTTAACTGCAGCACACACCAGTGATAGGTACATTCAGCACCCATTGGCAGCTGCTCTTCTTTGCAAAAGCAGGTGATGGGTCATACTTTCCAACTGCTGAGTAGATTGGGACAATGCAGTCCCATTTGCGATGGTCGGACAGAGCCCTCAAATCAGGACTATCCCACCAAAATCAGAATGGCTAAGAGATACGACTAGACCATAGCAAGCATCAGCAGTTTGATTACGTCTAACAAAATGGATTTGTGCAAATGGTTATCTAAATGCAGTATTACTAATTTAATTGGTTTTGCATAGCAAAATATTCAAATCAGATTAAAGACCTAGGGCTTTCTTGGTTTGTGTGCAGCAACAGAGCACTTTGTCCCCACTAAATTACTTTTTCTTTACAGTTATTGAGAGGTGGTAGAAATCGCACCTTGGCACGCATTTTTATTTTTTAGGAACATGATCTGTTATTTAAGACTATACAATTGAGAGCTGCAAGAGCTCCTGCTCCCTCCCCTCACAGCTCTCACTGGCTGCCTGTTAGACACAGCCTCACTTTTCACCCATCCAGTAATGTACCAACCCCCCAGTTCTCAGACGTAAGGTGTGTACACACGGTGAGATAAATCTGTGAGATTTTGACTATACAGTCAAAATCTTAAGGAAAGTTAGTGCACATCTCAAGGTGTTAGGGTGTGTACACACGGTGGGATTTTTTCTTCCGATTCTGACTATATAGTCAGAATCGGAAGAAAAGTTAGTGCAGATCGCAAGGTGACAGTCACCTTGCGATCCCGATTCGATGCCGATGCGTGGTCCCGCACGGTCGGCATCAAAAGAAAAGATAGACTGTGCAGGCAAGTCAATTTTGACTATCTCTATAGAAGAGATAGTCAAAATTGACACTTAGCCAAAATCGCACATAGCCAGTATCGCAAGCACAGTCATTATGTGCTTGCGATACTGACTATGTGCCGATCCGGCCCCTGTCGCATAGTGAGAATCGGGCATAGCCCGAATCTCACCATGTGTACACACCCTTAGGCAGCTTGCAATACCGATTCGATCCTGATGCTCACTCCCGTGGGGTCGGTATCATAAGGCTACACAGACTGTGCAGGCAAGTCAATCTCGACTATCTAATATACTATCTAGTACAAAGTATAGTCAAAATTGGCACTTAGTCAAAATCGTACATAGACAAAATCTCAAGTACGGATCAAAATCTGTACTATCTGGGCTCTGGGGGAGTTCAAGGTGAATCGCATAGTCAAAATCGGGCATAGCAAGGATCTCACTATGTGTACACACCCTTACCACTGACCCACAATATCCCCCAACTAGGGCAGGAGTACAGAGATGGGGGTGTTGGAGATGAAAGTGAGATGGGGGTGTGGGACAAATAAAACAGCAAAGGGGGGGGTGGATGGGGAGTAGAGACAGGGGGAGGTGGAGGAAATGAAAGATAGAGGGGGAAGAGAGAAGCAGAGATCAAAGGGTGGGGTGGGGGCAGAAATTAGACATAAGGGGGAGGGGGACAGATGAGAGAAACTAACAGAGAACCATCAGACCTAAGCCATTGATGGCCAACCCTAGTAATATATTCTAAAACCAGATTATGTATGGGCCGAGTGAAGGGTTATATTATGATCCATTTAGTCTGAGATATATAAATATAATACTAGCAGTTGCCACAATTAAATAAAAAGTGTATATAGATATATATAATGCTGGACGGTTTGATAAAAATAAATAAAAAATAATTTATTAATATAAACTAAAATATTAAATATAATGCCACAAATGAATGCATATTTGGATTCATACTATTAAGATCTCATACTATTAAGTTGTTGTTCAGTATGTTTATGTCCAACAAGTTTCAATGAACTGCGTTGGGTGTGGGTAGGCTCACTGCCAATTTTAGGGTTATTAAAAATGTACATGGGGTTTTGTCATCTGATCTGCAAACAGAAATAGATAAAACAAGCTATTAACGAACAGACAGAACAAGATGCAATAAGAATGATCAACAGTTGACTAGTGATGGCAGAAAAACGTGTCAGGCATACTGTACTACTATGAGATAACCGGCTATCACTGGCACTAATATAGACATATTTATATACACACGGAATCATGTAAACAGGCTGTAGTCTATGTATATATGGCTTCATGCCTTCTATTCTTGTGGAAGAGTCAAAGGTCGATGACCTTGGCTGTTGGCCCATTCCCGATAAGCTGCTGATCCTACAGTTGAAGGTCACACAGCTTTATACCCCTACCCATACAATCATGTTCATGAGCACTAGGAATAGCAGCTTCTGTCACTGTCTTCTATCTCACATATACACATACACAGCCTGACATATACACAGATCTTGCCTAGTAGAAGTCAACAGCTTCCTTACTGAGTAATGAACATCAATATACAACATGAAGCGGAAGATCCAGTGAGCTAAAAAGTGAGATGGTCCATGTTACGCAGTTTGATGGGGTGACAGCAGCACTTTACACAGTAGCTTTGGCACTTGTCACTATGTTGCATTTAGTTTATTTCATGAGATGTTTAGGTCTGTAAATAAAACATCTAGTAATTCTGACCATTCTTAGTACATACCGGTTTTGGCTTCTTGGTCGGTGTAAGATTATTATAGAATACTTTGGCATCTTCCCATTTCTGTTTCTCTGCAGAGCTTTGCTCAGGGACATGGCTGCTCTTCGATCCTCCCTCATCTGTGCCCTCGGAGCCAGGAAGCATATTTGCTGATGAGCCGATGGGCTTGGGTACTGCTAAATCCCACAGTGATGGAGATGTCAGCCTCACACTACCCACTCTGCCTTTCCTTTCTAAATATCACCCTCTGATATTTGTATCTCTCCCTCTCATCTCTCTCTGGCTACTTACTGCTTTCCAGCTCTCTGTATGAAACTACACCTCCCTTTTCTTCCTTATATCAGACACATTCTTGTTTTGTTTCTCTCTCTCTCTCTCTCTCTCACACAAACACACACACAAACACATACACTCTCTCTAGATTTGCCTAGTCCCCCTTTGCCTCACCGCACTAACACCAGTGACAGGTCTTTATAAGGCATCCTATACGCCCCTGTGTTCCCAGCTCCTGATTCCATGAAATGGAGAAGGGAGGGATAAATATATACTGACAGTGTAACTCCATAAAACATTTCCTGCTCTCTCTAGGCTTCAGCAGCACAGCCTCTCATACGCTGGTCAGGAAGATTGTGGGAAACCAAGATGAAAGGAAAGAAGATGAATTCGTGTGGATGCTGCTTGCTGTACAAGTGAAAACTGAACAGTATGCAAATGTGATATTACATATTCAGTGCTAAGAATTTCATTTTATAGGTTCACATTTAAATTATACATTTTTCCGATGGCATCTCCATTATCGCTTGCTCTCTAAGTGCTCGATTCAGTTACATGCATGGGGTGTAGTATGTTATGCCAGCGCTTGGGATCCCGGCACCAGGATCCCGACCGCCGGCATGCAGGCAGCGGGGTGAGCGCAAAAGAGCCCCTTGCAGGCACGGCGGCGCGCTACGCATGCCACGCTATTTCTTCTCCCTCCAGGGGTGTTATGGACACCCCAAGAGGGAGAATAGTTGTCGGTATGCCGGCTGTTGGGAATCCGGCGTTGGTATGGTGAACGCCGGGATCCCGACAGCCGGCATATCAAATGCCTCCCCATGCATGTTAGCTTTGCAGATGGATCACCTGCATTTTAGCAACTGCGTTTGCATTGGAGCCTGTATAGACAACTTTAACCAAAAATGGGTAAATTAGAGTCGTACTTATCCCCAGGGACGCCTACAACTTTGCCAGGCCCTGGCACAGGGAGAGGGCGTGGCCAATGGGGTTGTGTGGTCAGACCCCGTTCTTAACGAAAATGAAACATTAAATGAAAGTGTGACAGCAAAGCGGTCAGCACGCCAAACTGATTACCTGGGAGAGAGAGAGAACGGACTGCTACTGCAGCAGCCTCTCTCCCCAGCACACACTGCTGTGTGCTGGTCTGGGGAGAGAGGCAGCCACAACAGTAATTGATACAGCGAGAACACTGTGTGTTTGGGATCATTAGAAGCTACACAATGTCTATCAAAATGCGTCAGTTCTCTAGAAGCCGGAAGGGACCTAGTATTAGAGTTTAAGAAGTGTCTGACTTGTAGGTATTTCCAGAAGTCTGTATGTGGAACTTCCCATTTCGGTCTAATTTCATAGAATGATTTGGCTCCTTGAGATGTCACTAGCTGACCCACTCTAAAAAGTCCTTCTACCGCCCACATACTAAAATGAGAAAGCGAGGAGCCAGGTAAGAAATCGGAATTACCTAGGAAGGAAGTTAGGGGGCCGAATTCAGATTAGATAAATGTTCGGCGGCGCGCCTTCTTCCAGAAAGAAAGGGTGGGAGGAATAGTTGGGTGTGGGGTAAGGGGTTTCGGCAGGGAAGGAAACCAGGGAAAATTTCAGGGTATTGTTGCATACATAAACCTTCCAATCCTACCCACTGCTTGGATTCGCGATTCCTGGTCCAATCCAGAACTCCATTAAGCAAAATAGCACAGTAGTAATTATTTATATTAGGTAATTGAAATCCACCATGCCGAACTGGCCGTGACATGGCGGATCTACTAAGTCTGGGTCTCTTGCGAAAACAAATGAGTTGTTGGATTAGAAGTTGAACGGATCTGAACCAGGAATCTGGAATTTGTATCTGCAATATTTGAAGTACATAAAGCAATTTAGGAAGAGTGTTAATTTTAACCACGTTTACCCTGCCTAACCAAGAAAGATGCTTGAGGTGCCATCTACTGTAATCAGCCCTCACCATGTGGAGGAGCGGTTGGAAATTCAGGGAAAATAAACAAAACAAATCTTTAGGCAAATGGACACCTAAATATGTAATATGAGAGTCCCTTCAGATAAATGGAAAGGAACATTTAAGCTTAGCAACTATGGAGGAAGGAACTGTAATGTTTAGGGCACAAGTGTCACGGGGCGTGGATTTTGAATATCCGGAGTTGTGGCTTGGGTTTCGGTGTCGGTAGCTTTCCACAAGGTAAACCGGGCAGGCTGGATGAAAGTCTTTTTCATAGGACTTCTGAGAGGATAATGCTGGAGCTGAAAACTGAGGATTCAGTCAGTGAAGTGAAGAAGCCTGGAATTCTAGGAACTTGCAGAGAAACTGGAACAGAATGCTGTAGATTCAAGGCTGTGGAGCACAGATTGACACACACACACACACACACACACACACACACACACACACACACACACACACACACTACTTTGTGAGAGACGTTGCACTGGCGATTTCTTACCCAGAAATCCCCAGATTTATACCTGCAGACTGTTTCCCATTGGTTTTGCAAACCTTGCAGGTGACTGAGTGTTTTAGATTAGCTGATCCTTCCAAGGCGGCGACGCCCATCCCATACCTCTGCAGCTGGAAGCTGCACAAACGTTTGCTGCTGCCTCTGTGACCTCTCCTCCCAGATATGCCTGCAAGTCGCGCCCCTCGCCAGCAGCCCGCACCCCCACCGGAGGGACCGCACCAGAGCATCCAGACAGGTAAGTATCGCTGGTCCCGGAACCCGATCCGCCGGACCGTGACAACAAGACTTCAACGTATTAACCTTGAAGTTTGAGAGATCGCCAAAAGGGCTTAATTCCTGCATAAAATGGGGGAAAGTAGTGGGTAGGGCGTGTACTAATTGTCAGCAAATCGTTAGCAAACATTGCAAGTTTATATTCAGTACCCCCAACGTGCAAGCCAGAAATATGGTCATTGGCTCTGATAACTCTAGCTAATGCCTCAATGCAGAGGATGAAGATTAAAGGGGACAAAGGGCATCCCTGCCGAGTCCCATTACCTATAGAAAAGAACAAAAATTGTATCTACACACACACTGTATTTTCTTAATCTACGTTTGAAACATAAGTTCCATCACAGACCCCTATTTAAATTTGTGGTAGTAACCATCTATTGTGGGTGTGCTACCAACTACAGCTATCATAGATACACAAAAAAAAAAAAAAAGGAAGGAAAGGGCTGTATTATCGGTGCACACAAGGAAGATTAGATCTGGTTATCACATCTGCCTGTATTTAATTAAAATTTAACTTTTATTGATATCTGTTTAAAAATCGTGTACATTACTTACACATAACCATGAGTATAAGCGAAACATAGAGGTTAAAATTGTGACATAAACAAAACATACATAGTGCAAATGAAATAAAGGTGATTTAGAGATTAAAATGTGTGTCCACGTGTCTTATTCCAATATCTAGAAGTGTATATCCTATTATTCCATTGGAATAACAAAATAACAATTTTTAATTTTCCACATAAAAAAAACAAAAAACATAATAGTAACATTAAAATGCTAATGAGGTATTGTTCAGATGAAAAAACAGTAGAAAACACCTATTGTGTTTTTTGTTTTTTTATGTGGAAAATTAAAAATTGTTATTTTATTTAATCTGCATTGGTGATGAGTATTAATAATTAATAATTAATTATTAAGGTGTGTCTTTAAGAGATACCATCAGCGCTCCCATCTTTGTTCTTTTTCTTGTTTTTTTCTAATGCAGGGGTGCAAATACCCTTCATTCTGGGCAGCAGCAGTGGCATCATTTTAGATATACCTTTAAGAAATTAAATAACTAGGTGAAATTTCTCCACCAGGAGGTCAGCGCAAAACCTTTTTTCTTGTTATTGTCTGTCTGTGGGAGTTTTTTTTGCATAAGGTTGCTGCAGACCGACTCTGTTTAGCTTCAGATTATTTCAGGATGTCTTCCCTGAAATGTATTTCCGAAAGAATTGAGAGACGAAATACATATCTAAAGGGAACAGTTTTTATTGAACCTATAAAGATAAATGAAAATAGAAGTGATATGCATGGACTCTTCAATAAATTGGAAAATCTGTGTATAGAAGAAACAAAGCATTGGTGGGATCAATTGTCCCTACAAAAATATTTAGATCTAAATTTAATACCGAGAGGGTTACGGATTTTGAAAACATCTACATTTAAAGAGGACAAGCAATTCTCAGAAAACTGGGATTCTATTCTAGATAATTGTTCAAAAAATCTAATGAAGTTATTAATAAAACATAGAGAAATGAAAGTGAATGATATGCAACAGGAAATAGAGAAAGTTCAGACTCTTTTAAGAAGTTTCTCAGATGAACCAGGGTATCAGGAGAGAGATCAAAAAGTAAATAAATAAAAAAGTCGAAGATTACGAGAAATCACTTATGAATAGGAAAAATGAGAAACTGCACAGGGACAAGGGTGATTATGAGAGAGGGGAAACACACACATTCAATAGGAAATGGAGGGAATATAGAACTAGGGAGGAGGGAAGTTCCAATAGAGTGAGAACAAATAGAGGGTGGGGGGCACCAGAGGGGACAAGTAGAGGTGATGGTCAGAATAAGAACAAAGGGGAATGGAATAGGGCACCTAGAGCTCAACAATATAGCCAAAGGGATGGGACACGTATTTCCACCAGAAATAGATTTAGAACGTTAAGTTTTGAACATTCTCCAAAATCACTCCATTATACATCCAAAGGGAGGGAGAGAGATCAAACTTATGCTAAAGATGAGGGGCAGGCCACTAAAATCAATCTGAGGGAAAGGGATTTTTTAGGCGAAAGTTACAGATATCAGAATCGCCCAAACAGAAATCAGGAGGAGAAAAACTGGTCCACAAAAAGACAGAGAGAACAGGGCTCAGGAGAAAGAGAGGGAGTAGGGGAAAATCCCGGAAAAAGTTCAAAACACAATTAAAATGTAAAGGGGTTTTTAACTTATCCAAAAAAGTCCTCACTCAGGAAGAAATCAAATTGTTAGAACGTGGACTGAACTTTGCTCCAAATTCAAAACCCAATTTGTTTGAATTATTTGTAGATTTAAACAAGTTTATTAGGACCCTAAGTAGGAAATGTTATTTCGCCATGAAGACTCTGAAATCAAAGGGAGAGATGGGGACCCCTATCATCCTGAATGAAGATGACGAGTTCATGGTGGAAATGCTTCAAGACTTAGCATCAGAATCCACACAAGAAGCAGCTCCAATTAAGATGTATGATTGCGAAGGAAGCACATCCAAAAGATTGAGCTTCAAACCCAAATCGGAATTTTACCCCCTGCAATATAGGGGTCCCTATATCGAGAGCTTCTACAAAGCTACCTTGGAAGGTTTCAGAGATATGTGTAATAAATGTGAACATGCACCTATGAGGGATAACCTCAGGAAAGGTGAAAGACATGCTCTTAAAAAACTACTTAGGGATTAAACTATAACAATAAAATAAGCCGATAAGGGGGGAGGAGCTGTAATTATGGATACTACATATTATTTGGAGGAATCATACAGACAATTGGAAAATAGGGGATTCTATAACAGATTACCCTGTAATCCAACCAATGTCTTCTAAAAGAAACTAGGGTGTATGTTGAGAGAGGCGGAGACAGTGGGTGCAATATCGAGGGATACTTACAATTTTTTATATAATTTACATCCCATCATTCCAACCTTTTATTTTTTTACCGAAAATCCATAAATCTATAGAAGCCCCCCCTGGGAGACCCATCATCTCAGGGGTGGGTTCCTTAACCATTAATTTATCATTTTTTGTTGACAGTTATCTGCAGAAGTATGTAAAAAATCTACAATCATACATAAAAGATACCACGTATTTTCTAAATTTGGTTAAAACCATTGAATGGAAACGGGAATATAAATTCATTACGTGTGATGTCGAGTCTTTATATTCAAACATAGATCACGAATTAGGGATTAAATCAGTAGGGTATTATTTGAAGGAAGATATGACTTTGACTGAAGATTTAAAAGAATTTATTATTCAGTCGATCAGATTCATTTTACATCATAATTATTTTTCATTTGATACTCAATTTTACTTGCAAACTAAGGGGACTGCCATGGGGACCAGGTTCGCGCCGAGCTACGCTAATCTCTTCATGGGCCGTTTTGAGGAGCGGCACATTTGGGGTGGCGGGCTCGGCGCGAGCCTGGTCCTCTATGGAAGATTTATTGATGATCTATTTTTCATTTGGGATGGGGATTTTTCTTCAGCACAATTATTTGTCGATACGTTAAATGGGAATGAGTTTGGGATTAAACTCACTAGCACCATTAGTGAATATGAGACTACTTTCCTCGATATTGCACTCACTGCCAAGGCCGATGAAATCATCAAGACTGAAACCTACATAAAAAAAGTAGACCAGAATAGGTTTTTGAATTATAGAAGCTGTCATCTCAAGTCTTGGAGAGATAACATACCTAAAGGCCAGTTCCTTCGGATTAAACGGAATTGTTCCTCAAATGAGTCATTCTCCAAACAATCCGAAGATCTCTACCAGGCATTTGTAGAACAAGGTTATCCAAATCAGGTTTTGAAAAAAGCCCTAACAGAGGTAATCAATATACAGAGGGACGATATTTTAGAGGGAACAAGTAAACAACAGATAACACAACAAACAATACGCACTGGAAGTATAGATAGGACTACATCATTTATAACAAGATATAACACAAGTCATAGGAATATCAAAAAAATTATTAAAAATAATTTTCCCTTATTACAGTTGGATGATGTGCTAAATAGCACAATAAAACTGTCCAGCAATGTGATATTTAGAAAATCGGAAAATTTAAAACTGAAATTGACTTCCAGTATGTTTAAAAGGAATAATATTCAAGGGTGCAAGACATGGCTGCCCCAAAAACCTAAGGGTTTTCATAAATGTGGACGAATGTCCTGCAACACATGTAAATATTCTGAAAAGAAAAGTATACTTTTTGCATCATTTGTAACGAAGGAAGACTACACTATACAACAGTTCATTAACTGTAGATCCACATACATAGTGTATCTATTGCACTGTGGATGTGGTATACAATACGTAGGGAGGACAATCCGTACCCTCAATTGTAGATTTATGGAACATAAAAGAAACATTGAAAAGAAATTAAAGACCAATACTTTATATAGACACATTACAGAATGTCAGGGTGGAAATATGGCTAACATTAACATCAGAGCCATAGAACAAGTGGAAGTAACATCCAGAGGGGGAGATCGTTTTAAAAAATTATGTAAGCGGGAAGCTTACTGGATTTTCTGCCTGAGGACCATGACCCCTTTTGGGTTAAATGACACTATTGAGCTGAATCAAATATGAGGAGTTATCACTTTAAGATTAAGAGTAGGAGGAATATTAGCATGGTAGTATACACATAATTATTATAGGGGGGTTAAACTGTTAGACTAGATAGTAGGGGAATATAGGTTAATACATATATGGTGTCTGGAGGAGGGGGGGTAAGATAACTTCGAAGGTAATCTGTAAAGAATTAGGGGTTAAAATTATCTCTACATGATATTAGTATCTTTACATGTTGAATATGAGTCTATGAACACTTGGAAATATTCATACAGGAGGTGGTTAAAACTAGGTTGCATATCATTAATCCTAAGGTATCCGTCTCGGTATAAGATCAATGTATTTTTTGGAGTCTATGAAGATTATTCCATATATGAAATTGAGGGGTTAATGTTTTAGGAATAAGAATTATATTTATATTTATAATTAAAATTAATATATATTCTGAACAACAGTGTATTTTTTTGTGCATTTTTTATGTACATTTTGGGCATATTATATATGTTTTTGTATTATTTTCTCTGGATAAAATTACTGGCTAAATAGAGTATGAACTGGTGGAGAAACGTAATATAATATAAGAATGGAATTATATGGCCAAACAAGATTTGTGTCTAGTTTTATATATAATTTGTATTTTTACATATGTTTGAACTATATAATTCCTAAAAAAATTTGGTACAACATTAGCAATGCAGATTTTTTATTATTTTTCATATTAATTTATGGTATATAGTTATAAAAATATATGATTGATTTTACACTGAATTTTATAATATAATACAATTATGAGGTATGGAATGTTCAAATAGAAGAGAAGGGTTGTGAATATATCCTTCTATATACAAGGAGCCTAGTTAAACAACTGAAATGATGGCCGCTGTGATATATGTGGAGCCAAGTGAAAACACCGGATGGCTGAATGAGGCTTGAACCACAATATGCGGGTATAATTAGGAAAGGGCGGCGCTGGAAATAACGAATTGAAGGCACAATAAAAACACATCACTGGGCGCCCTGAAAGTGTCTGAGGAAGCCGCCGAGGAGATAGGCGGAGAAACGCGTAACACGACAGCTCAACGGAGTGCCGCTGTGCACACTATTTCTGAACAGGAATCCAACACAGCACAGTAAGGTAACGGGACCACATGAAGTGCACGGACTAAAATTCTCCTCCTCCTCCCATGTTGTAAAACGCTGGCGGGTCCAGTAGGAGGTATTCAAGAGGCATTAGTGGATATCAGTGCTGTGGGACCCATGTAAACCATCCACAAAAGGTCTGTGTGCTAGGGATTCTTTGTTCATAACACTCACGAGTGGACATTGTTATCAGCTGACTATACCTTGCTACACTGTAGCACATGTGGAAGAACTTTATTTAGAAAATAATATAGATACAATTATATGTGCAAAAACGATACAGTATCCCTATTTGGCTAGCACAACTTAACATCCGGATCCGCTCGGGGGACTCTTTGGTAATAAATAAGAACTATGTGCAATATCTACAATAGAGCTTGAAAGGTTTTATTAGGGAAAATGAAATTAGATAGAAACTCTTCTAGGTGTTTTCTACTGTTTTTTCATCTGAACAATACCTCATTAGCATTTTAATGTTACTATTGTGTTTTTTGTTTTTTTATGTGGAAAATTAAAAATTGTTATTTTATTTAATCTGCATTGGTGATGAGTATTAATAATTAATAATTAATTATTAAGGTGTGTCTTTAAGAGATACCATCAGCGCTCCCATCTTTGTTCTTTTTCATGCTGTAGAAATAAACTCCGTCTAGCTGTCGAACTTTACGCATAATATCATCTTTTTGGGAATAATAGTGTAAGCGACAGATGATATCACAAGGGTGAACCATAGGGAGCCCCCTTGGCCTAAGAGCACGGTGGGCCCTGTCGAAGGTTATAGTGTCATTAGGATTGTTTCCCAAAATCTCCTTGAAAATCTTCGTAAAGGGCATCCACCAAGCCCGATTGTGGGACGTCTTCCGGAAAGCCCCTAACATGAATGTTGTTTCTCCTACCCTTGTTGTCAAGGTCTGTCAACTGTGTACATAGCACTTGGATCTCATCAGATTGGGCCGAAACGACATCTTTAAGAGAATTTAGGAACCCGTCAGTGGAATCCTGACAATCTTCTAATGTAGAGATGCAGTCAGAGAGCTGTGCAATATCCTAACGGTTGCCAATTCACGTCTAAATAGTATCTTGGAGATCTTGTTTCGTGGGTAGGGTTTTCATGAATGCCAGAACATCTCGAAGATCGGTGTTCCTCTTGGTGGAGGGGTGAGGCCTATCTGCAGATGGAGAAGACTGTGGGGAAATTGAAGTGATGGAGGAGGGTCTGGAAGCAGGAAGGTCGTCGACAGGCTTGCACAGACAGGGTTGTAGAAACGGTCTCATATCCGTCTGGGACATGGTTTTTTTTGGACGAGGCGTGTCTCCTTTTTGAGAAGAGTTCCTGCCCCTGACCATAATGTAGTTAAAAGGAAGAATCGGAAGCTCCGAAGGTTACGATGTACACTAACAGTGTGTTCACACAGTGTGTGGATACATGACTTCAGTACGGTGACTCCCAGTGGATTGACATGAACAAGCCATTAAGGAAGAGTCAGCAGCATATCCTAGGAAGTGGCCGCACCTCCATGGAGATATTTTGCAAAAATATGGAGGTTCGCAAAGGCAGGACGTACGGTGTCACCTCTCTGTAAGTAGTGTCTCCAAAAGGTGAGAATACCATTCCAATACATGCAAAAGGGAGGGTGTCAAAGGTAGTGCAGTATCGCCGTATGAACGCCAGAGGGGGTTCTAGCACTTGAGAGGCTAACACTCTAAATTGTACAGGCTACTGTAGACCAAATGTCCTGTAGGGAAAGGCACAGTCTCCTATGTGGGGAGAAATGTGGAGTGGGCTAGTTGCAGCAGACGCCAGGGCTGGGCACAGGAGAACTGAGATAAGGGACTGTGTCCTTTCTGTGAGGACTCATGGAAACACAACCTCAGCCTCAGGAGCCAGGAATACATATATTGGATGCCACGAGCAGAAAGTCACAGTAATCCTCTGTAGACAAGGGTGAAGGGGGAGGAAAGTGAGAGAATATACAGAGCACAGTGTCTCCACACTCACCTCCGTCAGGATTCCAACAAGGCAGGCAGTCAGCGAGTCTTCAGCCTCAGTGGCAAAGAGGTCCGGGCACCACTCAGCTAGCGCCAGGAACTCCGCAGCAGCAGCAGCACACAGCATCTCCCGCAATGTAAGATAGTCGCTGCTGCCGGGCAGTGGAAGTATCACCACTGGTCTTCTTTGCTCTTGAACTCTCGGCAGGGAGATCAGAAATCGAGGCCCCGAATAGAGAGAGGTGGGTAGGTCACAACCTGCAAGGATGGGGAGACCCGTCCACGGGCTCCGCAACCTAAGCCCACTAGCAGGAGGCACGCAGATAGTGTTGGGGGAGCTGTAAGTAGGGCCAAATCAGGGAAATACTGTTTTGGGGAACCTTATTGTGGGTAGATGTGGAGGAGCTCATGGCAGACACATCTTGCTCAGTTGCTAGCCAAGCCACGCCCCTATATATATATATATATATAGGGGTGGGGGGGGGACCAATATTTATCTTGCCTCCGGGCAACTGGGACGAACTTACGCAACTGGTACCCAATCCCCCCCTCCCCTTGGCACCACAGCTTATCCCATCTCAGCTGCATCTCCACTTGTGGCTGTGTGGGTATAGCCAGGAGGTAAAGGGGCATTTACATGCGGGATGTGTTACATGTACATAGAATTGCGGGTTATTCAGAGGTGAGCATATGCAGAAATCCATCAGATAGATCCCTTATACCAGTGGTTCCCAACCTTTTTTCTCTCCCGCACCCCTTGATTATACTTTTCATTTATGAGTACCCCCTCATCTCATAAATCCCCCCTACCCATCCGTCCATGCCAGAAAAGTCGTACAATCATTTTGTTGATCGCCAATTAACCTAGCATTATATTTTTGAATTGTGTGAGGAAAATGGTAGTACCCGGAGGAAACCCACGCAAGCACAGGGAGAATATACAAACTCCCCACAGTTTGGGACATGGTGGGAATTAAATCCATGACCTCAGTGCTGTGAGACAACAATGCTAACCATTACACCATCCATGAAAGAGACAAGGAATAAGTCACATACTCCCGGGGATGATGCATGACAACATTGAAAGAGCTATACCGGATCCACTGGCTTAATGAGATACAATCTTCCCCCACAAGGAAAGTTGATTATTTGCTAGCGCTGATCACAGAAACACTTTTTTTTTAATTTTCACAGTAAAAAAATCATACAGTTAAAAAGTCAGCACCTGCCTGTGCTTTCATTCCGTGGGCTGGCTCCTTCCTTTTTTCGGTCCTTCAGCCGCGGCTGGGCTGCATATCCCCGGTGTCCTCAGAGCGCGAGAGCACATGCGCAGGGCGCTCCTATATGCAGCCGCAGCGATGTGACCAGGCATCCTCCAAGGTCACGCAGCCGCCATTACCAGCTTTGAGTTGAAGTTCCCCTGTGCAGTCCGGCGCGTACCCCCGGTTGGGAACCGCCGCCTTGTACCAAGCATAGGCCTGGTACAAATATGCACTGATAGTGATAATAGATGCTTTCACAAGTGTTCATTTTTTCCCTGATAACACAATGCAGGTAAACTCATTTTTCATCTGATCTTTGTTCGCATAGAGAAATGTGTTCAAACTTCTGCAATGTATATTTGCATCTGCAAATTCTCAAATTGTATTCTTTTGCTGAATTTGTTAACGTTTTTTTGTCTGTTTTGAAACTTATAAAACTGCTTCTGCATATAATAAAGCTGATTGGTCACAGGTTGCAGTGTGTCAAGGGTGGACCAATCATAATGCTGTTGACCCCTTAAGTAGCACTTGCAACATCAGCACAGGTGCAGTTAAATTTTAAGAAACCAAAAAAAAACCAACATATTAACCACTACAAGTCGACCAAATCTATATGCAGCTTACAATAACAACAACAACAACAACAACAACAACAAAGATATTAGAGCATGTATGCAGTTTATGTATACAGGTATTTTGCTTACATAGTACATGGACCTTTATAAATTGACAAACTGGACAAAGCCAAATCAATTTTTTTGTTTGTCAAATGCATTTCTTATCTTGTATTCTACAAACATTGAACATGTGTTTGTTAAATGCAAAGAAAGCATTATAATCATATTATATTTCAGGTGTTTTGAGATGGAATACTCTGATTAGGAAGGCTGCACCAATTAGCCACAACCGGAGCCGGATTAACAATGGGGTGGATGGAGCTGCAGCTCCAGGCCCCTCCATTGAAAATAGGCTCACAGGAGACTGACAGCATTGACAGGAAAATACATTTTCTTGTCACAGACTGCCAGCGGCCTCCTTTTTCCCATGCCCTGTCTCCTCCAACTCCAGCGCTCTCGCCTGAGATGTTACGGTGCCGTGCAGGCAGTGTAATGGCTGCCCCTCCCTCTCCAGTCTCTCCTTTTCCGGGGTCCTGCTGTCACTAACAGGTCCAAGCCCCGCCCCCAGACCAGACTGCACAGGGAACTCAGCTGCTGCTGCTGCAGGAAGTCTGGCAAGTGTAATGGCTTTCTTGATTAATGTGTGTATGTGCATACAGTTTGTGTGTGTGTGTGTGTGTGTGTGTGTGTGTACTGAATGTGTGTATTGTGTACTGTGTGTGTATATGTGATGGTGGGTGATTGTGTACTTGGTGTGTGTGTAGTATATACTGTGTGTGTGTATATGTGGTGGTGGGAGTGTGTGTACTTTATGTGTGTGCAGTGTGCACTGTGTGTGTATATGTGTTGGTGGGGGTGCGTAGTGTGTACTGCATGGATGTGGTGGTGGATGTCTGTGTATAGTGTGTACTATGTGTGTATATTTGGTGGTGGGGGTGTGTGTAGTGTGTACTGTTTGTGTGTATAGTGTGTACTGTGTATGTGTGTGTATATATGAGGGGTGTTTCTGTGTACATTATGTGTGTACATATGTGTTGGTGGTGGTGTGTGTGTACTGTGTGTGTATATGTGGTGGTGTGTGTATATGTGGTGATGCTATGTTTGGTAGTGCTGCGCTAACACCTATTTGTTATATTAGTAGTAGCTGAGGAGGGAAGGTGTTCAACTAGCCCTTAGACATTGGATGCTTAGCATGTGTAACTCCCAGTGTTCACTCCTAAACACATAATAGCACATAGTTTGCTTTTAAATTCTGGTATAATCTAATTTATTAGGATATAAATCATAAAAACACAATATTATTTACAGTTTATATAATGCTGATGGTCCTAATAACGGTATACATAGACAGCACAATACATGACAAAAAAACAAGAAACATTTAAACTAGACATGAGCGGGTTCGGTTCTCAGAGAACCGAACCGTACTGAACTTCACGCTCTGAACCCGGTTCCGAGCCTGGCTCGGGTTTTCCCGCCTGACTCGGAAACCCGAACGAGGCAAAACGTCATCATCCCACTGTCGGATTCTAGCGGGATTTGGATTCCATATAAGGAGCCGCGCGTCCCCGCCATTTTCACTCCAGCATTGGAAAGTGTACAGAGAGGACGTGTCTCCATTCTCTCAGTGTCCGTGGCTTGTGCTGAATCTGTCCAGTCACAGTGGTTGTGTCCTCTGCTGCCATATGTCCAGTGCTGCTGTATAGGGTGCTCTGTTGTGCTGCATCAGTTCAGGGTGGTGGTGTATTGTGCTGCATCAGTACAGTCACAGTGGAGGTGTCCTCTGCTGCCATATGTCCAGTGCTGCTGTTTAATAAGTCCCTTACAGTGTTGCTGTGTTGTCCTGCATCAGACCGGTGGTAGTGTCCTGGGCATCAGTCAGTTGAGTGACCATTCAACAGTGGTGGTGTCATCTGCTGCCACATGCCCAGTGTTGCTGTATAATTATCTGTGTTGTCCTGCATCAGACTAGTGCTAGTGACCTGTGCATTAATCAGTCCATTGACCATTCACAGTGGTGGTGTCCTCTGCTGCCATATGTCCAGTGCTGCTGTATAATAAGTCCCTTACAGTGTTGCTGTGTTGTGCTGCATCAGACCAGTGGTAGTGTCCTGGCCATCAGTCATTCCAGTGACCAGGCAGTCACAGTGGTATACGCTGCTGCTATATGTCCACTGCTGACGTATAATAATAATAATAATAATAATAATAATAACAATAACACAGGGCCGGCCCAAGGGAAAACATTTTTGTAAGCGAATATACATTTTGGCGCCCCTTGATGGGATAAGTTTTATGAAAGGTATAGCGCACGGGGTATGGTTTCACAAGGAAGGGCTGTGGCCACACAATAGTACCCCCAAGGGAATGAGGAGCTAATAAGTGACTGGGGTGGCAGGGGTGACAGGGACAAAGTGGGTGACTAGGGAAGCAGGGGTGACAGGGAGATAGTGGGTGACTGGGGAGGCAGGGGTGACAGGGAGATAATGGGTGACTGGTAGATATGATAATACAAGTAACAAATGTTAAAGAGACATCTTACAAATAGACAGAACACGATAGATAGATAGATAGATAGATAGATAGATAGATAAACCAAGTTGATTTTGCCTTGTAAATGTTTGCTGCTTTAAAAAAATGTACAAGCTTGGCCAGAGTCTCTGAGTACCGGCAGTCTCGCACTCTATTACATCCTGCATATAGTGTGTGTAAAACAGACTTGATGGCTACTGCATAAAGTCCATAATAATAATAATAATAATAATAATAACACAGAGGCAACTTAATGATAGAGAAACAACATGATAATCACATCGAGAGAGAGACAACAAAGGCTGCTCTTCCTGCCTGCCTCCCCTCCCGCCCTCACCTTGTCCACTTGCCTCAGCCCGGAGCAGGTGGGGGATGATATGAACTTGATGCCGGGCCGTTCAGGGCGCACCGCTTGGTCTTCACCATCTGGGTGTCGTCCAGTATGCAGCACAGGGTCTGCTCTCTGCCTTGCTGCCAGATATCCCTGTCCTTGCTCCTGTCCGCACCTTGTGCCCCGGCATGCACGGGCCCAGCGACAGACTCCTCCGTCGGGTCTGTCTTTTCCCCAATCCCCGCTACCCTCCGGATCTGTCACGGCTGCCGCTAGCCGCCATTTACCTTTCCAGTTCTGCTGCAGTCACTGTGTCTTGGAGGCCCCGGCAAGCTGGCGGGCGGGTGAGCAGCGGCAGCCATGGGTGACAGGTCGGGTTGTGTGCAGCTGACCATGACATCGCCCTCACTGTGACTGCGCCATACACATCTGCGTACTTGCCTAATGGGCCAGCCGGCCCTGCAACAACAACAACAAGTCCCTCACAGTGTTGTTGTGTTGTGCTGCATCAGACCAGTGGTAGTGTCTTGGCCATCAGTCATTCCAGTGACCAGGCAGTCACAGTGGTATACGCTGCTGGTATATGTCCACTGCTGACGTATAATAATAATAATAATGTTGTTATTATTATTATTATTATTATTATTATAATACTTCAGCAGTGGACATATACCAGCAGCGTATACCACTGTGACTGCCTGGTCACTGGAATGACTGATGGCCAGGACACTACCACTGGTCTGATGCAGCACAACACAGCAACACTGTGAGGTACTTGTTGTTATTATTATTATTATTTCTCTATCGTCCTAAGTGGATGCTGGGGTTCCTGAAAGGACCATGGGGAATAGCGGCTCCGCAGGAGACAGGGCACAAAAGTAAAGCTTTTACAGGTCAGGTGGTGTGTACTGGCTCCTCCCCCTATGACCCTCCTCCAGACTCCAGTTAGATTTTTGTGCCCGGCCGAGAAGGGTGCAATTCTAGGTGGCTCTCATAAAGAGCTGCTTAGAGAGTTTAGCTTAGGTTTTTTTATTTTACAGTGATTCCTGCTGGCAACAGGATCACTGCAACGAGGGACAGAGGGGAGAAGAAGTGAACTCACCTGCGTGCAGGATGGATTGGCTTCTTGGCTACTGGACATGAAGCTCCAGAGGGACGATCACAGGTACAGCCTGGATGGTCACCGGAGCCACGCCGCCGGCCCCCTCACAGATGCTGAAGCAAGAAGAGGTCCAGAATCGGCGGCTGAAGACTCCTGCAGTCTTCTTAAGGTAGCGCACAGCACTGCAGCTGTGCGCCATTTTCCTCTCAGCACACTTCACACGGCAGTCACTGAGGGTGCAGGGCGCTGGGGGGGGGGGCGCCCTGGGAGGCAAATGAAAACCTTTAAAAAGGCTAAAAATACCTCACATATAGCCCCAGAGGCTATATGGAGATATTTACCCCTGCCTAAATGCACTAAATAGCGGGAGACGAGCCCACCGGAAAAGGGGCGGGGCCTATCTCCTCAGCACACGGCGCCATTTTCTGTCACAGCTCCGCTGGTCAGGAAGGCTCCCAGGTCTCTCCCCTGCACTGCACTACAGAAACAGGGTATAACAGAGAGGGGGGGCAAAATAAATGGCAATATATTAATATAAAAGCAGCTATAAGGGAGCACTTAATCATAAGGCTATCCCTGTCATATATAGCGCTTTTTGGTGTGTGCTGGCAGACTCTCCCTCTGTCTCCCCAAAGGGCTAGTGGGTCCTGTCTTCGTATAGAGCATTCCCTGTGTGTCTGCTGTGTGTCGGTACGTGTGTGTCGACATGTATGAGGACGTTATTGGTGTGGAGGCGGAGCAATTGCCAAATATGAGGATGTCACCTCCTAGGGGGTCGACACCAGAATGGATGCCTTTATTTGTGGAATTACGGGATAGCGTCAACTCGCTTAAGCAGTCGTTGCCGACATGAGGCGGCCGGACACTCAATTAGTGCCTGTCCAGGCGCCTCAAACACCGTCAGGGGCTGTAAAACGTCCCTTGCCTCAGTCGGTCGACACAGACCCAGACACAGGCACTGATTCCGGTGGTGAAGGTGACGAATCAACCGTATTTTCCAGTAGGGCCACACGTTATATGATTTTGGCAATAAAGGAGATGTTACATTTAGCTGATACTACAGGTACCACTAAACAGGGTATTATGTGGGGTGTGAAAAAACTACCAGTAGTTTTTACCGAATCAGAAGAATTAAATGACGTGTGTGATGAAGCGTGGGGTGCCCCGATAAAAAACTGCTAATTTCAAAGAAGTTATTGGCTTTATACCCTTTCCCGCCAGAGGTTAGGGAGCGCTGGGAAACACCTCCTAGGGTGGACAAAGCGCTAACACGCTTATCAAAACAAGTGGCGTTACCCTCTCCTGAGACGGCCGCACTTAAAGATCCATCAGATAGGAGGATGGAAAATATCCAAAAAGGTATATACACACATGCAGGTGTTATACTACGACCAGCTATTGCGACTGCCTGGATGTGCAGTGCTGGGGTAGTTTGGTCAGAGTCCCTGATCGAAAATATTGATACCCTGGACAGGGACAATATTTTACTGTCGTTAGAACAAATAAAGGATGCATTTCTTTATATGCGTGATGCACAGAGAGATATCTGCACACTGGCATCACGGGTAAGTGATATGTCCCTTTCGGCCAGAAGAGCTTTATGGACACGACAGTGGACAGGCGATGCGTAGAGGAGTTATTTGGGGTCGGTCTATCGGATTTGGTGGCCACGGCTACGGCCGGGAAATCCACCTTTCTACCTCAAGTCACTCCCCAACAGAAAAAGGCACCGACCTTTCAACCGCAGCCCTTTCGTTCCTTTAAAAATAAGAGAGCAAAGGGCTATTCATATCTGCCACGAGGCAGAGGACGAGGGAAGAGACAGCAACAGGCAGCTCCTTCCCAGGAACAGAAGCCCTCCCCGGCTTCTACAAAAGCCTCAGCATGACGCTGGGGCTTCGCAAGCGGACTCGGGGGCGGTAGGCGGTCGTCTCAAGAATTACAGCGCGCAGTGGGCTCACTCGCAGGTAAATCCCTGGATCCTGCAGATAATATCTCAGGGGTACAGGTTGAAATTAGAGACAGAGCCACCTCGCCGTTTCCTGAAGTCTGCTTTACCAACGTCCCCCTCAGAAAGGGAGACGGTTTTGGAAGCCATTCACAAGCTGTATTCTCAGCAGGTGATAGTCAAGGTACCTCTTCTACAACAAGGGAAGGGGTATTATTCCACTCTTTTTGTGGTACCGAAGCCGGATGGCTCGGTAAGGCCTATTCTAAATCTGAAGTCCTTGAACCTGTACATAAAGAAGTTCAAGTTCAAGATGGAGTCACTCAGAGCAGTGATAGCGAACCTGGAAGAAGGGGACTTTATGGTATCCTTGGACATCACGGATGCGTATCTCCACGTTCCAATTACCCCTCACACCAGGGGTACCTCAGGTTCGTTGTACAAAACTGTCACTATCAGTTTCAGACGCTGCCGTTTGGTTTGTCCACGGCACCTCGGGTCTTTACAAAGGTAATGGCCGAGATAATATTTCTTCTTCGAAGAAAAGGCGTATTAATTATCCCATACTTGGACGATCTCCTAATAAGGGCAAGGTCCAGAGAACAGCTAGAGATGGGTTTAGCACTATCTCAAGAGGTGCTAAAGCAGCACGGATGGATTCTGAATATTCCAAAATCCAAATTAATGCCGACAACTCGTCTGCTGTTCCTGGGGATGATTCTGGACACAGTTCAGAAAAAGGTTTTTCTTCCCGAAGAAAAAGCCAAGGAGTTATCTGACCTGGTCAGGAACCTCCTAAAACCAGGAAAGGTGTCTGTACATCAATGCACAAGAGTCCTGGGAAAAAATGGTAGCTTCTTACGAAGCAATCCCTTTCGGCAGATTCCATGCAAAGGGATCTGTTGGACAAATGGTCAGGGTCGCATCTTCAGATGCACCTGCGGATAACCCTGTCGCCGAGGACAAGGGTATCCCTTCTGTGGTGGTTGCAGGAGGCTCATCTATTGGAGGGCCGCAGATTCGGCATGCAGGATTGGATCCTGGTGACCACGGATGCCAGCCTGAGAGGCTGGGGAGCAGTCACACAGGGAAGAAATTTCCAGGGAGTGTGGTCGAGCCTGAAAAAGTCTCTTCACATAAGCATTCTGGAACTAAGAGCAATCTACAATGCTCTAAGCCAGGCGGAACCTCTGCTTCAAGGAAGACCGGTGTTGATCCAGTCGGACAACATCACGGCAGTCTCCCATGTAAACAGACAGGGCGGCACAAGAAGCAGGAGGGCAATGGCAGAAGCTGCCAGGATCCTTCGCTGGGCGGAGAATCACGTGATAGCACTGTCCGCAGTATTCATCCCGGGCGTGGACAACTGGGAAGCAGACTTCCTCAGCAGACACGACCTTCACCCGGGAGAGTGGGGACTTCATCCAGAAGTTTTCCACATGCTATTAAACCGTTGGGTAAAACCAATGGTGGACATGATGGCGTCTCGCCTCAACAAAACACTGGACAGGTATTGCGCCAGGTCAAGAGATCCGCAGGCAATAGCTGTGGACGCGCTGGTAACACCTTGGGTGTACCAGTCGGTATATGTGTTTCCTCCTCTGCCTCTCATACCAAAGGTATTGAGGACTATACGGCAAAGAGGAGTAAGACTAGTGGCTCCGGATTGGCCAAGAAGGACTTGGTACCCGGAACTTCAAGAGATGGTCACGGACGATCAGTGGCCTCTACTTCTGAGAAGGGACCTGCTTCAGCAGGGTCCTTGTCTTTTTCAAGACTTACCGCGGCTGCGTTTGACGGCATGGCGTTTGAATGCCAGATCCTAAAAGGAAAAGGCATTCCAGAAGAAGTCATTCCTACCTTGATAAAGGCAAGGAAGGAAGTCACCGCGAAGCATTATCGCCGTATTTGGCGAAATTATGTTGCGTGGTGCGAGCAGCGGAGTGCTCCGATGGAGGAATTTCAACTGGGTCGTTTTCCTACATTTCCTGCAATCAGGATTGTCTATGGGTCTCAAATTGGGATCTATTAAGGTTCAAATTTCGGCCCTATCAATATTCTTCCAAAAAGAATTGGCCTCAGTCCCTGAGGTCCAGATTTTTATCAAAGGAGTACTGCATATACAGCCTCCTGTGGTGCCTAAGGTGGCACCGTGGGATCTAAATGTAGTTTTAGATTTCCTCAAATCCAATTGGTTTGAACCACTAAAGAATGTGGATTTGAAATATCTCACATGGAAAGTGACTATGTTACTGGCCCTGGCTTCGGCCGGGAGAGTATCTGAACTGGCGGCTTTGTTTTATAAAAGCCCTTATTTAATTTTCCATTCAACATAGGGCAGAGCTGCGGACGCGTCCGCATTTTCTCCCTAAGGTGGTATCAGCGTTTCACCTGAACCAGCCTATTGCAGTGCCTGCGGCTACAGACGACTTGAAGGACTCCAAGTTGTTGGACGTTGTCAGAGCCTTAAAAATATACATTTAAAGGACGGCTGGAGTCAGAAAATCTGACTCGCTGTTTATACTGTATGCACCCAACAAGTTGGGTGCACCTGCTTCTAAGCAGTCGATTGCTCGTTGGATTTGTAACAAAATTCAACTTGTACATTCTGTGGCAGGCCTGCCACAGCCTAAATCTGTTAAGGCCCATTCCGCAAGGAAGGTGGGCTCATCTTGGGCGGCTGCCCGAGGGGTCTCGGCATTACAACTCTGCCGAGCAGCTACGTGGTCAGGGGAGAACACGTTTGTAAATTTTTACAAATTTGATACCCTGGCAAAGGAGGACCTGGAGTTCTCTCATTCGGTGCTGCAGAGTCATCCGCACTCTCCCGCCCGTTTGGGAGCTTTGGTATAATCCCCATGGTCCTTTCAGGAACCCCAGCATCCACTTAGGACGATAGAGAAAATAAGAATTTACTTACCGATAATTCTATTTCTCGGAGTCCGTAGTGGATGCTGGGCGCCCATCCCAAGTGCGGATTATCTGCAATACTTGTACATAGTTATTGTTAACTAATTCGGGTTATTGTTTAGGAAGCCATCTTTCAGAGGCTCCTCTGTTATCATACTGTTAACTGGGTTTAGATCACAAGTTGTACGGTGTGATTGGTGTGGCTGGTATGAGTCTTACCCGGGATTCAAAATCCTCCCTTATTGTGTACGCTCGTCCGGGCACAGTACCTAACTGGAGTCTGGAGGAGGGTCATAGGGGGAGGAGCCAGTACACACCACCTGACCTGTAAAAGCTTTACTTTTGTGCCCTGTCTCCTGCGGAGCCGCTATTCCCCATGGTCCTTTCAGGAACCCCAGCATCCACTACGGACTCCGAGAAATAGAATTATCGGTAAGTAAATTCTTATTTATTAAGTACCTCACAGTGTTGCTGTGTTGTGCTGCATCAGACCAGTTGTAGTGTCCTGCCCATCAGCCATATCAGTCATTCCTGTGCCACATATTTTGTTATATAACTCCAGAAAAATAATGGAGAACAAACATTTGGAGGATAAAATAGGGAAAGATCAAGAACCACTTCCTCCTAGTGCTGAAGCTGCTGCCACTAGCCATGACATAGATGATGAAATGCCATCAACGTCGTCTGCCAAGGCCGATGCCCATTGCGATAGTAGAGGGCATGTAAAATCCAAAAAGCCAAAGTTCAATAAAAAGACCCAAAAAAAGAAATTTAAATGGTCTGAGGAGAAACGTAAACTTGCCAATATGCCACTTACGATACGGAGTGGCAAGGAACGGCTGAGGCCCTGGCCTATGTTCATGACTAGTGGTTCAGCTTCATATGACGATGGAAGCCCTCATCCTCCCGCTAGAAAAATTAAAAGAGTTAAGCTGGAAAGAGCACAGAAAAGAACTGTGCGTTCTGAGATGGTATCACAAATCCCCAAGGAGAGTCCAAGTTTGTCGGCGGTTGCGATGCCTGACCTTCCCAACACTGGATGGGAAGAGGTTGCTCCTTCCACCATTTGCACACCCCCTGCAAGTGCTGGAAGGAGTACCCACAGTCCTGTTCCTGATATTGAAATTGAAGATGTCACTGTTTAAATACACCAGGATGAGGATATGGGTGTTGCTGGCGCTGAGGAGGAAGTTGACGATGAGGATTCTGATGGTGATGCGGTTTGTTTAAGTCAGGCACCGGGGGAGACACCTGTTTTCCGTGGGATGAATAAGCCCATTGTGATGCCTGGGCAAACTACCAAAAAAGCCACCTCTTCGGTGTGGAATTATTTCTCCACAAATCCGGACAACAGGTGTCAAGCCATCTGTTGCCTATGTCAATCTGTAATAAGTAGAGGTAAGGATGTTAACCACCTAGGAACATCCTCCATAATACGTCACCTGCTGCACATTCATCAGAAGTCAGTGTCAAGTTGTGAAACTTTGGGTAAGAGCGTAAGCAGTCCACTGACACCTAATTCCCTTCTTCCTCTTGTACCCAAGCTCCTGCAAGCCACACCACCAACTCCCTCAACGTCAACTTCCTTTTCAGTCAGGAACGTCAGTAGTACTGCAGGCCATGTCACTGTCAAGACTTAGGAGTCCTCTCCTAACCGGGATTCCTCCGGAGGATCCTTGAGTGGTACGCCTGCTGTTGCTGCCACTGCTGTTGTTGCTGCTGGGTGTCGATCGTCATCCCAGAGGGGAAGTCGGAAGACCACTTGTGCTACTTCCAGCAAGCAATTGACTGTCCAACAGTCCTTTGTGAGGAAGATGAAATATGACAGCAGTCATCCTTTTGCAAAGTGGATAACTGAGGCCTTGACAGCTATGTTGGTGTTAGACGTGCGTCCGGTATCCGCCATTAGTTCAGTGGGACTTAGAGAATTGTTTGAGGTACTGCGTCCCCGGTACCAAATCCCATCTAGGTTCCACTTCTCTAGGCAGGCGATACCGAGAATTTACACAGACGTCAGAAAAAGAGTCACCAGTGTCCTACAAAATGCGGTTGTATCCAGTGTCCACTTAACCACGAACAAATGGAACAGGGCATACTAAGGACTATATGACTGTAACAGCCCACTGGGTAGATGTATGGCCTCCCGCAGCAACAAAAGCAGCAGCACCAGTAGCAGCATCTCGCAAACGCCAACTCGTTCCTAGGCAGGCTACGCTATGTATCACCACTTTCCGTAAGAGGCACACAGCTAACAACCTCTTACGGAAACTGAGGAACATCATTGCAGAATTGGACTCTCCTGGGGATTTGTGATATCGGAAAACGCCACCAATATTGTGCGTGCATTACATCTGGGCAAATTCCAGCACGTCCCATGTTTTGCACATACAATTAATTTGGTGGTGCAGAATTTTTTGAAAAATGACAGGGGTGTGCAGGAGATGCTGTCGGTGGCCCGAAAAATTGCGAGCCACTTTCGGCATTCAGCCACCGCGTGCCGAAGACTGGAGCGCCAGCAAACACGCCTGAACCTGCCCTGCCATCAACTGAAGCAAGAGGTGGTAACGAGGTGGAATTCAACACTCTATATGCTTCAGAGGATGGAGGAGCAGCAAAAGGCCATTCAAGCCTATACATCCACTTACGAAATAGGCAAAGGAGGGGTAATGCACCTGACTCAAGCGCAGTGGAGAATGATTTCCGTCTTGTGCAAGGTTCTCCAACCCTTTGAACTTGCCACACGTGAAGTCAATTCAGACACTGCCAGCTTGAGTCAGGTCATTCCCCTCATCAAGCTTTTGCAGAAGCAGCTGGAGAAATTGAAGGAGGAGCTAAGATGGAGCGATTCAACAAAGTATGTGGGACTTGCGGATGGAGCCCTTCATTCGCTTTGCCAGGATTCAAGGGTGGTCAATCTGTTGAAATCAGAGCACTACATTTTGGCCACCATGCTCGATCCTAGGTTTAAAGCCTACGTTGTATCTCTCTTTCCGGCAGACACAAGTGTGCAGAGGTGCAAAGACCTGCTGGTGAGTAAATTGTCAACTCAAGCGGAACGTGACCCGTCAACAGCTTGTCCTTCAATTTCTCCCGCCACTGAGCTGCAAGAAAAAGGATAAGATTTTCTAGCCCACCCGCTGGCGGTGATGTAGGGCAGTCAGGAGCAAAAGCTGACATCTGGTCCAGACTGAAGGACCTGCCAACGATTACTGACATGTCTACTGTTTCTGCTGATTGGAGCAAAATACCTGTTGTCCCCGATTTTTCCTAATGAATAAATTTTTCCTCTGTTTTTACCTGTTTGTAGAGGTACAAAAGCGCTGAAGGGAGAGTAAACAGCATAAGGTGTATCTAATCTATATTCAGATTTTTCTTTAATCAAATAGGTCAGCAGAAATATTCCGTCTTGTCACTGCATTATTCAAACGGCATTTTAAATGTTTCTTGTTTTTTGTCATGTATTGTACTGTCTATACATACCGGTATTAGGACCATCAGTATTATATAAACCATATAAACTGTAAATAATATTGAGTTTTTATGCTTTATATCCTAATAAATTGGATTATACCATATTTTAAAAGTAAACTGCGTCTTTGTGTATATGTTGTGGTGGGGGTGTTTGTGTGTACTTTATATATGTGTGTGTATGTAATGTGTACTGTGTGTGTGTATATGTGGTGGAGGTGTGTGTGTAGTTTGTACTGTGTGTATATGTGCTTGTGTGTTTCTGTGTACTTTATGTGTGTGTATATGTGGGTGTGTGGGTGTACTTTATGTGTGTGTACTGTGTGGGTATATGTGGTGGTGTGGGAAGGTGGGCACTGGGATGTTGAAATTGATCAATGAATGGCTAATGAGTGCTAGGTGAGGGTAGTTAACGGGTGCTACTGTGTGGGTGTGTGTGTAGTAAGGGGTGCTGCTGTGTGTGTGTGTAGCAAGGGGTGCTGCTGTGTGACTGTAGTAAGGGGTTTTACCATGTGAGTGTACTAAGGGGTGCTGTGTAGCGCTGTGGTGTGTGTGTAGTAAGGGGTGCTGGGTAGCGAGTATGGTAAGGGGTTCTGCGGTGTGAGTGTGGTATCAGGTGCTGATGTGTGTGTAGTATCGGGTGCTGCTGTATGAGTGTAGTAAAGGATGCTGCGGAGCTAGTGTGGTAAGGGGTGCTGTGGTGTGAGTGTACTATTGGGTGCTGCTGTGTGAGTATAGTAATGGGTGCTGCTGGTCATGCCCTTCCACATCACTAGTCACACCCTTGGCGGCCGCATATAATTATAAATTTCAGCTCCAGGCCCATGTGGACCTTAATCTGGCACTGGCCACAACAAATACTGAGCAATCAAATATTTTATATCAATAGAAGTTCCTGGATATGGTTCTGGACTATTTTTAAATTGATCATTGTATGACTAATTCATTTTCTGTACCGTAACAAATAGACATGTCTACAGTAAACAATTAAAAATATATTTTAAAATATACAATTTTGAATCATCTTTCCGACATTCTGGCTGCCACCTCCGGGAAGGGCGTGGTGCAGTATGAGGGTGCGTGGCCTATGGCAATGATGCTTATATATGGGTGAGGCCGCACGATCCTGTCATCGTTACCCCACCCCTTCCATGCAATGCAGAGTATTACCGGCATAGTGAGGCAGGGAGCAGGGCCAGGACGATGCAATTCTGCACGAATTGCGTCATCGGCCCTCCCGGACCACCCACTTTGGACAGTGGGTTTGTGGGGGGACTGCGGGTGATTTTTGGGAGCTTCCCGCCCTTTTCGGGATAGTGGGCAAGTATGTTTTGAATGTGTGCTGACATCTGCCACATACTACACGCTTTTGGGAGATTTATCAAAGCTTAGAGAGACAAAAAGTACTAAAAAATAAGCTTCTGTTATTTTATATGCTGTCAGTAGCTGATTGCCCTGTACTTTATTTCTCTTCACTTTATGGGAGAGATGTACTAAGCCTTGGAGAAAGATTGGTTGGTATTTTATTTCTTTCCACTTTATCACTCTCCAAGTCTTAAAGTATATCTGCCTCATCTCTCTCCAAGCTTTGATAAATCTCCCCCATACAGTATATCTCATACTTTATAACTTTACTTCTATGCCTATCCATATGCATGTACTGATGCTAAAAGGATGCCTGTAGTTTTTAAGTGTGTTTGGTCTGATAATGCCGTTTTATATGCAGGAATGAAAAGCTATACCTTAAACACACTTCAAATACACTTTACCATGAAGCCGCTGCGGCCGCTAAACTTAATACACACCCTACGTACATTGGGGGTCATTCCGAGTTGTTCGCTCGCAAGCTGCTTTTAGCAGCTTTGCACACGCTTAGCCGCCGCCTACTGGGAGTGAATCTTAGCTTATCAAAATTGCGAACGAAAGATTAGCAGAATTGCGAATAGACACTTCTTAGCAGTTTCTGAGTAGCTCCAGACTTACTCGGCATCTGCGATCAGTTCAGTCAGTTTCGTTCCTGGTTTGATGTCACAAACACACCCAGCGTTCGCCCAGACACTCCTCCGTTGCTCCAGCCACTCCCGCGTTTTTCCCAGAAACGGTAGCGTTTTTTCACACACACCCATAAAACGGCCAGTTTCCGCCCAGAAACACCCACTTCCTGTCAATCACATTACGATCACCAGAACAAAGAAAAAACCTCGTAATGCCGTGAGTAAAAAACCTAACTGCATAGCAAATTTACTTGGCGCAGTCGCACTGCGGACATTGCGCATGCGCATTAGCGACTAATCTCTCCGTTGCGAGAAAAAAATATCGAGCGAACAACTCGGAATGACCCCCATTGTACACTGTTTGCGTACAGAGTCCCGTACAGTGTACGAACTTTGCGTACACACGCCGCGCTGACGGTACAAAGTACACGCAGCGCGTACACACCCAGAGATACATTTTAAACCTTTTACAGCAATGCAATGCGATAGTAATACACTTTAAACTTTAGCAGGGAAACTTTAGCATCCGGAAAAGACATCAGCCCTACCCAAAATGTTTATGTGAATGTATTTTAGATATGTGTCTTATCTTCATCTCTGCAACCTCCAGTTAATGGCACACATAGTCGACAGGTGATATCCACATATACTAGCACTCACATATGTTTCCCCCTCCATGTATCATCAACTAAATGTGCACCCCATTTGTTAGAACAAGAAGCCGAAAAGAGCTCGGTAGTGTTTGTTGGCCCATTTACAAACCCTTAATATGCCTTAATACGGGATAAGAAGGATTTAATGTATACTTCGCAATACCTCAAAGCTTATTTAGAACATATACGGCACGATGATACATGCTCCTCAGACATGGAATCATACATATATGCTTTTTACTATCCCACTAGGTCATACATTTCCCACCTACAACTCTCTCCCGATCGTCAAAGCTTCTGTAGATATTGTATAGATATTTTTCTGTTTAGTGATTAGATAGTGGCAGTTATTGGTGACTGCCAAAGGGTGGACTGTCAAAGTCGAAAAATATTGCAGTACACACATCACGTACAAACTACACACAGATGGCCTCCGCGCGTGTACTTGTTCTGCCGTACGTGCGCATATCCGCAATTTGCGTATGGTCGCTCCCACAGTCCTGCGCATTAGCGCGTGGTATGGGTATTTATGGTAGAGTTTGTGAGCGCATGGAAGGCTATCAAAACACATTACATATTTAATCCAAATAGTGCACAATGTACACATAGTCTCCCTGCACCACATCAGAAAGTAACAGCAGTTTAAATGGTAACAGAACAGAGGGATTCACCTTTACAGGATAGGAGGAGACAGAACAAGGTTATAAGGTGGTGTTTGGTATCCAGCTGTAGGGTATTTTAAGGGTAACATTCCGGTGTTGGTTTGAGGAAGATTGCATGTTCCTGCGGATAGTTATGTGCAGGAGCAGAATATAGATATAAACCGTATTTACTGTACATTATGTATGCGGCGGGAATCCAGAGGAGACCACCCACAAGAGCAGTTGGAACAGACATCGCCCACCTATTCAAACCGACCTATGACCTCTCCTGTACTGTAAATGACCATCCCTGTGTCCAATGGACAAAGAGATTACAGTATCCATTGTGTTAAGTTTTGGATGAATTGTATAAAGAGAGCCTGCTGCAGGCTTGGTCAGACACAAGACTCACAACGTTATCTATCAGATGACGGAGGACCAGACATTTACCATTCCCTTCAATGCATCTTATGTCTCTCTCTCTCTGTAAATAAATACAGGAACTGATCTGCCAGCAAGTCCATCATCCTCTTGTGACCTATAACCTTGAATAGACTTCAAAAACAGGATACATCTTGCAAAAAATAATTAGGGTTAATACATTGTTTTTACATACTACTATATTTTACGGATATACCATTGACTGTAGCCATCTTCTCCCCCGCAATATACGGTAGTGGTGGTGGTGCGGTCGCCATTATTTTCCCGCTAGGTTTGGAACCTGCTGCGCGAGCTAATTCTCTTTGTATATCCCCCTCCTGTTGCCATAAATTTAAACAATCTGTATGTCTAATCCTTTGTTTTCTGGATTTAAGAAGACATATTTTACTGCCTACATTCTGCAGTGCCTCTGGTTCAAAGCTGCCCACTTTAGGGAATGGCACTCTATCTTTGCCAGTCATACATACCCATTCATTGCAAAAAGCCTCCATGTGTGAACCATATTTCTCACACATAACAATCCTCGCTGACCCCCTGGGCCGCGGCTATTCAACCTGAACCCTGGTTACAAAACGTCCACCGCTTGTGCAATTGGATCCCATTGCGGACTTTTTGCCAATAAACGCAATCCCCAATGCACACCGAATAGACGGTGAAAGTTCTCAGAGCGCTTCCACCCACTCACACCCACGTTGGCCAGTATTACCATACACTGTCGATAGCGAAGGCAATGTACCTAACCTAGGGCCCTATAGTAACCTATATTTACTGGAAGTTTTTAGGAATAACTTACCCTTTCCAGTAAAGTATTGGTTGTTGGAGATTTTCCTGAGAGAGACCAGCGAAAACTCTCTATGCACTTCATTATACACAAATCACGCTTGCGCATGCTCTATACAGCGCTAATTATACCGCAATTTTACGCAAAAGCTCATAAAACGGATATCACGTTGCGCTATGTATCGCACCCACAAACGTGCGGTCCAATCGCACAGCATATAGGTACGTTACTTATCTGCCGTACGACCACGGGTCGTTGTACAAACTGGGACCCTCAGTCCGGAGCGTAATACCAAAAAAAACCTTTTTACTTCAATAATTCGCAATACAATGCACTATCACGCTCCTCTACAAATCACCTCACGATTTGCGTATTTCAATCTATGTTAACGTGAACCAGCCACTTCACGCCACCAAGCTTCTGCTTATTTGGTGTACCAAACGACGGGATCCCGAATTCCGGGGTTCGAATTTCACTCACTCCTATGTTCGCTCACTCAAATATATTTTTGATTTTTCTGTACAGACAATTAAGATTCATTCAGATAAGCAGCTTTTCCCCCAGAGGCAATACAGTTTAAACAAGAAGTTTTATACAAATCTTTGGAAACCGAGCAGTTTTTGTGCTATTGTAGCGTGGCTACTGTCCCACCTTTAAACTAAACAACACTATTGTGTAATTTGTACCTAGCGCCCGTATTCTTACGCACTTTGCGTAAACACGCGATCGTGCATGTCTCTTACGCTGCGTGCGCAGTCATGTACTTTGTCCGAGACACGTGTACAAAACCGTACGCCCGCAATTAAACAAATACCATAACTTCTATAAATGTGAGCAATACCAACTATAATTGCTCACTTAACACAACACACATTCTTTCTGTATAAACCCTGTTACGACTGTGCCAGACCTGCGTTTTGTGTCTTTTACATTTACTTCTGTCAAAGTCAGAAAAATATCTCTATGCACACTGCCATATTTGCACCTCACACAGGTCTGCGCTGCGCATGCGTGCGCTCTCCCGTGCGTGCGCATACTCGCTGTTGCGGGCACCCGCGGGCGCGCGGTATGTGCATTTACGGTAGAGTTCATGTGTTCGTAGCGTGCGACTCAATCGTTACATATTTCCACTATATAATGTATTTTGTAGATCATGGTCCCTTTGATAGATTCTGAAAGTTTGGTTAAGGTAGAATGTTCATGAACAGAGAAATCCCCCTTTGTTTGATACGAAGGGTCAGACAGGAGTAATACAGTGGTGTTTAGTACCCATCGGAAGAGTATTTAATTAGCAATATTCCGGTGTTGGTTTGAAGCGGATTAATCGCTCGTGCGAATAGTTATGGACATAAGAAGTTTATGAACATTTACTGTATTTGCACTTACTTATCCATGCGGCGGGAAACCCAGTTTCCCTCCCACCTGAGCTGTTGGAAATAGTCACAGCCCACCTGTATGAATCAACCTATGACCTTTTGTTATAATGCGAGGAGGAATTCCTGTGTCCAATGAACAATGAGATTGTAGGGACCATTGAATTGTATTGTGTGTGGGGCATAAATAGACAAGCCGATCACATCCAGCTCTCACTCTTCAACGGTTATCATTGCTGAAAATCGGGAGCTGGATGTCCAGAGGCGCATGCGATCGTTTCCTTTGTGCGTAAGTTTTCTCCGCAATCATATTGTCTTTCTTGATGTTATGGGCCATATCTCTCTCTCTCTCTCTTCTTCTCTTTCTCTCGTACTCTCTTAAACGTAATAGTATTGTATTGTATTTCCTGTGTAGTTATCTGGTTAGGTAGTCTATGTTATATTGTAGTGTATGACTTGTATTGTATTAATTCTTTTGCAAGTATAACATTCATAATATATATATTAGGCGTTGGACCCTAAGCACGGTATCTGTGTATTTCTTATAGTGTTAAGTATTCACAGAGTGTCGGTGACGCTCAAACAGCTTTTAAGTTAATAAGGTTACACTGTGTTGCATCTACACCCTATCTCTACACTAAGGTTTTACAGCATATTACATTGTTTTTGGTTTAGATTTAAAGGTTTAACATTGTGAGCGTCAGCGCCGCTGGTGATCTCCTCGTGGTCCCGAGCGTCCGCTACGCTATAGCGAATCATTACGTTAGCCGGCAGCCAATAGCGTGCCTGCCTGTGGTCTCTCGGCCGTGAGCGAACGTGACGCTTGAGCGTCTCGACCACGGCTAAGCGATCGTTACGCAACGAGCGTACCCTTACGGTACTCCATACGTAAATAGCGTACAGTGTTCTTAGACCTCATAAAGGGTTTTATATAAGATAAATATTTAGCTTTATCAATTGGGGGCTCGTCCTGTCCTTCACATATCTCTGCTAGGTAATTTCAGCAGACATTATCCAGCAGCAAAGGGCGGGAGGTCATATTCCTCGTAGTGCTGTTTGGATAAGCGTCTGCTTCGCTTAGTAAAGGGTGCTGAAGGAATCCGGAACCGGAGGTAAGAACAACACGCTAGTGTCTTTTAAAACTGTTTATTTCTGTCTTGCGTACACACGCACATATCTGCATTTCTTTTTTTCATTCGTGTATTTTCATATATCACTCTCCTGTTTGCCATTTTATAATTGATAAAACGTGCTAAGAGAGATTTGTCGCTATTTCATAGTTAAAGTGTAAAACCCACATGCAACTCTACCTAAGGTAAAAGGAGAGATTGGTGTGTTGCGCGGTAGACGATCGAGGATCATCTACATTGATAAAAGTGTTAGTTGTGTTACGGTGGACATTGGTTTTGTGTACACGTGTCTCTAACAAAGGGCTGAGACTCGCGTACGCCAAGGCCGACGCACGCAGCGTAAATTACGCAACGGAGCGTCTGGGTACGCCCACGTAACTCAAGTCACACGACAGTTGATTTTTAAGTAGCGCAACAGGCGATAAGTAGCGCAACAGGCGATAAGTAGCGCATCAGGCGATAAATAGCGCAAATCTATTTTAAATCCGAAATTTAGATTAACGGATCCTTCTCCAAATTCACAACACATCTGGTCTAAAGAAAATTTCTGCGCAGAAATAGAAATAGAAGCAAAAGTGTACGTGTGGTGAGTGAGTGTTTTGTATATATAAGTTTATACAATTTTACAGGTTGAACCACAAGAAGTCGAGTTCTCGCAGAGGTACATACATGTAAGTGACGTGCATGGTGGCTAGGGAGGCATCTCTGGTTAAACATAAAATTTGAGCAGTAGAGAATAGTAGACCAGGAGGTCATACTACAGACCGGGAGGTCCAGGTACAGCAGACTAAGAAGTCTGCCATAAAAGAGAAAAGGGCACAACCCAGGGGGTTGGTGCAAAAACCCATATAGGCCAATAAAGCTCTGGCTGAAGGAATTCGCAGCCGAAATTTTCGATTCCACTGGTCGCTCAGCACATAAGATTAGTTGCTTATGTGCTGAACGATTGTACCGCACGTAATTGTGTACATTAGTTAAATCTGACCAGTACCATTTGTGTACGATCCCGGTCATAAAACTATTTGTACACTCTGATGTGATTTGTGTAATTTTTTATTTTCTGAAGGGAAGTTCGCTGGTCACTCAGGAATTGTCCAACAACCAATAGTTACTGGAAAGAGTAAGTGTTCTGCGGATATCCCTCGCATGTTCCAGTAAATAGAGGTTCATAGGGGCCCTGGGTCGAGTACGCCTGCACTAAGGCAGTGTGTGGGTCGTATTGGTCGGCGTGGGCGAGTGAGTGGGGTACTCGGTAAACCGCCACCGTCAGCCTATCGTGAACATTTTGGTTTTTGTAAGGGTTCGCTGAAGACCCTGAAATAAGGTCAGAGGTGGTGAAAGCAACGCCTGCAAGTTATGGGGGCCAATTGTTCAGGAAGGGGGCGATCAACCTCGGTTCGGGTTGATTCAGTAAACCGACCAGTCGGGTCGGCAAGGTACGTAATGTGTGAAAAATATGGCTCACATACAGAGGTTTTATGTGATGAATGGGAGAGAATGACAGTGCATGACGGGGAGAAATTCCCAAGAGTAGGTAGCTTTAGATCAGAAGTGTTGCAAAATTTAAGGAGGAGGATATGTCTCATTAAATCAACAAAGAGACGAATCCAACATTATGATTATTTGCAGTTATGGCAACAGGAGGGTGAAATACAGAGAGGATTGGCTTTGGCGGCAGGATCTAATCCTATCAAGAAATTGATAGCGACGGCCCCGCCGCCACCATACATATCAGGAGAGAAATTGGTTGCGGAGAATGACGCATTAGGGTGTAACAAACAAACACTTAGCAACTGTGTAAATGTTAATAAGTTAACCAATGCAAGTATTAACCCGTGCAAGTTGTACCCTGTTTTGAACTTTCCCCAGGAGTGTGATCAAGAGGACGAATCGGCAACAATATCGGCGCTCTCTCTAGCAGCCACCATAGCAGAGACAACAGTAGGCACGGCTCCACCCACGAGATTAGTAACAAAAGCCCCTAGCGGAGGGATAGGTGAGGTCGTATCTACAGGTAAGTACGGCACCATACACTACGCTGAAACCATTTCACCACAGGCTGTAGAACCTACACAGAGTGATGTTAGTAAACTTAATCCTGTTAGGGTAATAGCAGTGCCAAATGGGAAAACTGACACAACAGGAATCACTCCTGTTAGGAACATTGCCATGTACAGCCCATTTTCCCGAATGGAACTAAGAACCATAGTGTCTGAGTTCCCTGACCCTAGGAAAGACTTAGTTGCCAGCCAGAAATACATCAGAGACCTAGGGAACACTTTAGAGCCCAATAACAAAGACTGGCAGGTATTGCTGAGGGCATGTTTACCCTCAAATGTCGACGCAGCTCAATTTTTGGCTGACTGTGGATTAGATCAGGATGTACCTCTTACAGATGTGTACAACAAAGATAACGTAAAAAGAATAAGTTTACAGTTAAAAGAGTATTTCCCAGCGGTAGTTAAGTGGAACAAGATTTTCTCCATTAGACAGAAAGAGTCAGAAACTGCTGCAGAATATTTTCACAGGGCATTACTAGAAATGGCAAAGTACACAGGTATAGAGGACATTAAAACAAACATAAACCATCGAGAAGTAGCAGTATCTGTACTAATGGATGGTTTAAAAGAGACATTAAAGACAAGAGTACAGACCACGCAACCATGTTGGCGAGGTCTGTCGGTGGCTACTTTGAGAGAGGCTGCTATTGATCACGACCGGAATATCACCCGACACAGGGAGTCACAAGGTGATAAGTTAATGGGCGTAAGTATACAGGCCCTGACCACAAGGCAGCCTTTGTATAAATCACCAAACCCTGTGGGTAAGTCAAATGTGGTAACTTGTTTTTCATGTCATAGACAGGGACACATGGCACGAGACTGTAGAGTGAAAAATTCACAAAACTCATATCAACCCCCTAGACAACGACACGACACACGACATTGGGAGCAGGGTCCGCAGAGACGGAGTTATGAGCCACATACAGGGGAAACAAAAAGATACCCCCCGAACAGAGACTGGCAAGCCACTGGTAGTTCCCATTTAACCCCTTCACAAGCAGTTGCTGCCAGCGGGATTCAGGGAGGTCACCATACCCAATAGGGGTGTGGCCATACCTGTAATCTGCAGCCAGTAAAATTGATTGCAAGTCTTGGGAGTGAACCAGAAATTGCAATCAATGTAGCTGGTAAATCATTAAACTTTCTTGTAGATACAGGGGCGGCCAAATCAGTGATAAATTCGACAGTGGGCATGAGAACCACTGGTAAGACAATTCCAGCCATAGGGGTAACGGGAGTAGTCCAGCACTACCCTGTTAGCAAACCAGCCGAGATTACAGTAGGGCCGTTACATACCAAGCATTCCTTTTTGCTAGCTGCATCGGCACCGACTAATCTCCTGGGAAGAGACTTATTGTGCAAAATGGGGTGCGTCATTTATTGTACTCCTGAAGGTGTATTCTTGGACATACCTGAGAATCACGCTCAGGAAGTGCGAGACATGTTAGACTCCCCGTCAAAATTAATGTCACATACCATTATGACAAATAGGACTCCATCCCAAGTAGAAGAAATGACATCCCAGATACCAGAGTCACTTTGGACTAAAGATGGACAGGACACTGGATTAATGGCAAACGTAGCTCCGGTAGTTGTACAAGTAAAAGATGGTAGGATAGCTCCAAAAATCCCACAGTACCCTCTGAAGCCAGAGGTGGAGTTAGGAGTTTATCCCGTAATAGAGCGCTTGCTACAACAGGGCATTCTGGTAAGAACGTCCAGCACTGCCAATAGTCCCATCTTCCCTGTTAAAAAGAGTGGGGGGAGGGGTTACCGGCTAGTGCAGGATCTAAGGGGGATTAACAAAATAGTTGAGAGTCAGTTCCCCGTAGTGCCAAATCCAGCTGTCATCCTTATGCAAATCCCTCCCACTGCGAAATTTTTCACTGTTATTGACCTCTGCTCCGCTTTCTTTTCGGTACCTCTGCACCCTGACAGTCAATATTTGTTTGCATTCACATACAGAGGAGTCCAATACACATGGACTCGATTACCACAAGGTTTCATAGACAGTCCAAGTATCTTTTCCCAGGCTTTGCATGATTGTTTACAGTCTTTCCAACCAGAGAGTGGATCAGTATTAATACAGTACGTGGATGATCTACTACTGTGTTCTGATTCATTGGAAGCATCCCTGAAGGATACGAAACAGCTCCTGTTTCATCTTTCAGACACAGGACACAAGGTTTCCAAAGACAAGTTGCAATTATGCCAAGCTAAGGTAAAATATTTGGGACACTGTCTAACACAAGGACTGAGACACCTGACCGCTGATAGAATTCAAGCAATTAGAGACATGACTCTGCCACAAACCCAGCAACAGATCAGAACATTTTTAGGAATGTGTGGGTATTGCCGTAACTGGATCCCAGGATTTTCCATTCTAGCGTTACCTTTGCAGGAGATGGTCTCCTCAAACAAACCTGATCGGATTTCGCACACAGACGAGTCCGAGATGGCATTTGAGAGACTTAAACAGTGCCTAACGCAGGCACCAGCATTAGGTATGCCAGACTATGGGAAACCCTTTGAGCTGTACGGAACAGAAAGTGCTGGTTGCGCGGCAGGCGTCTTAACCCAAAAGCACGGTGATGCCAGCAGGCCGGTAGCATACTACAGCGCTCAGCTAGACACGGTAGCGCGATCCCTCCCCACATGCTTGCGAAGCGTTGCTGCGATAGCATTGCTAGTAACGAAAAGCGAAGATGTAGTGCTAGGTCACAACCTCACAATTCATACACCACATGCAGTGTCAGCCTTGCTAAATTCTGCCCAAACCAGGCACGTCTCATCAGCGCGGTTTACAAGATGGGAATTGGCACTAATGGCCCCCGTAAACATCACCATAAGGAGATGCAGTGCATTAAATCCTGCAACATATCTCCCAGGTGTGCCTGGACAGGCACAAAGGGTGGAGGATGAGAGTGGTGGGGAAGGAGAATTTAACACAAAGGAAGACACATATGATTGTATGGAATATTTGACCCAAAATTTTACCGCAAGGCCTGACATCAGTGACAATCCACTGGAAGATGTAGATCTAACTTTCTACACGGATGGTAGTTGTCACAGACAGTCAGACTCGGGAGACTTGTGTACTGGATACGCAGTCGTAGATGACCAAGGCACCATAGAAGCGGAACCGCTAGGCCCACCTCACTCAGCCCAGGTTGCTGAACTGGTCGCCCTAACCAGAGCATGTGAATTGGCTAAGGGCAAATCAGCCAATATCTACACCGACTCTAGATACGCATTCGGGGTAGTCCATGATTTCGGAGCCCTATGGCGCCTCAGAAATTTCATGACGGCAGCTGGTACACCGGTAGCGCATGCAGCTCACATCAAAAGGCTTCTAACAGCGATACAGGAACCCGACAGAGTGGCTGTTATCAAGTGTAAAGCACACACATATAGCCAGGACCCAGTATCACTTGGTAACAGCCGAGCAGACGAAGCAGCTAAGTTAGCAGCTGGTACCCCCAGACAGACAGACACCACGCAACTGATGGTATTTAATACCATCAACACACAGAAGTTGTGTGAAATGCAAAATTTGTGTTCCACACAGGAAAAGGCAGTCTGGAAGGCAAAGGGATATGGCCAGGAGTCCTCAGGACTCTGGACGGATGGACAAGGTAAACCGGTGGCCCCCAGAGCATATCTCCCATGTTTAGCTGAGGCAGCTCACGGGCTGACTCATCTGGGCAAGGAGGGAATGTGCAAGTTGGTAAGAGCATATTGGTGCGCCCCAGGATTTTCATCTCATGCAGGTAAGAGAGCAATGTCATGCCTTACCTGTTTGAGAAAGAACATCGGAAAAGCAATACCAACAGAACCATCTCATATCCCACCTGCAGGCGGCCCTTTCCAGGTAATACAGATTGACTTCATTCAATTACCCCCTTGTCGAAATTTGAAATATGTACTTGTTTGTATAGATGTTTTCTCAAATTGGGTCGAAGCATTTCCTGCGGCCACAAATACCGCTATGTTTACTGCTAAGAAAATTGTGCAGGAATTTGTATGTAGATATGGTATCCCTAGAATAATTGAAAGTGATAGGGGTACCCATTTCACAGGTGATGTCTTTCAAGGAATGTGTAAGTTGATGGGAATTGATAGCAAGCTGCACACTCCATACCGTCCACAGGCGAGTGCGAAGGTAGAAAGAGTGAACAGCACTATTAAAAATAAACTGAGCAAAGTTATGGCAGAGACAGGATTGACATGGCCAGAAGCTCTACCCATTGTACTGTACAGCATCAGAACCACTCCCAGGTCCCCTCTTAATCTGTCTCCCTTTGAAATCTTGTTTGGTCGACAACCGCATGTTATGATTAACCCTCAGGATGATTTGAAGTGTAACAATGAAGTGACTGTAAAGTACTTGATTAGCATGAGTAAACAGCTAAGGAATCAAAATGATAATTTGAAGTTGGTGATTCCTGATTTACCAGATAGTAATTGTCATGACATTGAACCTGGGGATTATGTAATGATACGGAATTTTCTACGCTCAGGTTGCCTTATTGACAGATGGGAAGGACCATACCAAGTCTTATTGACTAGCACTACAGCATTGAAAGTTGCCGAGAGAGAGACTTGGGTTCATTCGTCCCATTGTAAGAAGGTTGCTGATCCAGAGAGGTCCCGTGATAAGGAACAGACGGTAGAGGAAGTTGTATCACTGGAGTGTCTGTTCCAGGAGGACTGAGGCGGCACCTGAGCATTGAGAATCACAAGATCAAAAGCAGTTGTCGATTCCCTGTTCCCTTTTATTGTTTTTCTCCACTTCCCATCCCCCCTCCCTCAAATTATTTTTCCCCCTTCTCATTCTTCTTCGTTTCCTCCTATAAGATGGACTTGCCCCAAGAGACTGTGATCCGGATTTTCCTGTTGACCATGATGTTGACCAGAGCAGTCTGTTCCGGCGAGAGTACCATGGAGGTCGGGAGAGGTTCTGGAATGGGTTCTGATGACAGAGATGGAGGCGTAGTTTCCCAAGAACAACATAATCAACAAGCAAAGGCGAGTATCAGAAAACGATCCGATAGCATTGACCATAGAAGGAATTGTGAAGGATTGTTAGCTGAAGAAAACTGTATCTGTAGGCTCTGTGACAACGTAGTTGAGGATGGGTGCATTAAGAAATGCCAATCCAGTTTTAATATCCACATGGACCGGCATCCCTTGAGTGACTATCACTCTTTAGTGGGTAGTGTGTTAAATCAAACAGATTGTTGGGTATGCTCTCAAGTACCTCAAGGTCATAGCAAATCAGGACTAGTACCATTTCCTTTAACGATAGGGGAGGTACTTGAGCTACTGTAAGTGGTGGGAGGCCGGTGGACAGGAGGTTTAATATCTCCGGTCCTCCTAGTTTGAAGCTCCACCAATATCATGTGGATAGATCCCTCATATGTTTTAACATTACCAATCCCCGAAAGCCGGGAAATTGGGAAGTGTCATGGAGTAACCAAACCTTGACCTTTTCATATAGAGCAGATAGAATGCCTACAGATACAGAACTTATACGCCACATAGCCAGTAGAGGAAAATCTTTCCGATATAGGTATACCCTAGGAAATAGGATTACGAGAGTTGGAGAGGTATCACCAGGATACTGTGCACATATCGTACAAGCTGATACGTGTACTAGACAGATGGGAGAATTAGGGTTAGGAGATTTCACATGGAAGATGTGTAATATGGTTATGTCCTACTCCGTCCCATATGTTCTCCCCGATGATGCATATTTCATATGCGGGAGGAAGGCGTACAAGTGGCTTGCCCCAAACTCTGAAGGATTGTGTTATATTGGAAAAGTACTGCCTGAAGTAATGACTGTATCACATGCCAAAATGAAAGATATACACCGTGTTGCCCAAGCTCCTTATACTCACACCCATTACGAGCACGTAGTTAAACGGCACCTGATAGAAAGAACAGAGCATCCGGCCTCTGACATGATCCATGAATCCACCGGGATTCAGGTTCTAATCGCGTTAGATTTCACTCGCACCGCCAGAGGAGTGTTGAATTATAAATACATATCTGCGCTCGCAAATTTGTTAGACAATATCACAGAAATGTATGATGACACGTTTAGGTATACTGGAAGAGAACTTCAAGCTTATAAAACAGAACTGGTTCAGCATAGAATGATTCTCAATTATCTCACAGCAGTAACAGGTGGATATTGTGTCACACTGGCAACGCAGTACGGCGTGAAATGTTGCACATATATTACAAATAGTACCGAGGATCCGGTCGAGGTCATAGACCAAAAGATGGACGATATTCTCCAACTGAAGTGGGAATTTCGCAGGAGACACAATCTCACCCTTGCTGCTGTGAGTAATGAGCTGACTGGTTGGGTGTCATGGTTGAACCCGCGAAATTGGTTCTCCGGTTTAGGAGAATGGGCTCAAGGAGTCATAATGGATGTTGGGAAGTTTCTCCTATGTATCTTAGGTGTTATCATAACGATTGGCTTGATATTTAGATGCGGTCAGGCTTTAACGAAGTGTAAACAAAGTACCAGGGTGATGAGTTTAAGGAGTGAGGAAATTGTAATTCCAATGGATTTGATTTATGACCCAAATGTAGAAACAATGATGTGATGAAAATGCGATTTCTACGGTCCGTTTCTTTCACCTGTTTTTCCGTTTTCCTCCAAGGTAAAAAGACCCACTTGGACGAGGAATTTGATGAGCCGATATACAGACAACAGATGGATTAAAGAAGAAGTTTTGACAACCTGATACGCAGATTTTTGATGAACTTTGCCATAGATCTCCAGTTTCCCTAGAAATTTTAAAATTACGCTAGCCCAACACTTTTGTAAATCTATGGACATTGACAAAGCTTTTGCTCGCACCTTATGGGCAAAAGCACAAAGAAGACTGCATTCAACAGACACCGAACAAGACTTCAACCGACAAATGTTCATTTACCTGACATAGAATACCACTGCATTTACCGTAATTATGTCTTTTCTTCATCTCTACAACCTTCAGGTAATTACACACATAGTATAAGGAATACAGGCACAGATATCAGCAATCACATATTCCCCCATTCATGTATCATCAACTAAAATGTGCTCCCCATTTTGTTCAAAATCCGAAAAGAGCTCGGTAAAGTTTGACAGCCCACCCACAGACCCGTACCACGGGATAAGAAGGAATTCAAATGTATACTTCGCAATGCCTCGAAGCTTGATTTAAAACACGTACGGCATGATGATACATGACCCCCAAGCACGGATTCATACACACATGCTTCTGCTATCACACTAGGTCATACCCTTTTCCCACCTTCTCCTCTCCTCCCCTACCCAACCATGTAAATGTATTAACCCCTGACATATATTTTTCTCTTTTTGAAATGTTTTAGGAAGTGGCAGTTATTGTTGACTGCCAAAGGGTGGACTGTCAATGTCAGAAAAATATCTCTATGCACACTGCCATATTTGCACCTCACACAGGTCTGCGCTGCGCATGCGTGCGCTCTCCCGTGCGTGCGCATACTCGCTGTTGCGGGCACCCGCGGGCGCGCGGTATGTGCATTTACGGTAGAGTTCATGTGTTCGTAGCGTGCGACTCAATCGTTACATATTTCCACTATATAATGTATTTTGTAGATCATGGTCCCTTTGATAGATTCTGAAAGTTTGGTTAAGGTAGAATGTTCATGAACAGAGAAATCCCCCTTTGTTTGATACGAAGGGTCAGACAGGAGTAATACAGTGGTGTTTAGTACCCATCGGAAGAGTATTTAATTAGCAATATTCCGGTGTTGGTTTGAAGCGGATTAATCGCTCGTGCGAATAGTTATGGACATAAGAAGTTTATGAACATTTACTGTATTTGCACTTACTTATCCATGCGGCGGGAAACCCAGTTTCCCTCCCACCTGAGCTGTTGGAAATAGTCACAGCCCACCTGTATGAATCAACCTATGACCTTTTGTTATAATGCGAGGAGGAATTCCTGTGTCCAATGAACAATGAGATTGTAGGGACCATTGAATTGTATTGTGTGTGGGGCATAAATAGACAAGCCGATCACATCCAGCTCTCACTCTTCAACGGTTATCATTGCTGAAAATCGGGAGCTGGATGTCCAGAGGCGCATGCGATCGTTTCCTTTGTGCGTAAGTTTTCTCCGCAATCATATTGTCTTTCTTGATGTTATGGGCCATATCTCTCTCTCTCTCTCTTCTTCTCTTTCTCTCGTACTCTCTTAAACGTAATAGTATTGTATTGTATTTCCTGTGTAGTTATCTGGTTAGGTAGTCTATGTTATATTGTAGTGTATGACTTGTATTGTATTAATTCTTTTGCAAGTATAACATTCATAATATATATATTAGGCGTTGGACCCTAAGCACGGTATCTGTGTATTTCTTATAGTGTTAAGTATTCACAGAGTGTCGGTGACGGTCAAACAGCTTTTAAGTTAATAAGGTTACACTGTGTTGCATCTACACCCTATCTCTACACTAAGGTTTTACAGCATATTACATTGTTTTTGGTTTAGATTTAAAGGTTTAACATTGTGAGCGTCAGCGCCGCTGGTGATCTCCTCGTGGTCCCGAGCGTCCGCTACGCTATAGCGAATCATTACGTTAGCCGGCAGCCAATAGCGTGCCTGCCTGTGGTCTCTCGGCCGTGAGCGAACGTGACGCTTAAGCGTCTCGACCACGGCTAAGCGATCGTTACGCAACGAGCGTACCCTTACGGTACTCCATACGTAAATAGCGTACAGTGTTCTTAGACCTCATAAAGGGTTTTATATAAGATAAATATTTAGCTTTATCACTTCCTTAAACATTTTTTTTGGTCTTAACTATATAGAAACAAATGTATTCGGTTTCACACAGATCTATATGAATCTAGCAATGATCAATAATTTAAATGATATGATTCAGATTGGATAGCCATCTTGCAGAACATACATTGATATAAACACAGACATAATTATAATATTATATATATGTACCATTCACTGGTCTCCTATGAGACTCATTTACCCATTCAGTGCTTCTAATTTGCATATCAATGCTATGTGCTTTTGGCTGCCTGTAAAAGTGGTTTTTCACTGCTAAGAAAAAGCAGTTACACAGATTAATTTGCATTTCAATGGCTATCTTATAGCAAGCAGAGAAAACTAAATCCTAGAGGTAAAAAAAACAAAAAACTTTGTTTATATCTGTGTGTAATTCTTACATCAAGTATTCATCTCACTATTAACTTTCACTAGGCCCAATTGAAACTATTTGTAATTGACTATGGCATGGGTTAAATAAATGCATTGGTAACTCATTAATCGTGCTTGATGTGACCAAGGAAAGCTGATTATTCTGAGCAGACTGAAAATCAGCCATTTAGAAAAATGACCTTCCCAAAATGGCCGCTGCTCCTCCCCCTTCCACATCCATGAGGGTTACACAAAATGGTGGACAGGCCATGTGGTTAGTCCAAAATGGAGGACAGACCATGCGGCTTCCTTTGTCACAAAGAAATCACACATCATACAAGCACCAGAAGTTATTTTAGGCCTGAGTTAAAAATAAAAACTATATCAAGGCTATGCAGCAACTTTTTTTTTTTAATAGAGTATTTTTATTCAACAAAAATGGAAGAATTACAGACATTTCAGTGTACACCGGGAGATCCGGGTGATGTTATGTAACATATACAGTTTACATAGCCCCGCCACACCATATACACATAGGTTTAAGCATGACCGGCAGACATAAGGCTATTTAATATCAACCCACAAAAACAGTTTTTCTGAAGTCTGAAAGTAAATGTCAACACATTCATAAAACATTTTCAAATTTCTCCCCAAACTAGCTCAATTAACCCCTCAACTATAAGGCCAGATATGGCCTAGTGCACCAAACAAAGATGCCTAAAATAACAATAGTTATCAAAAAATAGATAAAATAAAATAAATAATAAACCAAAAACATAAGCAGAATAAAACAAATCAATACCATCAAGCCTATAGTCTCGTAGTCATGCGAGGTGAGGTACAAAATCTGCATAATAGAAATACCAATACGGGGGGAGGGGCCCAGGTCGTTTACACAAGTCCCAGATAACCAGGCCATCTTAAGGCACAATACGTCTCAAAGCTTGAGGGCAGGAGAGGAGTATGTAGAATTGATCCATAAGGACCATACTTTCCCGTATTTAGAGAGAGCATTGTTTTTCATATAGACATACCGATCTTTCAATACGGTGTCATTCACCAGGGCTTTAAATGCAGACATCGTAGGAGAAAGTGGGGCCATCCATGTCCGCGCTATGCATACCTTAGCAAGGGCGCAAATGCTACGAGCATACAAGCCCTCCCACCGAGGCCCAGAATCAGGCCCTCCCACCCCCAAAATGCAGAATCCTGGAGTCAGCATGACTCTCGGTATCCCCGTATGTTCCAGAATCGACCCGACCCCAGCCCAAAACACCTGCAAGGACGGACACTCCCACACTAGATGCCAGAATGATCCGCCAACAGTCCCGCATTTAGGACAAGTGGCAGCACCACCAGCCCCGAATCTGACCAACCTGCTCGGCCTATGCAGTAACTTTTAAATGTACTTTTAACCCTACTTAACAGATAAGCAATCCAATCTGAATCAAACACAATATGACTTATTTGAACCTTGTTTTGCAACAATAAAAATACATTTTAGCATCTTAAATATTATGAGAAACGCATTGTTCCTTGAATTTCATATCAGCGGCTTACTTATAACACAACAATACATTAACGTGGATGTTATTTTCATCAGCTTCTCGATGCGTCCATCGGAGCCGGTCAATTACAGCCGCGTTTGTAATGTACAGTGCATCATTAAGAACGTGATATCCCGTGAGAGCCCCCAATTGATAATGCCGTTTTATATGCAGGAATGAAAATCTATACCTTATACACACTTCAAATACACTTTACCATGAAGCCGCTGCGGCCGCTAAACTTAATACACACCCTACGTACATTGTACACTGTTTGCATACAGAGTCCCGTACAGTGTACGGACTTTGCGTACACACGCCGCGCTGACAGTACAAAGTACACGCAGCGCGTACACACCCAGAGATACATTTTAAACCTTTTACAGCAATGCAGGGAAAGGAAGACACGACACCAGTTTGTAGTTAAACCACTTGGTTCCGACACCACAGCGTATTATTGCTGAAAGGGGGTTACAATATAAACAATACAATACAACAGAATAATGGCTACAATCAATGGTACGTACGTGAGTGGATTCGCTGCGCTGCCCAGTCTGGTCCTCCGTCATCTGATAGATAACGTTGTGAGTCTTGTGTCTGACCAGGCCTGCAGCAGGCTCTCTTTATACAATTCATCCAAAACTTAACACAATGGATACTGTAATCTCTTTGTCCATTGGACACAGGGATGGTCATTTACAGTACAGGAGAGGTCATAGGTCGGTTTGAATAGGTGGGCGATGTCTGTTCCAACTGCTCTTGTGGGTGGTCTCCTTTGGATTCCCGCCGCATACATAATGTACAGTAAATACAGTTTATATCTATATTCTGCTCCTGCACATAACTATCCGCAAGAACATGCGATCTGCTGCAGACCAACACCGGAATGTTACCCTTAAAATACCCTACAGCTGGATACCAAACACCACCTTATAACCTTGTTCTGTCCCCTCCTATCCTGTAAAGGTGAATCCCTTTGTTCTGTTACCATTTAAACTGCTGTTACTTTCTGATGTGGTGCAGGGAGACTATGTGTACATTGTGCACTATTTGGATTAAATATGTAATGTGTTTTGATAGCCTTCTATGCGCTCACAAACTCTACCGTAAATACCCATACCACGCGCTAATGCGCAGGACTGCGTGAGCGACCATACGCAAATTGCGGATATGCGCACGTACGGCAGAACAAGTACACGCGCGGAGGCCATCTGTGTGTAGTTTGTACGTGATGTGTGTACTGCAATATTTTTCGACTTTGACAGGTCCACCTGTGATAAAGTGGAGTAATAATTGAACAGTTGACTAGTTGGGAGTATACACCTGGTACAGTTGAAAAACATACATTATAAGCAAACTTTATTTTCATTTACTTATCTAGTTTGCATGATGAATAGCAACAAGCACAATGGGGCTGGGGTCAACTCAAGTGGAACTGCAGGTGTATACTGTGGATAGCTGCATTCTGTCCATGTGAAGGAAATGGGTGACTGCGAATTTATTTTATGTATTATATAGCGCAGCAAATTCTGTTGCGCTTTACACTTGGAAACAACAATGGTAAAACAAAACTGGGTAATAACAAACAGTCACAGAGGTAGGAAGGCCCTGCTTGAGAGCTTACAATCTATACGGAAATAGACATTGATACACAAGGATAGGTGCTATCTGTTGCATAGTTGTCCACCAGATTGCAAAGGTTCTTCTTATTGGGCTGCATGATATGGTCACACAGCAATGGTGAACTGGGGTCAGAAGGAAGGAGAAGTGAAGGAAGTGGATCTACAGACGATGAACGTCTAGCAAGGAAGATTAGCCTCACAGCTGCATTCAGAGTGGATTGTAGTGGTGAGAGTCTCTTTTTTGCAAGACCAGTAAGAAGACTATTGCAATAATCAATGCGGGAGATAAATAATGAGAATCGAGTTGGATTAGAGTTTTTGCAGTGTCTTGTGTTAGTTTAGTTATGGTCGTATTTTGGATATGTTTTTTAGATGCATGTAACATGATTTTGAGACAAATTGAATGTAGGGAACAAGGATGACACCTAGGCAACAAACTTGTGGGGTAGGGTTGATTGTCGAGTTTTCAACAGTGATAGAGATATCCAGTAGAAATATTTTCTTAGTGGTACTGACCCTGCTGGAAAATGGGCGTGGTCACATGTCATGAGGGCACATGACCACATGACACTAGGGAGAGTGGCTACATTACACAAGGGGCGTGGCCACACAGCATAGCCCCTTTTCTTTGCAGTCTGGAGTCAAGGCTAGAAATATATAGTACTGCCTACAGTATAATAGAAATATATAGTAATAACCCCAGTATAATAGAAATATATTGTAATACCCACAGTATAATAGAAATATATTGTAGTGCCCCCAATTTAATATAAATATATACAGTGCATCCGGAAAGTATTCACAGCGCTTCACACATTTTGTTATGTTACAGCCTTATTCCAAAATGGAATAAATAAATTTTTTCCCTCATAATTCTACACACAATGGGGGTCATTCCGAGTTGATCGCTAGCTGCATTCGTTCGCTGTGCAGCGATGAGGCAAAAAAATTGCACTTCTGCACATGCGTATGCGGCGCAATGCGCACGCGCAACGTATTATTACAACGGCTGATGTAGTTTCACACAGGGTCTAGTGAAGCTTTTCAGGCGCACTGCTGACCGCAGAGTGATTGACATGAAGTGGGCGTTTCTGGGTGTCAACTGTCCGTTTTCAGGGAGTGTTCGTAAAAACGCAGGCGTGCCAGGAAAAACGCAGGCGTGGCTGGGCGAACGAGGGCGTGTTTGTGACGTCAAAAGAGGAACTAAACAGTCTGAAGTGATCGCAAACGCTGAGTAGGTTTAGAGCTACTCAGAAACTGCACAAAAAAACTTTGTAGCCGCTCTGCGATCCTTTCGTTTGCACTTCTGCTAAGCTAAAATACACTCCCAGTGGGCGGCGGCATAGCATTTGCATGGTTGCTAAAAACTGCTAGCGAGCGATCAACTCGGAATGATCCCCAATGGCCCTCATTCCGAGATGATCGTAGCTGTGCTGATTTTAGCACAGCTGCGATCATTCACACTGACATGCGGGGGAACGCCCAGCACAGGGCTAGTCCGCCCCGCATGTCAGTGCCTTTGCACTTCTAGAGTAGCTCCCGACCAGCGCAGCTTTAGCGTGCTGGCTGGGAGCTACTTGTCGCTCCCCGGTCCACAGCGGCTGCGTATGACGTCACGCAGCCGCTGCGGGCCGCTCCCTGCATGGTCCGGCCATACCTGCGTTGGCCGGACCGCGCCCACGAAACGGTGACCAAACGCCGTCATTCCGCCCCCCACCGCCAAGCGACCGCCTCTGCCTGTCAATCAGGCAGAGGCGATCGCAGCCCAGCTACGGCCTTCGGCCGTCTGGCATGCGCCGCTGCACTACGGCGATGGCGCATGCGCAGTGAGGACACATTCGCTCGGCTGCGATAAAAAGCAGTGAGCGAACGGGTCAGAATGACCCCCAATACCCCATAATGAAACGTGAAAAAAGTTTTTTTTAGATTTTTGCAAATTTATTAAAGATAAAAAACAGAAATCACATGTACATGAGTATTCACAGCCTTTGCTCAATACTTTGTTGATGCACCTTTGGCAGCAATTACAGCCTCAAGTCAATTTGGAAATTGATGTCACAAGCTTGGCACACCTATCTTTGGGCAGTTTCGCCCATTACTCTTTGCAGCACCTCTCAAGCTCCATCAGGTTGGATGGGAAGCGTCGGTGTACAGCCATTTTCAGATCTCTCCAGAGATGTTTAATCGGATTCAAGTCTGGGCTCTGGCTGGGCCACTCAAGGACATTCACAGAGTTGTCCTGAAGCCACTCCTTTGATATCTTGGCTGTGTGCTTAGGGTCGTTGTCCTGCTGAAAGATAAACCGTCTCCCCAGTCTGAGGTTAAGAGCGCTCTGCAGCAGGATTTCATCCATGATGTCTCTGTACATTGCTGCATTCATATTTCCCTCTATCCTTACTAGTCTCCCAGTTCCTGCCACTGAAAAACATCCCCACAACATGATGCTGCCACCACCCTGCTGGATGGTATTGGCCCGGTGAGGAGCAGTGCCTGGTTTCCTCCAAACATGACACCTGGCAGTCACGCCAAATTGTTCAATCTTTTGTTTCTCATGGTCTGAGAGTCATTCATGTGCATTTTGGAAAACTCCAGACGGGCTGCCGTGTGTTTTTTTTTTACTAAGGAGTGGCTTCCGTCCGGCAACTCTACCATACAGGCCTGATTGGTGTATTGCTGCAGAGATTGTTGTCCTTCTGGAAGGTTCTCCTCTCTCCACAGAGGAATGCTGTAGCTCTGACAGAGTGATCATCGGGTTCATGGTCACCTCCCTGACTAAGGCCCTTCTCCCCCAGTCGCTCAGTTTAGATGGCCGGCCAGCTCTAGGAAGAGTCCTGGTGGTTCTGAACTTCCTCCATTTACAGATGATGGAGGCCACTGTGCTCATTGGGACCTTCAAAGCAGCAGATATTTTTCTGTACCCTTCCCCAGATTTGTGCCTCGAGACAATCCTGTCTCGGAGGTCTACAGACAATTCCTTTGACTTCATGCTTGGTTTGTGCTCAGACATGTACTTTCAAGTGTGGGACCTTGTATAGACAGGTGTGTGCCTTTCCAAATCATGTCCAATCAACTGAATTTACCACAGGTGAACTCCAATTAAGCTGTAGAAACATTTCAAGGATGATCAGTGGAAACAGGATGCACCTGAGCTCAATTCTGAGCTTCATGGCAAAGGATGTGAATACTTATGTACATGTGATTTCTTAGTACTCTATTTTTAATAAATTTGCAAAAATCTTAAAAAAAAATGTTTTCACATTGTCAATATGGGGTATTGTGTGTAGAATTCTGAGGGAAAAAATGAATTTGTTTTGGAATAAGGCTGTAACATAACAAAATCTGGAAAAAGTGAAGCACTGTGAATACTTTCCGGATGCACTGTAGTAATGCCCCCATTATAACAGGAATATATACTGTAGTATTTCCCCTCGTAATAGAAATATATAGTAGTGTCCAACATTACAATATAAATATATAATAATGCCCCATAATAAATAATAGGCATATATAGTAGTGTCCCAAATTATAATAGAAATACATAGAAATGCCCCCATAATAATAGACATATATAGTAGTGTCCCACATTACAAAAGAAATATATAGTAATGCCCCAATAATAATAGAAATATATATTAGTATCCACATTCTATTAAAAAATTAATTACTCCACTCATGGAAGCCAGAGACATGCCCAGTATCCTAGCCTGTAAAGAACAAAAGCTGGTCGGTGCCGATGCGTCACTCGAGCCAAGTGAAGGGAAACAGCTGGATACTGCGGGAAAATGCACCCAGACCAGTCCCCAGGCTCCTCTCTTCATGCCAGCCGTGGCCGCCAGGAGAGGAAGCGTGATGTGATCTCATGACGTCATCGTTGCGCTCCATGTAGCACTGACAAAGTGGGTGGAGCCGTCATGCTACTGAACACCATGGTCTTGTTGCTCAGCAGCGCATTATAATTGCGATAATGGCAATCACAGGTTCAATGGGGTGGTCTTCTGTATGCCGACTGACGGGATCCCGACGCACAGTATACCGGCGCCGGGATCCCGACACTTATTCTCCCTCGTGGGGGGTCCACGACCCCCCTGGAGGGAGAATAAAATAGTGTGGCGCGCGTATCGCGCCACCGTGCCCGTAGCGTGGCGAGCACAGCGAGCCCGCAAGGGGATCATTTGCGCTCTCCACACTGTCGGTAAGCCGGCGGTCGGGCTCCCGGCGCCGGTATGCTGGTCGCCGGGAGCCCGACCGCCGGCATATCGTAGTGAACCCGTTCAAAGTGTGCAGTACTGCGTACCTGCGGGTGTGGATCATTGGATCAACAGTGTCTAGGTCGACAATGTTTGGGTCGACCACTATAGGTTGACAGTCACTTGGTCGACAGGGTTTGAAGGTCAACAGGGTTTCTAGGTCGACATGGTCTAGGTCAACAGGTCAAAAGGTCAACATGAGTTTTTCATGGTTTTTTGGTGTAGTTTTATCCGTACAGTGACCAGGAAGCTCAATTAGTGCACCGTGTTACCTGGCATGGCTCGCATCGCTCACCATGCTTCGGGCAAGGTGCCTCACTCCGCTACCGTTGCGCTCGGCACAGGTTACTATTCCCAATCGTAGTCCGCGTGGATCGTTAAGTATGAAAAAGTTTTAAAAAAAGAAGAAAAATGAGAAAAACTAATGTCGACCTTTTGACCTGTCGACCTAGAAACCCTGTCGACCTAGAAACCCTGTCGACCTTGAAAACATGTCGACCTAGTGACTGTCGACCAATAGTGGTCGACCCAAACATTGTCAACCTAGACACTGTCGATCTTCAGACCGGATCCCGTACCTGCTGCCAAATTCTTAAGGGTACTTTATACCCGAGTGTACCTGCATACTTGCACCACTGGTATTAGGGTAGGTATTGTAACTGCTATTGACCGGTGGAAATATAATTAATTCTGTTTTTGACCATTAAGTTTGAGGTGGTGAGATGACATCCAAAATGAAATGGCAGACAGGCATTTAGTGACACGGACCAGTACAGATAGAGACAAATCTGTGGAGGATAGGTAGATATGAGTATCCTCTCCATACAGATGATACTGAAATCCAAAGAGCTGATTAGTTTACCAAGAGATGAGGTAGTTTACCAAGAAAATAGACATTGGTTCCGTTGCATTGCATGATCTGTAACTGATTTCTGGCCATTATGGTACAGAAATCTTGTTTATTTTTGACTAGCTGTTTTACCCGTTCTTCGCACGGGAGTTTCTGATTTTCACGGTTGTACACGGTTGTTTACAGTTGTTCACGGTTGCACATATACATGAGTGTTAATAATGTGGTAACTTTATAGAGATGTAAATATGAGATGTGTTAATGTAAGTAAATATTTATCCATGGTTCTTGGCGTTACCCCGAGGAGCACCCGTAGCAGATACGGTAAAAAGTGAGAGGACCTTTTTTGTAATTTATTAAATTCTACACACTGGAGGTTTAATCCAAATTTTGATCCAGTTGTCCGTTTGGGCGTTACCGTTCACACAAAGCAAGCCACGCATCGGTAATGATGTCATTATGTCAACCCTTTTCATCCCCATATGGGAGGTTTATTAAAATTCTAATGATGTCGTTTTCCTATTTCCCACCTGAAGAATACCTATGTTACCATTTTTGCAGTTTATTAAATTCTACCCACTGGATGTGCAATCCAAATTTTGATCCAATTGTCAGTTTGGGTGTTATCATTCATGCAACGAAAGCCATGCATCGGTAATGATGTCCGCCTTTTCATCCCCTTAGGGGAGGCTTATTAAAATTCTAATTACGTAGTTTTTCCATTTACCACCTCAAGAATAGCTATGTTAAATGTCATCTTACTAACATAAGAGAATTAGTGATGTGTCAGTCAGTGAGTGAGTGATTGATTGAGGGCTTTCGTATATATGTATATATGTGTGTATATATATATATATATATATATATATATAAAATTACCCCTCTGTGGAGTTTGAGCTGAAACAAGCAAGACTCCCTGACCAGTAATACCATGATGCAGTGGCATGCGAGGTTACCATAGAGCCCCTTAGTGGTAATCTAGTAGTAGGTAAATGATAGTGATCTCATTAGTAAGTAGTAAGACACTGCTATCAACAAAATAGGCTAAATCATTTTTTAGATGAGCAGGACATCATAAACTGCAATAGTCTCAAGCTGACAGAACACTTTCACCACCTATGCCCCTACACAAAGGCTAGAAGCTTCTTACAAGCGCTACAAACACTCTGCCGCTAGGAAAAGGTCCATTGTTCTAAAATAATCACCGTGGATAAAGTCTGGCTCTCCAGTCAACATTTTTGTCCAAATGTCCTCACCATGGAGTTTGCTCCTCGCTTCATCAAACCAAGTAAAATACTAAAAGTAATTATCCCTGTTGCATACCGGCTGAAGCTTCCTCCTAACGTTTTTCATGTATCGGTACTAAAACTGCTCATAATTAATGTCTTTTCATCCATTGGAAGTCCTCCTTATTCGATTATGGTGCATCAACAGGAAGAATTTGAGGTTAAACAACTTTTGGATTCCAGGTTATTATTAGATATTAGAGGTATCCTACAATTCTAGGTGTATTAGAAAGGTTTCAATGAGAAGGAAAGTTGCGTGAAGCCATCAGCTATTCTTGCTTGTTGTCACTTATGACTTTTCCATAAGAAATTTTCTCAAAATATATTTTTGGGTGCTCATATTACACCTCTAAGTGGAGGGTAATGTCACAGATGTCTGCTGGCGGCACCTGTTCCTTGATTACCGGGTCTAACAGCTGCAGTCACATTGGCTCTCTTCACTCCCATGATGCCATAGCTTTCCACTCTTCACATAAGGACGGGTGCATGGCTCTCTGGCAAACTTGTTCTTTCGTATGTCAGAAAAGTGGCACTTTCAAATTAGGATTCTTATATAAGCATCACCCTTACTGCTGCATGTTGCCAGAGTGCTATATTGAATCATTCTCCTATGTATGACCGGTGGCTTGATTTTGACTCCTCATTTGCTAAATCTCTGTGGCTTTTCTGAAATTTTTGCAGTGAATGACCCATGGCGTGTTTCCTGACACTTCTCTGCATTGAACCTGGAGGCTAATCTGGAACCTTCCTGTGTATGATATCTGGCTTGTCCCTAACCCAATTCTGCATTATCCATGTGGCATATCTGTGAATGCTAGTGTACCAGTCACCAGCCTGGTGACCTCTCTCAGTGCTTGCTCCCTAACAGTTTATCATGCTAGTGACCAGAACAGAGGGCCACCAACTGCATACCTTGCAAAGTAAAATCCTATTTGGGGTCCCTGGCAAATATCATGTTGAGAAGGGTGTGCGTTCAGCGATGTCTCTACCTCTACTGCAGGGTCCAGCAACATGCCTGCGGCACTACCATAAGACACAACTTCTCCATGCATCTTTTTGTCCACCCTATTTTACCTCCCACTTGCTGTCCAGGAAAGCTCCTTACATTCCTGATTCCATGCGTCTAAAGTAGGGAAGCCAATCCTGGGCCTTTTTTTTTTCAATCCCGGGTATCGGGATTGAAAAATTCTCAGTCCCGGGATTCCTGAGATACCCAGGATTGGGTTGAAGATTTTAAAGTTAAAATCTTCACAACATCTTGGTGTTTCCGCTGTAAAATATAGAAACCACAGATTTACTACAGAAACCACAGAGACCCGTGGTCACGCATACCCAACACCAGGGAAGTGTTCTTGTGTCTGTACTCATAAACTATAGACAGTGTTGGGAAAATGTAAGAATCCTACTTGTTTGTGATATATAGTATAGTCAACACAAATGCAGATTTAATTTATATTTCATTTGAACAAATTTAATCATTGGGCGGGATTCAATTCTTTTCACCCCTTTTCACACCCGTTCTGTTTCTGTTCTCCGGGACGTTGTATCATTATTTCAGCTCGCTACCCCCGGAGTAGCGAGGCACCTAACCCTTTACACAGCTAAACCTGATTACCATGGGCGCAATATGCGCGATAACGGAGATCATTTTAGAAAGGAAATTAGGCGTGATATATCATTTGAATCTCACCCAATGTCTCGTTTTAAGCTATTATGTAGTAAGGAACAAATAATATAAAAAAGTCTTAATTTGTTTTTTATTTGATTTAATTTGCTCATATGTGCAAAAGGAGTTAGTTACAAGTTTGATGAGACATGCAATATATGTATGTATGTCAGTACATACTGTATTTGTGTCAACTCATAAGTCGTAAATTTAAAACACATTTATTTGTGACTATTGCATAATTTGCGGGCTAAACTATAGTTTTGATAAAAATGTTTGCATCACAGCATCACTAAGCAGGGCTGCCCCCTCTCCCCACTTATCTTTGCGTTGATAATTGACCCCTTGGCGGCTAAAATCCGTGCCAACTCAGATATTCATGGGATTTCCGTTGGTGCCCATACTAATATTGCCCTTTATGAGGATGATGTTCTTTTGACTATCATGGACCCAGCCAATACTCTCCCTCCCCTTTTTATGATTATTCAAGAATATGGCTTAGATTCCGGCTATAAAATCAATCATCAGAAAACAGAAGTCTTAGACTTTTATCTCACCCCAAACATACGGTCAACATTGACACATGAGTTTTCCTTTCAATGGCATCATTCTAAGGTTAAATATCTTGGAATCTACATTAGTAAATTATATCATCAACTGTTTCAGGACAACTTTCCGCATCTTCTCTCTATTATTAAATCTGACCTTGGTAACTGGACAGGTCAGTATATATCCTGGATTGGCCGGGTCAATGCTGTCAAAAGGAACATCCTTATTCCAGACCCTTCTGATCCGAGTACCCCCTCATGTCTTGAAGTTTTGGAAACATCATACCCAAAATTTATTTGGTCTGGTAAGCATCCTAGAGTCCAATTGCGGATTCTTCAAAGACCTTCTCATGGCGGGGGCTTGGGGATTCCTGACTTCAAATGCTACTATTTGGTAGCCCAACTTGCCCAATGTGTCTTATGGAACTGCCCTACCCTAGATAAGTCCATCTGGGAAACCGATCTGGGGGAGATTTTAGACAAAGAACTGGGAAGAAATTTGCAGCCGTGCAGCCTCTAGCTCACTTTGTGTGCATATTAAGGAAATACATACAAATTACTTGATGGTACTACGTTCCCACTCGTCTGCATAAATTGGACCCCAGCGTACCTACCACTTGCTGGAGGAACTGTACACCGGAGGTCACGTTTATTCACTTGTGGTGGCAATGTCCCAAGCGTCGCCCATTTTGGCTGGATATTGGGAAGTTGGTCACCTCTCTTACGGGTATCACTATCCTGTTTTCCCTTATATTTTACCTCCTACCCACTGAGATCTCTGGAACCACTCGTCACCAAACTAAGCTGAGCCACCATATTTTCTCAGCTGCCACTTGCCAAATTGCAGCGGACTTGAAACATCCTGCTGCCCCTTTGTTACAGCCCACTATTCCCAGGATCTGGCATGTTTACAAAATAACATTTATGTCTAGCATTATACACATCACATCCCTATCCTTTTCTAAAACATGGGATCCTCGGACCCCATATTTTCGAGTGCATCCCCAATTTGTTAAATTATTTGCCCCACTGACACTTTTCCCGTCTGGGTCTAACCCCCCACCATTTTACTCGCTATTATTGATATCCACTTTTGATTCTTGGATGTTACATTCTGTATGCTTCTTTTGGTGTGATATTTGTTCATCTAATGTACCGCCTAAGCCCTAAGAAATGAAATACTTAAAAAAAAAGTGGCAAAGGAATCAATACTATTTGTATATTAAATAAAGAGGAAATAATATTTTTATGTTTATGTTAACTGGGGCATTATTAGTGTTGGAGGCACATGCACTTGTATTCTTAGTAACAAATTGTGAAAGAAAAACCCTTGGATTCAACATATTCAAACTTCCCTCTGTTCTCTATTGGTAAGTGCTCCCTCGCTTTATCATATTCAGCCTATTTTGTTATAAGAACCGGGATACAGATTAAATGGCCTAACAGAAAAATATTTTGTTAAAGGAGAAATTACAACAACATCCACAAAGAAAGGAACCAGGTAGGTCTTTAACATTGTAAAAAGAGGTGGAATTCCGACACACTCAGATCCTCAGTTCTAAACTTATACAGATTTATTAAGGTCAGGGTTCTCCATGGGCATTCGTTGAAAAAACAAAAAAATAGAAATAATGACACAACAGTGTACACTGTGTGGAATGTGAAATCCTCTTACCCTGCTATAACTGTACTCGCACAAAGTGGAATGTATCTTACAGTCGGTTGAATAATCATCTCTGATCAGTATGGATTAATGTACACCATGGATGACCCAAGAAAAATAAACCACAATAGAAGTCCACACTGCTTGGTTGGGAAGGTATATTTTTATGTACTAGGCCAATTAGACACACCTTAGTTAGGAAAAAATCAGGACTTGGACTACTCAATTTCCTGATGCCCATTGGTATCTTACAAAATTGTAGGTGGTCTACAAAAATGTTCCTTTTTCTGTAAAAGTTCCATAAAATAAAAGTATTATTGATAACTATATTACTATATTATCTTAAAACTACAAATAAATAGTCAAACAGCAATTTATTGCTACATACAAGTCAAAACCACAGTAGTATAGTAAAGGCTACGTACAAGTCAAATCCACAGTACAGTAGTATAATAGAGATCATCGAATATCTTGATGCAGTGAACCAATAAAGCAAATTATATTACCATGAGAGCCTTCAATTACATATGTTTTCTTAATCAGATCACGATAGTTATACAAGCTGTGAGTTACACACAGATGTCAGTGACAAGAGTGTATTGCACATTGTGTAATAGAGATTAGCAGTTCTTTTTTATATATACTGTATATTTTTATTGAAGCAGCATGTGAAATGTACAAGCAGAACATAACACATTAAAGTCAGTCTTGCACAGAAAAATTATATGGAATATCCATCCAAGCGAGTTACAGATATCATAGTTTAAGGTGATGCATTCTTGCGCATACCCTGCCATGGGATACGATCGTTAGGTCGACACAGCTTAGGTCGACCACTGAAGGTCGACACGCATTAGGTCAACATGGTCATTAGTTCGACATGTACTAGGTCAAAAGGTCGACATGGATTTTTCCATACTTGCCGATCCACGTGGACTACGATTGGAACGGTAACCTGCGCCAAGCAAAGCGGTAGCTGAGCGAGGCACCTTGCCCAAAGCATGGCGAGCAATGCGAGCCATGCGAGGTGACATGGTGCACTAACTGGGGTTCCCCGTCACTTTACGAAGAAAACTACACCGAAAACAGTCCAAACACTCATGTCGACCTTTTCGCCTGTCGACCTAGTACACGTCGACCGAATTCCCATGTTGACCTAGTGCATGTCGACCTAATGCCCTTGTCAACCTTCAGTGGTCAGCCTAATGACTGTTGACCTAAATTGGGTCGACCCAATGACCCATACCTCCTGCCGGAATGGTCAGGAGGCTCCCAAAAATCGGGTGGTCCTCCCACTTTCCCTGGCAGCCCCATGCACCCCCCCTCGCCCGCCAGCCATGCCCCCATTAGCCTGCTTCGCTGGCTTCTCCTAGAGGAGGGTGCAGCAAGGTAGGCATCCATGAGGTGATGACATAGCCTAAAACACAGAGATGTAGAACTGAGCAGTAAATAACAACCAGAATCATGCTCATAAAAGAAATATTGTAAAACAAATTACAGAGTTATTGTGAGCAGTTATTTTTTTAAAAAATCCGAACACACCTTAAAGGGATCCAACTGATTTTCTGATGTTCCCACCAAGCATTGATTGAATGTCAATGACAATGTACAAATTAGCATGTCACACAGTCCCTTTGAATACTGGAAGGAAAAAAATGCAAGTTGGAGCCCCTTGTACAAAGTAGTTTTGCTTTATTAAGCTTCCCTCCCTCCAGTGTGCACTCAGAAAGAGTGTTTAGCACATCCAGGAACCTTGTGAGCAATCGGCGTGGGGGGGCTACTTCCAAAACAATTGAAAAAATGTTCATAAGAATGAACTACAAATTCCATGAGGAAGACCTTTGCTGCCAATTACAAGTACAGAGACTTCTGTAACAGTAGATTACAGTGGGGATGAGCTAATATTGTGTTGATGATATTAGCACTGATGAGGGTGAGGATGAAGATGATAATGACATCTACTAAACTGTAATGATGATTAACAACACTTTTAGCCTACTTAAGTACATTGGTTACTTGGTTAGTGGAGACCCAAGTAAACCAAGCACTTCAGCCACAAAAGTGGCAGTTCTTGTCACTGAAGTGCTTGGTTAGTTAAACTGTTCTTGTCCTTTTTAATATACAACAGAGTTAGTGGGAGGGCCTGGTACAGTTCCATCTTCTGTCTCTCTCATGGCCATCCTTTACCAGTTCCTACTTCTTACCATCCTTTATTGTGTGTGCGTGACTCGCAGTGTATAATAAACTATAATAAGAATCGTATAATGTTGTATTTTGGGGCTAGGTTGACAGTCTTCTGCCTCTCGCAAGGCCACTGATGTGCTGCTATGATTCATAGATGTGCTATATTATTTTTAACTGCCGTGTTTGTGCCACTGCTCTGCTCTGTTGCTTGTTTGTGCCAGTGCTCTGTTTAGCCAGCCAACTCTCTGCAGCCTTTGGCCAATACTAGTAAAAACAATATTGTGAGCTGGGAGATTGTCAAAATGAACTGGAAATGGCTGGAAATGAATATTCTCAAATGACATGATTTCAGCTGTTTTTATTAATTTAAAGGAAATCCAAAACCAAAACGCTTGAGGGTTTTTTGCCAAAACCAAAGCCAAAAACAAAACGTTTGAGTGTGGTTTTGCCAAAACCAAACCTAAATCAAAACACTGAGGACTGCACACCTCTCTAGCAGGACTAGGAGAGTACAGCACATCACAAGCTCAGCTTTCACTTTAATTTCTTTTGTTTTAGAAAAATAACGGTTTGAATTTTGATATTTCATATTCATCATGAAATATATTAATTGCAAGGACTTGGTGCCTGGTTATCTCTTTTCTGTTAGCCTCTCTGTTATATACATAATTGATATTTTTTATAGTCTTTGGAAAAAGGGACATTCCAAATTAATCAAAACATGCAATAACAAAGCATAACAGTTTTACAGATTATTAGAGCTTCACCAGTGTCTTGTCCCCAGCTAATTGTCCACAGGGAAATTATGTTCCTGAAATGGATGTAAGCCAGACTCTTTTGCTCATTTGTATTTTCACAGCTGTCTGACTCTCTATAGCGTTAATGCAAGGGCCCTGCTGCTCATCCCTGGCCCACAGAGTTTCATTATTTCAATTATATATAATACATGGTTTCCCTATACACTCTAGTTTTAAGCAGAAACATATCCAGCTCTCAGAGACACATCTATCTATCTATCTATCTATCTATCTATCTATCTATCTATCTATCTATCTATCTATCTATCTATCTATCTCTCTGTCTAATGAGTTTTATGGTTCCAAATTTTTATTCATTAAGCCTTGGCTGGATAAAGATAAAGTGGACAACACTAAAGTGTCAACACTAACATGAACTGTGCACATTGGCCCCCATCGATATCCACAATGTCTACATTATGACAATGTTTATATTATGTCAATATCAACATTGTGAATGTTGATATTCTGAATGTTGACCTACAGGACATACCAATATTCTGGTGTCGACAGTTTTCCGGATACCGAACAACAGTATTCATTGTATCAATTTAGTGTGTGCCAATAGTGTTGTGTGTTCCATGCTCAATAATTAGTAATGCAAACTAAACTAAAAAAATGTATATGTCTGCCTAAATGATGACTGACAATGCATTATCCTTCACCTCCGGTATTTGGTAGGAGATATTTCTCTTTATGTTGTAGTTGAAATAAAGAAATAGATCTGCATAGTGCAAGAAAAAGAAAAGTCCTGGTCTTATTTGTGTTATGATCTAGTACAGCCCATTTTACAGATGGATGTAATAATAATAATAATAATAATAATTTTATTTATATAGCGCTCTTTCTCCAACAGGACTCAAGGCGCTTTACAGACATCATAAACAATGCATATAATTATGAAGATTTGAGTAATACAACAATAGATTAGCCACACAGACACTAAAGAGAAAGCACACAGAAAGCATAATGCATGATTGGTGTAGGCATTTTGGGTAATAACTTCCAAGGGTTGTGTATTCCACCCTCACAAGGTACCAGGTGTGGCAGCCATTTTGGGCGCACAGCGTAGGATTACCCAGGGTGGAACAGTCTACCACTAGAAGAGATGACACAAAATGGTGGTGATTTCAGAGTCCTAAAGTTCAGAGTAAGGTCCCAACAAAACCACCAGGTCTATGTATTTTTCATCCCATCCATAAGCGTACCAGATGAGGCAGCCATGTTGGGCGCACTTCGAAGGTTACACTGTGGGACATGAGCCATACAACGGCCCAGTGCATATATGGGAAAACTGACACTTATGTAGTAGTATGATGTACCTTGTATGTATGGCGCAATGGCAGGGTGTGCAATCAGTGGGTGTAAACATTACAGGAAAAGCACACAGTGAGGTGGAAGGGGGGAAAAAACAGGGAGGGGGGGAGGGAATAAACACTTGCAGGTAACCAGTGGCAGAAGGAAAATGGGCCTAACATTATTTAGATTCAATCATAGTACGGGTGGGTTTCAGAATGTGGGGGACACACTCAGGACCAATAGAGATGTCCCTGCTGAGCCTGGTCCTGGTGCTCTCACCCCACGGGTACCTGCTCATCTTGAGGGTTAGGCCCAGGGACAGACTTGATGTTCTCGGGCGGAGAGGTGGTAAGCCTGGTCCTGGAGTTCTCAAGGTAGAGGTGAGTGGAGGCCACATAAGGAATCTGAGTTTTGTAGTTGTAATGCAGTTCTTCTGTTATCTTGTCGGTTTGTTTGCCTTCTGTTTTCCTTCGGTTTAACACAGGTATAACACTGCTGTTGATTTTAGCTGCCACTTTATAACTAGCCACTTCATATACTATGCACTGCAGCGTCCTAAAGGACTGGCGTCCCGACCTATACTCAGGGTTGGACTGGCCCACAGGGGTACAGGGGAAACCACCGGTGGGCCCCGCTGCCTGAGGGCCCACTCCTTCCTCTAGGGATCAGGTTAGAGACATGGTAGATATGTTGCATTACACTGCTCAAGACTATTGTGCATTTCAAGCCTCTGTGGAGGGTGGCCATACCGCCTTTGTAGACTGGCCACACCCCTTAGTATGGGCCACTACCACTGCATTCCCCCGGTGGGCCCTTCATACCCCAGTCCGACACAACCTATACTGATTAAATAAGTCTACAGACACATGTTCATCTTGATTATAACCCCCTTCCCCACACAGCAGACCTCCACCTTCAGCAAAAGGTGTTAAACAAATCTAGCAAATGTAAGGTCAGTAAATGCCACTCAATCACTATAAGTTTTTTGCATAGCACAGATATAAATCAACTTAGAACAGCTTTCTAAACTTTTAACCATGCAATGTAATGTGAAAAAGTCTGCAAAAATTATTTACCGAATAACACTTTAGTAGGGTAGTTGAGATAGTCTGCAAAAAGTATTTACCGAATAACATGTACATGAAACTTTGGCTCCAGAATGGTGGATGAATAATTTAAAAAAGCAATCAGGTAACACAATTCACATGCCAGCACATTTCGTCCTGTTTCTGGGACTTCGTTACAGAAGTGACTTAGGGATTCACCAGGTCTCTTATGTATTATCCCTATCAATAGCTTGGTGATTGCAATAACTCCATATGTCTGGAAGTGTCTGTAGCTCTGGTTCCGCAAGAAGTGCTCTATACATGACTCTAGGCAGTGGGTACATAATTGAAACAACAATGGGGGTGATTCAGATCTGATCGCTGGGCTGCAAATTTTGCTGTCCTACGTTCAGATAGTCGCTGCCTACAGTGGGAGTGTATTTTCGCTGTGCAAGTGTGCGATGCTTTGTGTACGCCGAGCTGCTAAAATTCACTGTGTGCAGTCTCTGTGCAGCCCAGGACTTACTCCTTCAGTGCGATCACATCAGGATGATCGGGGCCGGAGCTGACGTCAGACACCCTCCCTTAAAATGCTTGGGCACGCCTGCATTGTTAAAGACACTCCCAGTAAACTGTCAGTTACCGTCCATAAACGGCCTCTTCCTGTCAATCACCTTGCGAATGCCTGTGCGATCAGATTTTTCGCGCCATGCCCATTGGTGGTGTCTGACACATGTGCGTATTGCGGTGCATACGCATGCGCATTTAGAACCTGATCGCCCGCTGTGCGAAAATGCAGTGCAGCGATCAGATCTGAATGACCCCAATGCTCGTTGTATATTACCTATCAATTTGGTAACTGCAACTGTAGTGTTTTATATGGTATGAAACTTTGTCTGGCTTCACATGCCTCCATGCACTTACAATTACTTAACTGATTGCCAATACCATATAAGTTGCATATGGGGGTCCTTTTGGGATTATAGGGACACAAGGGTGCAAAAGAACTAAAAATGATATTACTCATAGCAAATTATTCCCCTACAACTGCTTTTATTTACATGTTGATATTTGAATTTTGTCAAATCCTGTAAGAAGCTGGTCACACTGGCTTTGATTGCATCCACTAAAACAAGCCACCAAAGCCTTATTGCTGCAGCTGTCACAGCTGTCTTTAATTTAAAATAATACATTTTAACTGAATATTATCCTCCAGCCATCTTATAAAATACCCACTACTACTTATTAAATGATCAATAACTCTGTGGCACCTTATAGTGTATTTTGTCATTCTTTGTTTCACTTACTGTGTATCTGTTTCTGGTTTTGTTACCAGAATTTGTGTCACTGCTGAAAAGCTTCATTTTGTTGCACCTTTTTGTCAACAACACATGAGTGAGAGGGCTTTCATTCACACTTTAACATACCTTGTGGACACAACAAAATGTTTTGAAATATTGGTGGATGGCTGACCGCAACCCCCTTTTGACCCCGCTGGGCTCAGGTTTACATATTGTTTACATATTGTTCCCCCACAACTCCCCCCCCCTCCCACGAGTAAATGCACCTGATTTTCATAAAACTTATCTTTAGCGCTGTGTCTTTAAAATCATAGCACATACTCAATTTTCTTAGGTGCAAGTAATTTAAATTACATTAAATTAAAATCAATGGTAAGCAGAATTGGTATGAGTGCTCTAGAGTTGAGCACTAATTGATCTAAATGTGGTCTGATCACACATTACTAATAAAAACAATTTTTTTTAGAAAATAAAATTCTAGAAGTTTATTGTTTTTTGTTTTACTTAACACTTTTATACAACATTCACTGTCTTTTTCGGAGAAAGCATATCAGCCTTAAATGGCTCTATTAAAGTCAGTTCTATAGGGGTGGGACAGAACGGGAACATTTTTAAAGCAGATATAAGATGAGGTAACAAGAGTGGATTCAGGCCGAAAGGGAATGGAAATGATGTTAGAGAGGGGACTGAGTGATTAAGTGCTTTGTAAGTGAGGGTCAGGAGTTCAAACTGGATCCTTAGATGGATGAGGAGCCAGTGTAGTGGGTTTCAGAGGGGGGAGTTTGTTGCAGAGTTGTTAGAAAGGAAAATGGGAAGTGGCAACAGCATTCATTTTAGGGTAGAAAGGAGGAGGTTACAGTAGCTGGGGCAGGAGATGATGTGTACACTTTTGGAGCATTAGGGATGAAACATGGCTTAATCTAAGAGATGCTGAGGAAATGGGTATGACAAGAATAAGATATAGATTGAATGCAGGGAGTTAGGGTTAGGGAGGAGTTAAGGATGACACCCAGGCAAACAGGGAGATGCAAGAAGTCAGATGTTGTCAACAGAAAGAGGGGATAGTTGATGATTGGCTCTGCTTTGGACATTGGGCCATCAAGGGGTTACATGGCAGAAAGGGAGAAAGAGACACTAGCATAAGTGGGAGATAGGTTAGGTGAATATCATCAACACACTGCTAGAATTGGATATCAAAGGATCTGATGAGTTTTCCAAGAAAAGAGGAGGGAGAAGAGGAGTAGCCCAAATACAGATCTACAGGGGACGCTGACAGGTAGAGGGAGGGGGAAGTGGAGCTAGAGGTAAAGACAGAAAATTAGTTATTAGTGAGCTAGAAGGTGAACCATGAGAGCCTGATTCATTGAAACTAAGCGAATGGAGAGTTTAAATAAAAGGGATGATTTAAAAGTGTCAAAGGAAGTAGATCGGTTGAGATTTATAAGAATATAGAATTGACTGGTTGAGTTGGCATCGACTTTAGGTAGAGTTGTTTCTGTAGAGTAGTGGGGATGGAAACCAGATTAAAGAGGGTCAAGGGAGGGAATGGGAAGAGAGGAATGCGGTAGTTAGAGATAGACAATCCTCTGAAGGAGCTTGGGGGGAAACGGGAGTAAAGAGATGGGGCAGGAGTTTGAGAGAGTGTCTGGGTCAAGTGAGGGTTTCCTAAGTATGGATAAACATATCTATTTAAGCGAGGGTGAAGGATGAGCACTATGAGTGCGTAAATCAGGAGATTGAGAGCAAAGGAGGTAAGATGAATATGGTCCAAAGGGACAAGTAGTGGTGTCCTTATGCTGGTAGAAAGGCAGCTGCTCCGAATACCATTGGCAAATATATGGTAATAAGTGTAAACTGAACATTTTATTTAGTACATGCTAGAGTATGAAATGTAGTGCCAAATAATGAATTCAAAATAATCACTCTGATGAAGATCATTTCTTATAATACTTATTCCCTCTTTTACAGCTTTACTTTACTCTTAACCTGAATCCTTATGGATCTTCTGTCCTTCTATTGTTCTCTTTTTAGTATTTCAGGGATCTAAAAAATCCATACGTATTAGAACAAAAGATTGGGTAATTCAGAGTTGATCGCATGCTGCAACTTTTTGCTGCCCGTGCGATCAACTAGACGCCGCCAATGGGGGAGTGTATTTTTGCATAGCAAGGCTGCGATCGCTTGTGCAGCCCTGCTATGCAAAAAAAGTTTTGTGTAGAACAAGACCAGGGTAAGCGTTACTTACCCTGTGCGATGAATCCAGCGATGCAGGCCCCGGAATTACGTCAGACATCCACCCTCCAAATGCCTGGACACGCCTGCTTTCGCTGCACCACTCTCAGAAAACGGTCAGTTGACACCCACAAACGCCCTCTTCCTGTCAATGTCCTTGCGATCGGCTGTGCGATTGGATTCGTCGTTAAATCCATCGCCCAGCAATGATTCGCTTTGTAGCCGTACAATGCGCTTGCGCATTGCGGTGCATACGCATTTGCAGTAGTAACCTGTTCGCTGCGCTGCGAAAAATGGCAGCAAGAGATCAACTCGGAATGATCCCCCCATGTGCACTGCAGGGGGGGTAGATATAACATGTGCAGAGAGAGTTAGATTTGGGTGGGGTGTGTTCAAACTGAAATCTAAATTGCAGTGTAAAAATAAAGCAGCCAGTATTTACCCTGGACAGGAACAAAATAACCCACCCAAATCTAATGGCACCTACACATTGCGCGATCCCCCGGGCGACCCGGCGGCGGGGGGGGGGGGGGCAGTGACGGGGGAGTGAAGTTTCTTCACTTCCCCCGTCACCCGGCTCCATAGCAGTGCAGGCAAATATGAACGAGATCGTCCATATTGGCCTGCATACACAAGCGACAGGGCACCAGCGATAATGAGCGCGGGGCCACGCATCGTTCATCACTGGTGCCTCCACACTCAAAGATATGAACGGTGGGGGTAATTCCAAGTTGATCGCAGCAGGATTTTTGATAGCAATTGGGCAAAACCATGTGCACTGCAGGGGAGGCATATATAACATGTGCAGAGAGAGTTAGATTTGGGTGGGTTATTTTGTTTCTGTGCAGGGTAAATACTGGCTGCTTTATTTTTACACTGCAAATTAGATTGCAGATTGAACACACCACACCCAAATCTAACTCTCTCTGCAAATGTTATATCTGCCCCCCCTGAAGTGCACATGGTTTTGCCCAACTGCTAAAAAATGTCCTGCTGCGATCAACTTGGAATTACCCCCGGTATCTCGTTCATTAATGAACAAGATCGTTCATATCTTTGAGTAATATGCCCAGTGTGTAGGGCCCATAACTCAGCTGTGCAAACGCATAGTCGCCGCCCACGGGGGAGTGTATTTTCGCTTTGCAAGTGTGCTATCAAATGTGCAGCTGAGTGGTACGAAAAAGTATTTTGCCGTTTCTGAGTAGGTCTGAACTTAGCCCTTGCGATCACTTCAGTCTATCTAGTCCCGGAATTGACGTCAGACACCCGCCCTGCAAACGCCTGGACACGCCTGCGTTTTCCCTACCACTCTCAGAAAATGGTCAGTTGACACCCACAAACGCCCTATTCCTGTCAATCTCCATGCGATCGGTTGTGCGAATGGATTCATCGCTAGAAGAATTGCACAGCAACTATGCTGTTTGTACCCGTACGACGCGCGTGCGCATTGAGGTGCATACGCATGAGCAGTTTGCCATTTTTTTAACTGATCGCTACACTGCGAAAATCGGCAGTGAGCGATCAACTCGGAATGACCCCCTTGCTCCACTGGGCGCCACAAAGGAACTTTCCGGCTGGTAGCTTTCTAATCAGACCAGCATATCAATTCAGAGTGAAGGGTATGAGTGAACTTTATGTTTATGCATATTCATTTATTGATGTCTCACGTGGGATTTATGGCTAAATTGTCAGTAAATCACTCTGATTTGACCCTTATGGACAGGTCCCAACCCTGACACCCGTGTCACAGTCCTGTACTAGTATTACATGGATTTTACTAGCTTTTACTAGATTTTTAAAATTCCCAGATGACTGGAAAATTCATGTGGATTAAAGACTAAGGTACCCTCCTCGCAGTGCCAGTGCTGCTGTGGTTATTTGCCCACAGATTGGGTTTTTATGCCCTGGTTTGGTTTTACCACCATATAGGTTAAAATTGGGCGTAATTTACATGGCCTGACGAGCAGTGGGTCCTTTACTTAAATGGATAAACTTCAGATATTTTGGAAACTAAAAGGCTGTGTCCACTTTCACTCCATTAGTTAATAATAGGATTTTAATTAGCTACCGGTAAATCCTTTTCTCGTAGTCTGTAGAGGATGCTGGGGTCCACATTAGTAGCATGGGGTATACATGGGTCCACTAGGAGCCATTGGCACTTTAAGAGTGTGGACTGGCTCCTCCCTCTATGTCCCTCCTACCAGACTCAGTCTAGAAACTGTGCCCGAGGAGACGGACATCTTCGAGAGAAGGATTTTACACAGATAGTGGCGAAATTCACACCAGCACACACACAGGACAAACCAAGCTAACTAGCTTGAAACATCAGCAGCAGCTGAACAAGATTACTTACCGTAACAAAACAGTACTTAACCTAGAACTAAGCAGTACTGAACTAAAGAACCACTGCAGGATCACGAAGCGCTGGACGGGTGCCCAGCATCCTCTACGGACTACGAGAAAAGGATTTACCGGTAGGTAATTAAACTCCTATTTTCTCTTACATCCTAGAGGATGCTGGGGTCCACATTAGTACCATGGAGATGTACCAAAGCTCCCAGAATGGGAGGGAGAGCACTGAGGCTCCTGCAGAACTGATTGACCAAACTTAAGGTCCTCAGAGGCCAAAGTATCGAACTTGTAGAACTTTGCGAACGTGTTCGACCCCGACCAAGTAGCTGCTTGGCAGAGTTGTAATGCCGAGACACCCAGGGCAGCTGCCCAGGAAGAACCCACCTTACCAGTAGAGTGGGTCTTAACAGATGTAAGACACGGCAAGCCTGCCGTAAAATACGCATGCTGGATAGTGAACCTGATCCAGCGAGAGATCGTCGGCTTAGAAGCAGGACACCCAACTTTCTTGGGATCATACAGGACAAACAGAGAATCCGATTTTCTGTGACGAGCAGTCCTCCTCACATACTGTAGATCTTTAGAGCCCTTACAACATCTAAGGACTTTGATGAAATTGAGGAGTCAGTCGCAACTGGCACCACAATAGGTTGGTTGATATGACATGCCGACACAACCTTCGGAAGAAACTGCTGACGTGTCTGAAGCTCAGCTCTATCTTCATGGAAGATCAAGTATGGGCTTTTACATAACAAAGCCCCCAACTCCGACACACGTCTAGCAGAAGCTAAAGCCAACAAAGTGACAGCCTTCCACGTGAGAAACTTGACCTCAACCTCCTGTAGAGGTTCAAACCAGTCCGACTGGAGGAACTGCAACACCACGTTAAGATCCCAGGGCGCCGTAGGCGGTACAAAGGGAGGTTGGATGTGCAGAACTCCCTTCAAAAACGTCTGAACCTCAGGGAGGGCAGCCAACTGTTTCTGGAAAAAAATGGATAGGTACGAAATTTGGACCTTTATGGATCCTGACCTCAGGCCCATATCCACACCTGCTAGCAGGAAGAGGAGAAAACATCCCAGTTGAAACTCCACCGTAGGAAACTTCTTGGACTCACACCAAGATACATATTTTTTCCAAATACGATGGTAATGGATTGACGTTACTCCTTTCCTAGCCTGTATCAGGGTAGGAATAACCTTGTTCAGAATGCCCTTCTAAGCTAGTATCTGGCGTTCAACCTGCATGCCATCAAACGTAGCCATGGTAAGTCTTGATAGGCAAACGGCAGCAGGACCTCCCGAAGAGTAAGAGACCTCGGCTCTTCCAGCCGTAGATCCAGAAGATCTGCATACCAAGCCCTTCTTGGCCAGTCCGGAGCAATGAGAATTTCCTGAACTCTTGTTCTCCTTATGAGTTTGAGAACTCTTGGAATGAGTGGAAGTGGAGGAAACACGTACACAGACTGGAACACCCACGGAGTCACTAGGGCATCCACCGCCACGGCTTGCGGGTCCCTCGACCTGGAACAATACCGCCAAAGCTTTTTGTTGAAACGAGAGGCCATCATGTCGATCTGGGGTACGCCCCAAAGATCTTTTACCTCCTTGAACACCTCCGGATGGAGTCCTCACTCTCCTGGATGGAGATCGTGTATGCTGAGGAAGTCCGCTTCCCAGTTGTCTACTCCCAGAATGAAGATTGCTGACAGCGCCAACGTGTGTTTTTCTGCCCAGAGGATGATTCTTGTTACCTCTGACATTGCAGCTCTGCTCTTCATTCCGCCCTGTTGGTTTATGTAGGCCACTGTCGTTACATTGTCCGACTGCACTGGAATGGCTCGATTGCTCAGAAGATGGGCCGCTTGGAGAAGACCGTTGTAGACGGCTCTTAGTTCCAGAATGTTTATCGGCAGGCCGGCTTCCAGACTTGACCACCTTCCTTGGAAGGTTTCCTCTTGAGTGACTGCGCCCCAGCCCCAGAGACTTGCATCCGTGGTTAGAAGAATCCAGTCCTGAATCCCGAACCTGCGGCCCTCCAGAAGGTGAGATAATTGCAGCCACCAGAGGAGTGAAATCCTGGCCCTTGGCGACAGACGTATTCTCTGGTGCATGTGTAGATGGGATCCCGACCATTTGTCCAGGAGATCCAGTTGGAAGGACCGAGCATGAAACCTCCAATATTGCAGAGCCTCGTAAGAGGCCACCATCTTCCCCAGAAGGCGACTGCACTGATGAACTGACACCCGGGCTGGCTGCAGGACATCCCGGACCATTGTTTGTATCACCAATGCTTTTTCCTCTGGAAGAAACATCCTCTGCACTTCCGTGTCGAGGATCATTCCCAGAAAGGACAACCTCCTGGTTGGTTCCAAGTGTGATTTTGGAAGATTCAGGATCCAAAAATGTTCCCTGAGAAGCTGGTTCATGAGAACTGTGGACTGTAACAGCTTCTCCTTGGATGATGACTTTATCAGCAGATCATCCAGATATGGAATTATGTTTATTCCCTGTCTGCGGAGGAGAACCATCATTTCCGCCATCACCTTGGTGAATACCCTCGGTGCTGTGGAAAGGCCGAATGGCAGGGCCTGGAACAGAAAATGACAGTCCAACAGTGCGAATCTGAGATAAGCTTGATGCGGCAGCCAAATCAGAATGTGAATGTACGTATCCTTGATATCCAGGGATACCAGGAATTCCCCCTCCTCCAGACCTGATATCACCGCCCTTAGAGACTCCATTGTGAACTTGAACTCCCTCAGAAAGGGGTTTAGTGATTTTAAGTTCAGAATGGGCCTGACCGAACCATCCGGTTTTGGTACCACGAAAAGGTTCAAATAGTGGGGGTCATTCTGACCCGTTCGCTCGCTGCTGTTTGTCACAGGTGAGCGAATGGGTCTTTACTGCGCCTGCGCCGGCGCCGTAGTGCACCGGCGCATGCTAGACGGCTGAAGGCTGTAGCAGGGCTGCGATCGCCTCTGCCTGATTGACAGGCAGAGCCGATCGCTGGGAGGGAGGGGGCGGAACAGCGGCATTTGGCCGCCGTTTCGTGGGAGCGGTCCGGCCAACGCATTCGTGGCCAGACCGAACGAGGGGCGGGCTGCAGCGGTTGCGTGACGTCACACGCACCCGCTGCGAGCCGGGAAGCGATGAGTAGCTCCCGGCTAGCATGCTAAAGCTGCACTGGTCGGGAGCTACTATTGAAGTGCAAAGGCATCACCGCTGTGCGATGTCTTTGCACTTCTGCGGGGGGTGGGAGGCACTGACATGCTGGGCGCCCCCCCGCATGTCAGTGTGAATGATCGTAGCTGTGCTAAATTTAGCACAGCTACGATAAACTAGGAATGACCCCCAGTAACCCTTGTTTTGCATCTGGGGAGGAACTGGTACAATAACCTGTGCCTCCACCAACTTCTGAATGGCTCCCTGTAGGATAGCCCTGTCTGCAGGCAAAGCTGGCAAGCCTGACTTGAAGAACCAGTGAGGAGGGAGATCTTGAAATTCCAGCCGGTAGCCCTGGGACACAATATCTTGTACCCAGGGATCCAGGTCGGACGACACCCAGACGTGACTGAAATGTCTGAGTCTCGCCCCCACCGGCCCTACCTCCAGGCCGCATGGTCCACCGTCATGCTGAGGACTTTGGCGTACCTGAAGCAGGTTTCTGTTCCTGGGAACCCGCAGCAGCAGGTTTCTTGGATTTTGGTCGACCTTCTCTAAAGAAGGTGTTGGACGGTTTGGCCTTTCTTGGTTTAGCAACCCGAAAGGACTGTGATGCAGGTGAGGAAAAAGGTTTCTTTGTAGCAGGTGCAGCTGGGGGAAGAAAAGGTGACTTACCCGCTGTAGCCGTGGAGATCCACGCATCCAACGCTTCCCCAAAGAGAGCCTGACCTGTGTAGGGTAGGGTCTCCACACCTCTCCTGGATTCCGCGTCGGCAGACCACTGGCGCAGCCACAGTCCTCGACGAGCTGAGACAGATATGGAAGAGCACATTTGTGGGAACCTACAGAGGGGGCTCCTGAGGTAACAGAACCGGACCAAACTGCCATAGAATTTTGTAAAACCTGAGTTGCAGATTCATTCTGTGCAACCCTAGTAGAAATCTGAGAAATCATGGATTTGATAGAGGATAACCACTGAGGCTCCCTTGCTGGGATCTGCGCTACAACAGTGCAATCCTGATTACATGGAATGAGATCATCCTGAGAGGATATATCCTCAGCCGCATATGACACAGAGTCCCTGGACATAGCTAACTGGAGACCCCAAACACTCCACACACACACAGGGGAGGCTAGACAGAGTTTCACCACTGAGAATGGCAAGAGAGACAATGGGGTATATTTACTAACATTCGTAATTCTCCCGATTTGGTGGGAGAATAATCACGAATGACATCGAAAGTGTAAAACTGCAACTTTTTGAATTTATTACGACGAATTTACTAAGCTGCCGTATTCTGCATTTTCGGGTTTTCCGATGTCAATGTCATTCGTTTTTTTAGGCAGTGTTTTACGGGAGTGACTTGTAAAACACTGCCGACTTTAATACAATGAATCTCGGCCGGATCTGAGAGATCCGTGCTGGGCTTCATTGTGCACTTTGTAAAAAAAAAAAAAAAAGTTTAAATGTTATAATAAAATTGCGTGGGGTCCCCCCTCCTAAGGCAAACCAGCCTCGGGCTCTTTGAGCCGATCCTGGTTGCAGAAATATGGGAAAAAAATGGACAGGGGTTCCCCCATATTTAAGCAACCAGCATCGGGCTCTGCGCCTGGTCCTGGTTCCAAAAATACGGGGGACAAAAAGCGTAGGGGTCCCCCGTATTTTTAAAACCAGCACCGGGCTCCACTAGCTGGACAGATAATGCCACAGCCGGGGGTCATTTTTATACCGTGCCCTGCGGCCGTGGCATCAAATATCCAACTAGTCACCCCTGGCCGGGGTACCCTGGGGGAGTGGGGACCCCTTCAATCAAGGGGACACCCCCCCAGCCACCCAAGGGCCAGGGGTGAAGCCCGAGGCTGTCCCCCCCATCCAATGGGCTGCGGATGGGGGGCTGATAGCCTTTTTGTAAAAGTGATTGATATTGTTTTTAGTAGCAGTACTACAAGGCCCAGCAAGCCTCCCCCGCATGCTGGAACTTGGAGAACCACAAGTACCAGCATGCAGCGGAAAAACGGGCCCGCTGGTACCTGTAGTACTACTACTAAAAAAATACCCAAAAAAAGACAAGACACACACACCTTGAAAGTAAAGTTTTATTACATCCATCCACACAAACATACATACATACTTACCTTATGTTCACACGAGGGTCGGTCCTCTTCTCCAGTAGAATCCATGGGGTACCTGTTGAATAAATTATACTCACCAGATCCAGGGTACCAGGCTCCTCGGATAATCCTTTTGTAATCCACGTACTTGATTAAAAAAATAAAACGGATACCCGAGCCACGCACTGAAAGGGGACCCATGTTTTCACATGGGCCCCCTTTCCCCGAATGCCAGAAACCCACTCTGACTGATGTCTAAGTGGGTTTCTTCAGCCAATCAGAGAGCGCCACGTTGTAGCACCCTCCTGATCGGCTGTGTGCTCCTGTACTGTCTGACAGGCGGCACACGGCAGTGTTACAATGTAGCGCCTATGCGCTCCATTGTAACCAATGGTGGGAACTTTCTGCTCAGCGGTTGACCGAAAGTGACCTCACCGCTGACCACAAAGTTCCCACCATTGGTTACAATGGAGCGCATAGGCGCTACATTGTAACACTGCCGTGTGCCGCCTGTCAGACAGTACAGGAGCACACAGCCGATCAGGAGGGTTCTACAACGTGGCGCTCTCTGATTGGCTGAAGAAACCCACTTAGACATCAGTCAGAGTGGGTTTCTGGCATTCGGGGAAAGGGGGCCCATGTGAAAACATGGGTCCCCTTTCAGTGCGTGGCTCGGGTATCCGTTTTATTTTTTTAATCAAGTACGTGGATTACAAAAGGATTATCCGAGGAGCCTGGTACCCTGGATCTGGTGAGTAGAATTTATTCAACAGGTACCCCATGGATTCTACTGGAGAAGAGGACCGACCCTCGTGTGAACATAAGGTAAGTATGTATGTATGTTTGTGTGGATGGATGTAATAAAACTTTACTTTCAAGGTGTGTGTGTCTTGTCTTTTTTTGGGTATTTTTTTAGTAGTAGTACTACAGGTACCAGCGGGCCCGTTTTTCCGCCGCATGCTGGTACTTGTGGTTCTCCAAGTACCAGCATGCGGGGGAGGCTTGCTGGGCCTTGTAGTACTGCTACTAAAAACAATATCAATCACTTTTACAAAAAGGCTATCAGCCCCCCATCCGCAGCCCATTGGATGGGGGGGACAGCCTCGGGCTTCACCCCTGGCCCTTGGGTGGCTGGGGGGGAGGGACCCCTTGATTGAAGGGGTCCCCACTCCCCCAGGGTACCCCGGCCAGGGGTGACTAGTTGGATATTTGATGCCACGGCCGCAGGGCACGGTATAAAAATGACCCCCGGCTGTGGCATTATCTGTCCAGCTAGTGGAGCCCGGTGCTGGTTTTAAAAATACGGGGGACCCCTACGCTTTTTGTCCCCCGTATTTTTGGAACCAGGACCAGGCGCAGAGCCCGATGCTGGTTGCTTAAATATGGGGGAACCCCTGTCCATTTTTTTCCCATATTTCTGCAACCAGGATCGGCTCAAAGAGCCCGAGGCTGGTTATGCTTAGGAGGGGGGACCCCACACAATTTTTTTCCACAAAATTAACACTTTCCCACCCCTTCCCACTGATATACATGCACGGATCTCATGGATCCGTGCATGCCTATCCAAACACGGCTCAAAAAAGCAGGTCTGTTTTTTTTTAGCACTTTTTAACGATTTGTATTTTTTCACGGCAGTGTTTTTTTTTTTTTTTGCTTTGCACTTCTTAGTAAATTACCGAGATTCATACTTAAACAGCCGCGTTTTGACCGATGGTGTATTCATTCGTATTTTTTTTGTTGGACTTCAAAAAAAATACGAATGCCCTCATCACTGCCGAGATTTGAGTTTAGTAAATTCCAGAGATGACACTTTGAAGAAAAAACGGCATCTCGGTCAAAATAGGGACCTTAGTAAATATACCCCACAGAGTTTGGAGCCAACCCACACACAGCGCTGTTTAGATAAAGGACACCCCTTACCAGCGCCCACTGTGTACTGTAATAGTTACACAGAACTAATTCACCGCCTCCCCCCCCCCCCCCCCCCCGAATTCTACAACCCCCTGGTACCGCACAGGATATCTGGTGTTGCTTGGAGGGACAGCTCTATCAGCATCTGTGTACAAGAACTGCAGGCAGGGAAATTTATTTATTTATTAGCGGTTTCTTATATAGCGCAGCATATTCCGTTGCGCTTTACAATTAGAACAACAGTTATAGAACAAAACAGGGCAAAGACAGACATAGCGGTAGGAAGGCCCTGCTCGCAAGCTTACAATCTAGAGGGAAATAGGTATTGATACACAAGGATAGATGCAACCTGTTACATAATGTTTCCCCAGATTGCTAGCTTCTTAGTGGGTTGTATGATATGATCACCCAGCAATGTTGGAAGACAAAATGTGAGGTTATGGGGACTGTGCAGAGGGAATGTAACTGGATAGGGAAGCATGTGTGTGGGTCAGGAATTTGGTAGGCTTGTCTGAAGAGATGAGTTTTCAGGGAACGTTTAAAGGTTTGGAGACTAGTGGAGAGTCTTATTGTTCATGGGAGGGCATTCCACAGAGTGGGTGAAGCCCGGGTAAAGTCCTGTAATTTTGAGTGGGAACAGGTAATACATCTGGATGAGAGACGCAGATCTTGTGCAGAGCGGAGGGGTCTGGTAGGGAGATATTTTGAGATGAGTGAGGAGATGTATGATGGTGCAGTTTGGGTAATAGCCTTGTATGTAAGTAAAAGTATTTTATATTTGACACGGTAGAATACCGGTAACCAATGGAGGGACTGACAGAGCGGATCAGCAGACGAAGAACGTCTGGTGAAGAAGATTAGCCTCGCAGCTGCATTTAAAATGGATTGAAGTGGTGAGAGCCTATGTTTGGGAAGACCAGTAAGGAGACTATTACAATAATCAATGCGGGAGATGAACGCTGCTGGGTCCGCTCTGAGGAGAAGCTCCGCCCCTTGAAGATGGAGCGTCTTCCCGCACAAATTCTTTATACTGGCCTGAGGATTCCGTCGCTCGGCGGGGGATTCCGTCCCCTGTTAGCGTCTGAGTACGGAGGATTGTGACGCTAGCCTGGGGATTCATTCTCCGGTTAGCATCTGTGACCAGTGTAGGGTATTAAGACGCTGGCTCAGGACGCCCCTCATAGCGCCAACACTGTGTGCCACTGAGCCTTCCCGGAGCGCAGCTGCTCAGAACTGCGCTCCTACCCTTGTGCCGCCATATCTCGCCTCTTCTGATCTTCTGGCTCTGTAAGGGGGTGGCGGCATACTGCCGGGGTGAGCGATCCCCTGTGGCGGGGAACGTTCGATCCCCTCAGGAGCTCAGTGTCCTGTCAGCGGAGATAGTGGCTCAGACCCCGCAAGGCGGACACTACTCCCCCCCTTAGTCCCTCGAAGCAGGGAGGCTGTTGCCAGCAGCCTCCCTGTAAAATAATAAACTCTAAAAAAAACTTTTACTAAAGAAACTCTGTAGAGCTCCCCTAGCTGTGACCGGCTCCTCCGGGCACATATTCTAAACTGAGTCTGGTAGGAGGGGCATAGAGGGAGGAGCCAGCCCACACTCTCAAACTCTTAAAGTGCCAATGGCTCCTAGTGGACCCGTCTATATCCCATGGTACTAATGTGGACCCCAGCATCCTCTAGGACGTAAGAGAAATAATGTCTACTAGTGTTGAGTGATATTTTCCTGTTATATTTACAGGATGAAAGACAGATAGTATCCTTGTCTAAGGTCAACAAGATGAGGAATGGGGAAGTAGATTATGAAGGAGGAGACATAATGGGGAGGGGGCAGTATGTCAGGACACAGTGCTTTTTAAATTGTATCAATATCTTCCTCCTTTCACTTATTTTCATTATAGAAGTATATGCCATATGTTACTGGTAACAGGCAGACACTGCTCTGGCTTTGATGAGTGGTTCTCATCTCCTCTTGTGCTTGCTTTAAGGCCTCAGACACTGCAAGCTCCTTATACTACCCTAGAAACTGGAAATTCTACGCTTGAGAATGATCCAGCTCCACATTATGGCCATTAGCCTCCATGCTAATAGAAATTACTACTGCTGGTAGTGTAAGTGTAAAAACCCTACAATCCCTAGGTCTTAAAGACACAGCCTTTTCTTGGTTCCTATCCTACTTATATAATTGCTCCTTCAGTGTTCACTTCTCTGAATCTACCGCCTCTTCGCTACCTCTGTCAGTTGGAGTACTGCAAGGCTCAGTCTTGGGTCCTCTGCATTTCTCTATCTATACCTCATCTCTTGGTAAACTAATCAGCTTTTTCAGATTTCAGTATCATCTGTATGCAGATGATACTCAAATCTACCTATCCTCCCCTGATTTGTCCCTATCTGTACTGGGCCGTGTCACTGAATACCTATCTGCCATTTCATCTTGGATGACATCTCGCCACCTCAAACTTAATATTTCAAAGACAGAGTTAATTTTATTTCCACCTGCCAATAGTAGGTACCAACCTGATATCTCTATCACTGTTTAAAACTCAACAATCTACCCTACCCCACAAGCTCGCTGCCTAGGTGTCATCCTTGACTCTGATCTGTCCTTTGTTCCCCACATTCAATCTGTCTCGAAATCATGTTACATGCATCTAAAAAACATATTCAAAATATGAACATACCTTACACAAGACACTGCTAAAACTTTAATCCACGCTCTCATTATCTCCCGCATTGATTATTGCAATAGTCTCCTAACTGGTCTTCCCAAAATGAGACTCTCACCACTACAATCCATTCTGAATGCAGTTGTGAGGCTAATCTTCCTCGCTAGAAGTTCATCGTCTGCAGATCCACTCTGTCAGTCCCTCCATTGGTTATCTGTATTCTACCGTATTCAATATAAAATACTTTTACTCACACACAAGCCCATTAACCAAACTACACCAATGTACATCACTTCGCTTATCTCAAAATATCTCCCAACCCGACCTCTTCGCTCTTCACAAGACCTGCGTCTCTCATCCACACTCATTACTCGCTCCCACTCACAATTGTAGGACTTTCATCGGGCTGCACCCACTCTGTGGAATGCCCTACCATGTACTATAAGACTCTCCTGTAGTCTCAAAACCTTCAAGCGTTCCCTGAAAACTCACCTCTTCAGGCATGCGTATCAAATTTCAGAACCACTCACGTAACTTTCATAAATCTTCCTATCAAATTGCATTTACTCTGCACAGTCCACACATATCCTCACATGTATTCTCATCGTTCTTCTCGACCCCGTTCATCATTGCTGTGTGACCATACCATACAGCCCACCAAGAACCTTTGCAATCTGGTGGACAACTATGCAATAGATAGCGCCTATCCTTGTATATCCATGCCTATTTCCCTATAGATAGTAAGCTTGCGAGCAGGGCCTTCCTACCTCTATGACTGTTTGTTATTACCCAGTTTTGTTATATTATTGTTTTGATATATCATTGTTATTTCCAATTGTAAAGCGCAGCAGAATTTTCTGCGCTATATAAGAAACTGTTAATAAATAAATATATAAATAAATAAATAATAGTGTCTTTCAGTTAGGTTCTGCCTCCAGGCTTTATTAGACTTCTTTTCTGTAAACCTGTGCTGATGAACTAGTGTGTTGAACCTTCGTAAAGGATTTCATAAAAATTTGTATAACTATGTATAAACATTTTCATAGATTACAGTACCTTCCAGAAAGATCTTTTTTACATTTGCGCATTATAATATTCTAAATGATTTTTAATGCATGAGTGATGAATTCATGCATTTATAGAGGCGTCTAGTATTAAAAGTTTTACCCTTTCCTAAACTAATAGAAGAATGAGGGTCACATGATGCCTGTGGTTGGGAAAATACCATCAACTGATACATAATGGCCAGTAGAGTTACATCTGCAGGACACTTAAGCAAAGTATTACCACAATTTTCTGAACCCTCAACTCCTGGGTTGGGGAATCAGGAATATTCAACAAATTTAAAAATAAGCAAAAATGGTTGGGATTGGCAAATCGGAGATTTTTAACATGAAGAATTTCCCCGTTTCCCCGGCGAGTTGACCATCATCAATGGCCACTGATCAACGTTTTCGGCTGCATCAGGAAATTAGGGAAATGGCAGGCAGATGTAGGGGGACCTTGAGTTAAAGCTGGGGACAATCAGGACATTTCCTCCTATAGCTTTAAATGTACAATTTTCTATGACATGAGTATTATTACATATACTGTACAATGTCTTTTCGTTCAATGTGGCTACTATTTTTCACATGCTTATTTTTTAGAAAATTAATGGTCAAAATTAGCTGTCCTTACATTCCATGCCATATGATGTGATATCTGTCAAAACTGAGGGCTGGTGCTGACCAGAGAAAGCCTCAGTTGTAGGGGCTGCGGTATATGTGAACCTGGGAGGCAGTATAGGGTTCTTGAACATGCAGGGAACCTTTACCATAGATGCCCGAAGGCATGACCAAGACAACGTTGTAAAAGTTTAAGATGTTTATTAAACACAGTTCACTTGCACATTGACAGTTCAAGGAAGACAGTGGTGCTCAGCAATATGGAGTTGAAGCATGATATTAGCAATACAGTTCCTTAGCTACAGGAATAATAGGATGCTGTTGAGAATGGTATCAAACTATACCATCTTAGAAGACCTGGAGATGATAAGTCCAGAACAAACAGCTATCCGCTGTATAGATGATATGCGTAGGGAATGACCAGCAGATGACACACTGGAAGCTGGAGATGCTCATAGAATGCTGAATGAGGTGAGCACTTGAGAACTGCCAGGAATGCCGGATGGAACCGACACAGGTGGTGAGGGTGCTACTGAACTCACGGATGAGAGTTCGCAGGAGGGAGCACCAATAGAAAACTGTAAATTGAAGTTAAAACACCAATGTAGCAGGAGATCAGTTGAAGAACACTGGTGATGCTGGGGATCGATGACAGAGCACCGATGGTGACTGGAGATCGATGATGGAACACCGATGGTGACTGGAGATCGATGATGGAACACCGATGGTGACTGGAGATCGATGATAGAACACCGATGGTGACTGGAGATCGATGATGGAACACCGATGGTGACTGGAGATCGATGATGGAACACCGATGATGACTGGCAAGGTGAAACACCGCTGGAAGCTGTAAGCCGGTACTGGATCACTGCCAATAGCTGGATGCAATGCTGGAACACTTGCAGAGTCAGGCTGCACCGGCAGATGGTAGCTGGTGCGGGTCTCTAGTGGAGCTGAACACAGGAGCTGGAAAACCTAGAACAAAGCTGAATCACCACAAACAGGAGAGACTTGTATCACTGGATATGACTACCAAAGCACTGACATCTTTCCAGCCCAGGAACAGAATATTTGTACCTGCTGGGGAGCAGGCATTGGCTGGCTGATTAAGCAGAGTCCAGAGCGCAGCGGATAGGATGAATCAACAACATGTGACTGGGAAAACATGGCTGCGCCCATGTTAGCTTTTGGAGGGAAAGTGTGTTTGTGATTCCATGTGGGAACAGTAGTAATGGCTGCGGAGGGCAGGAGACGCCATCTTTGAAAATTCCACAAAAGAAACAGTAGTAATGGCGGTGGAGGCCACAGAGGGCAGGAGGCGCCATTCTTGGAAACTAAACTTATGAGGCTGCCGTGACAGCGCTGCGGGATCACAGGGAGGAAATGTGAAGTGAAGACATCAGCGTTCCACACACTGACAACGCAGATAGGATCCCGCCCTGGAACTCTGGGCCAGCCTCAGGAGACACTTGAAAGGTAAATACTGATGTCCAGTTACCCGGATTGTGACAATATCCCTTAGATTCCATGCCACTCCATGCCACGTCTCATTCTAGGTGGGTAAGTAGAAATGAACATTTGGGTTTCTACTATCACCTGTCACCTAACCATACTTTTCTATAATCTTCTTACCTTGCTATGTATTGATACGGATTGGTTTTCTGTAGCTGTGATTGACTGGTCATATTTATAGTTGCTTCATATCATACCATAAATTATGGGACTACATTGTGACATAAGCAGGGTGAATGCTTTAATACTGGTCAGATGGAGACATCCCTATATTCAAGCTAAATATAATTCCGTCTGCACTGTATTTTGATGTTACCATTATTGTGTATTGGTGAAGTAGGTGCTGCATTGTGTGGATTGTGCCTTCAATAGCTAAGGTTAAATGTCAGATCTATACCTCCCAACTGTCCCGATTTGAGCGGGACAGTCCCACTATTTGGACACTGTCCCGCAGTCCCTCCTGCAGGCAGCAGTGTCCCGTGGGCCGGGGACAGTTGTGGGAGCCTTTGATTACCCGCTGCTCTGCTCCACAAAGCAGCTGGTGATCACTACATACATACTGTGCACGCGCGCACGCCATGTATTCAGTGTAGGGAGCGGAGCAGGGGGCTCCCCAGCTGCTCGGGGAGCGATGGGCACGCCCCGAAAAAGGCTGGAAAATGGTCCATTTGACGAGGCCACGCCCACTCAGGTGAAGTCACGCCTGTCACATCCGAGGCCGCGCCCATTTTTTTGGGTCAGCGCGGAGCCACGCGATAGTCCCAACTACGTAAACGCGAAAGTTGGGAGGTGTGCAGATCTACATTTTATATGGCCAAATTCAGACTGCACTATATGCTGATCAAACGCATTCTGCCTGGTGGATCTAGGTTATATTCTAGGGGTGGTATACGGTGTCTAAACTACATACAATTCACATGGGGTAGGCCTATACCTAGGCTCATATATGTATTTATTATATTATTAACAGTTTCTTATATAGTGCAGCATATTCCTTTGCGCTTTACAATTGGAACAACAGTAATAGAACAAAACTGGGTAATAACAAACAGAAAGGGAGGTAGGAAGGCCCTGCTCGCAAGCTTACAATTTATAGGAAAAAAATAAGAATTTACTCACCGGTAATTCTATTTCTCGTAGTCCGTAGTGGATGCTGGGGACTCCGTAAGGACCATGGGGAATAGACAGGCTCCGCAGGAGACTGGGCACTCTAAAGAAAGATTAGGTACTATCTGGTGTGCACTGGCTCCTCCCTCTATGCCCCTCCTCCAGACCTCAGTTAAGGAAACTGTGCCCGGAAGAGCTGACATTACAAGGAAAGGATTTTGGAATCCAGGGTAAGACTCATACCAGCCACACCAATCACACTGTACAACTTGTGATAACCATACCCAGTTAACAGTATGAACAACAACTGAGCATCACTCAACCGATGCTACATAACCATAACCCCTTGTTAAGCAATAACTATATACACGTATTGCAGAAAGTCCGCACTTGGGACGGGCGCCCAGTAGAGATGTGCACTTGAAATTTTTCGGGTTTTGTGTTTTGGTTTTGGGTTCGGTTCCGCGGCCGTGTTTTGGGTTCGACCGCGTTTTGGCAAAACCTCACCGAATTTTTTTTGTCGGATTCGGGTGTGTTTTGGATTCGGGTGTTTTTTTTAAAAAACACTAAAAAACAGCTTAAATCATAGAATTTGGGGGTCATTTTGATCCCAAAGTATTATTAACCTCAAAAACCATAATTTCCACTCATTTTCAGTCTATTCTGAATACCTCACACCTCACAATATTATTTTTAGTCCTAAAATTTGCACCTAGGTCGCTGGATGACTAAGCTAAGCGACCCTAGTGGCCGACACAAACACCGTGCCCATCTAGGAGTGGCACTGCAGTGTCACGCAGGATGGCCCTTCCAAAAAACACTCCCCAAACAGCACATGACGCAAAGAAAAAAAGAGGCGCAATGAGGTAGCTGTGTGAGTAAGATAAGCGACCCTAGTGGCCGACACAAACACCGGGCCCATCTAGGAGTGGCACTGCAGTGTCACGCAGGATGGCCCTTCCGAAAAACCCTCCCCAAACAGCACATGACGCAAAGAAAAAAAGAGGCGCAATGAGGTAGCTGTGTGAGTAAGATAAGCGACCCTAGTGGCCGACACAAACACCGGGCCCATCTAGGAGTGGCACTGCAGTGTCACGCAGGATGGCCCTTCCAAAAAACCCTCCCCAAACAGCACATGACGCAAAGAAAAAAAGAGGCGCAATGAGGTAGCTGTGTGAGTAAGATAAGCGACCCTAGTGGCCGACACAAACACCGGGCCCATCTAGGAGTGGCACTGCAGTGTCACGCAGGATGGCCCTTCCAAAAAACCCTCCCCAAACAGCACATGACGCAAAGAAAAAAAGAGGCGCAATGAGGTAGCTGTGTGAGTAAGATAAGCGACCCTAGTGGCCGACACAAACACCGTGCCCATCTAGGAGTGTCACTGCAGTGTCACGCAGGATGGCCCTTCCAAAAAACCCTCCCCAAACAGCACATGACGCAAAGAAAAAAAGAGGCGCAATGAGGTAGCTGTGTGAGTAAGATAAGCGACCCTAGTGGCCGACACAAACACCGGGCCCATCTAGGAGTGGCACTGCAGTGTCACGCAGGATGGCCCTTCCAAAAAACCCTCCCCAAACAGCACATGACGCAAAGAAAAAAAGAGGCGCAATGAGGTAGCTGTGTGAGTAAGATAAGCGACCCTAGTGGCCGACACAAACACCGTGCCCATCTAGGAGTGGCACTGCAGTGTCACGCAGGATGGCCCTTCCAAAAAACCCTCCCCAAACAGCACATGACGCAAAGAAAAAAAGAGGCGCAATGAGGTAGCTGTGTGAGTAAGATAAGCGACCCTAGTGGCCGACACAAACACCGGGCCCATCTAGGAGTGGCACTGCAGTGTCACGCAGGATGGCCCTTCCGAAAAACCCTCCCCAAACAGCACATGACGCAAAGAAAAAAAGAGGCGCAATGAGGTAGCTGTGTGAGTAAGATAAGCGACCCTAGTGGCCGACACAAACACCGGGCCCATCTAGGAGTGGCACTGCAGTGTCACGCAGGATGGCCCTTCCGAAAAACCCTCCCCAAACAGCACATGACGCAAAGAAAAAAAGAGGCGCAATGAGGTAGCTGTGTGAGTAAGATAAGCGACCCTAGTGGCCGACACAAACACCGTGCCCATCTAGGAGTGGCACTGCAGTGTCACGCAGGATGGCCCTTCCAAAAAACACTCCCCAAACAGCACATGACGCAAAGAAAAAAAGAGGCGCAATGAGGTAGCTGTGTGAGTAAGATAAGCGACCCTAGTGGCCGACACAAACACCGGGCCCATCTAGGAGTGGCACTGCAGTGTCACGCAGGATGGCCCTTCCGAAAAACCCTCCCCAAACAGCACATGACGCAAAGAAAAAAAGAGGCGCAATGAGGTAGCTGTGTGAGTAAGATAAGCGACCCTAGTGGCCGACACAAACACCGGGCCCATCTAGGAGTGGCACTGCAGTGTCACGCAGGATGGCCCTTCCAAAAAACCCTCCCCAAACAGCACATGACGCAAAGAAAAAAAGAGGCGCAATGAGGTAGCTGTGTGAGTAAGATAAGCGACCCTAGTGGCCGACACAAACACCGGGCCCATCTAGGAGTGGCACTGCAGTGTCACGCAGGATGGCCCTTCCAAAAAACCCTCCCCAAACAGCACATGACGCAAAGAAAAAAAGAGGCGCAATGAGGTAGCTGTGTGAGTAAGATAAGCGACCCTAGTGGCCGACACAAACACCGTGCCCATCTAGGAGTGTCACTGCAGTGTCACGCAGGATGGCCCTTCCAAAAAACCCTCCCCAAACAGCACATGACGCAAAGAAAAAAAGAGGCGCAATGAGGTAGCTGTGTGAGTAAGATAAGCGACCCTAGTGGCCGACACAAACACCGGGCCCATCTAGGAGTGGCACTGCAGTGTCACGCAGGATGGCCCTTCCAAAAAACCCTCCCCAAACAGCACATGACGCAAAGAAAAAAAGAGGCGCAATGAGGTAGCTGTGTGAGTAAGATAAGCGACCCTAGTGGCCGACACAAACACCGTGCCCATCTAGGAGTGGCACTGCAGTGTCACGCAGGATGGCCCTTCCAAAAAACCCTCCCCAAACAGCACATGACGCAAAGAAAAAAAGAGGCGCAATGAGGTAGCTGTGTGAGTAAGATAAGCGACCCTAGTGGCCGACACAAACACCGGGCCCATCTAGGAGTGGCACTGCAGTGTCACGCAGGATGGCCCTTCCAAAAAACATTCCACAAACAGCACATGACGCAAAGAAAAATTAAAGAAAAAAGAGGTGCAAGATGGAATTGTCCTTGGGCCCTCCCACCCACCCTTATGTTGTATAAACAGGACATGCACACTTTAACCAACCCATCATTTCAGTGACAGGGTCTGCCACACGACTGTGACTGAAATGACGGGTTGGTTTGGACCCCCACCAAAAAAGAAGCAATTAATCTCTCCTTGCACAAACTGGCTCTACAGAGGCAAGATGTCCACCTCATCATCATCCTCCGATATATCACCGTGTACATCCCCCTCCTCACAGATTATCAATTCGTCCCCACTGGAATCCACCATCTCAGCTCCCTGTGTACTTTGTGGAGGCAATTGCTGCTGGTCAATGTCTCCACGGAGGAATTGATTATAATTCATTTTAATGAACATCATCTTCTCCACATTTTCTGGATGTAACTTCGTACGCCGATTGCTGACAAGGTGAGCGGCGGCACTAAACACTCTTTCGGAGTACACACTTGTGGGAGGGCAACTTAGGTAGAATAAAGCCAGTTTGTGCAAGGGCCTCCAAATTGCCTCTTTTTCCTGCCAGTATAAGTACGGACTGTGTGACGTGCCTACTTGGATGCGGTCACTCATATAATCCTTCACCATTCTTTCAATGGTGAGAGAATCATATGCAGTGACAGTAGACGACATGTCCGTAATCGTTGTCAGGTCCTTCAGTCCGGACCAGATGTCAGCATCAGCAGTCGCTCCAGACTGCCCTGCATCACCGCCAGCGGGTGGGCTCGGAATTCTGAGCCTTTTCCTCGCACCCCCAGTTGCGGGAGAATGTAAAGGAGGAGATGTTGACAGGTCGCGTTCCGCTTGACTTGACAATTTTCTCACCAGCAGGTCTTTCAACCCCAGCAGACTTGTGTCTGCCGGAAAGAGAGATCCAAGGTAGGCTTTAAATCTAGGATCGAGCACGGTGGCCAAAATGTAGTGCTCTGATTTCAACAGATTGACCACCCGTGAATCCTTGTTAAGCGAATTAAGGGCTCCATCCACAAGTCCCACATGCCTAGCGGAATCGCTCCGTGTTAGCTCCTCCTTCAATGTCTCCAGCTTCTTCTGCAAAAGCCTGATGAGGGGAATGACCTGACTCAGGCTGGCAGTGTCTGAACTGACTTCACGTGTGGCAAGTTCAAAGGGCATCAGAACCTTGCACAACGTTGAAATCATTCTCCACTGCGCTTGAGACAGGTGCATTCCACCTCCTATATCGTGCTCAATTGTATAGGCTTGAATGGCCTTTTGCTGCTCCTCCAACCTCTGAAGCATATAGAGGGTTGAATTCCACCTCGTTACCACTTCTTGCTTCAGATGATGGCAGGGCAGGTTCAGTAGTTTTTGGTGGTGCTCCAGTCTTCTGTACGTGGTGCCTGTACGCCGAAAGTGTCCCGCAATTCTTCTGGCCACCGACAGCATCTCTTGCACGCCCCTGTCGTTTTTTAAAAAATTCTGCACCACCAAATTCAAGGTATGTGCAAAACATGGGACGTGCTGGAATTTGCCCATATTTAATGCACACACAATATTGCTGGCGTTGTCCGATGCCACAAATCCACAGGAGAGTCCAATTGGGGTAAGCCATTCCGCGATGATCTTCCTCAGTTGCCGTAAGAGGTTTTCAGCTGTGTGCGTATTCTGGAAAGCGGTGATACAAAGCGTAGCCTGCCTAGGAAAGAGTTGGCGTTTGCGAGATGCTGCTACTGGTGCCGCCGCTGCTGTTCTTGTGGCGGGAGTCCATACATCTACCCAGTGGGCTGTCACAGTCATATAGTCCTGACCCTGCCCTGCTCCACTTGTCCACATGTCCGTGGTTAAGTGGACATTGGGTACAGCTGCATTTTTTAGGACACTGGTGAGTCTTTTTCTGAGGTCTGTGTACATTTTCGGTATCGCCTGCCTAGAGAAGTGGAACCTAGATGGTATTTGGTAACGGGGGCACACTACCTCAAGAAATTGTGTAGTTCCCTGTGAACTAACGGCGGATACCGGACGCACGTCTAACACCAACATAGTTGTCAAGGCCTCAGTTATCCGCTTTGCAGCAGGATGACTGCTGTGATATTTCATCTTCCTCGCAAAGGACTGTTGGACAGTCAATTGCTTACTGGAAGTAGTACAAGTGGTCTTCCGACTTCCCCTCTGGGATGACCATCAACTCCCAGCAGCAACAACAGCAGCGCCAGCAGCAGTAGGCGTTACACGCAAGGATGCATCGGAGGAATCCCAGGCAGGAGAGGAATCGTCAGAATTGCCAGTGACATGGCCTGCAGGACTATTGGCATTCCTGGGGAAGGAGGAAATTGACACTGAGGGAGTTGGTGGGGTGGTTTGCGTGAGCTTGGTTACAAGAGGAAGGGATTTACTGGTCAGTGGACTGCTTCCGCTGTCACCCAAAGTTTTTGAACTTGTCACTGACTTATTATGAATGCGCTGCAGGTGACGTATAAGGAAGGATGTTCCGAGGTGGTTAACGTCCTTACCCCTACTTATTACAGCTTGACAAAGGCAACACACGGCTTGACACCTGTTGTCCGCTTTTCTGTTGAAATACCTCCACACTGAAGAGCTGATTTTTTTGGTATTTTCACCAGGCATGTCAACGGCCATATTCCTCCCAAGGACAACAGGTGTCTCCCCGGGTGCCTGACAAACAAACCACCTCACCATCAGAATCCTCCTGGTCAATTTCCTCCCCAGCGCCAGCAACACCCATATCCTCCTCATCCTGGTGTACTTCAACACTGACATCTTCAATCTGACTATCAGGAACTGGACTGCGGGTGCTCCTTCCAGCACTTGCAGGGGGCGTGCAAATGGTGGAAGGCGCATGCTCTTCATGTCCAGTGTTGGGAAGGTCAGGCATCGCAACCGACACAATTGGACTCTCCTTGTGGATTTGGGATTTCGAAGTACGCACAGTTCTTTGCGGTGCTTTTGCCAGCTTTAGTCTTTTCAGTTTTCTACCGAGAGGCTGAGTGCTTCCATCCTCATGTGAAGCTGAACCACTAGCCATGAACATAGGCCAGGGCCTCAGCCGTTCCTTGCCACTCCGTGTGGTAAATGGCATATTGGCAAGTTTACGCTTCTCCTCCGACAATTTTATTTTAGGTTTTGGAGTCCTTTTTTTACTGATATTTGGTGTTTTGGATTTGACATGCTCTGTACTATGACATTGGGCATCGGCCTTGGCAGACGACGTTGCTGGCATTTCATCGTCTCGGCCATGACTAGTGGCAGCAGCTTCAGCACGAGGTGGAAGTGGATCTTGATCTTTCCCTAATTTTGGAACCTCAACATTTTTGTTCCCCATATTTTAATAGGCACAACTAAAAGGCACCTCAGGTAAACAATGGAGATGGATGGATACTAGTATACTTATGGATGGACTGCCGAGTGCCGACACAGAGGTAGCTACAGCCGTGGACTACCGTACTGTGTCTGCTGCTAATATAGACTGGATGATTGATAATGAGATGAAATCAATATATATATGTATGTATATATAATATCACTAGTACTGCAGCCGGACAGGTAGATAATATATTTATTAGGTAATGATGACTGATGACGGACCTGCTGGACACTGTCAGCTCAGCAGCACCGCAGACTGCTACAGTAAGCTACTATACTCTATAGTAGTATGTACAAAGAAGAAAGAAAAAAAAAAAACCACGGGTAGGTGGAATACAATTATGGATGGACTGCCGAGTGCCGACACAGAGGTAGCTACAGCCGTGGACTAACGTACTGTGTCTGCTGCTAATATAGACTGGATGATTGATAATGAGATGAAATCAATATATATATGTATGTATATATAATATCACTAGTACTGCAGCCGGACAGGTAGATAATATATTTATTAGGTAATGATGACTGATGACGGACCTGCTGGACACTGTCAGCTCAGCAGCACCGCAGACTGCTACAGTAAGCTACTATACTATAGTAGTATGTACAAAGAAGAAAGAAAAAAAAAAAACCACGGGTAGGTGGTATACAATTATGGATGGACTGCCGAGTGCCGACACAGAGGTAGCTACAGCCGTGGACTAACGTACTGTGTCTGCTGCTAATATAGACTGGATGATTGATAATGAGATGAAATCAATATATATATGTATGTATATATAATATCACTAGTACTGCAGCCGGACAGGTAGATAATATATTTATTAGGTAATGATGATGACTGATGACGGACCTGCTGGACACTGTCAGCTCAGCAGCACCGCAGACTGCTACAGTAAGCTACTATACTATAGTAGTATGTACAAAGAAGAAAGAAAAAAAAAAACCACGGGTAGGTGGTATACAATTATGGATGGACTGCCGAGTGCCGACACAGAGGTAGCTACAGCCGTGGACTAACGTACTGTGTCTGCTGCTAATATAGACTGGATGATTGATAATGAGATGAAATCAATATATATATGTATGTATATATAATATCACTAGTACTGCAGCCGGACAGGTAGATAATATATTTATTAGGTAATGATGACTGATGACGGACCTGCTGGACACTGTCAGCTCAGCAGCACCGCAGACTGCTACAGTAAGCTACTATACTCTATAGTAGTATGTACAAAGAAGAAAGAAAAAAAAAAACCACGGGTAGGTGGTATACAATTATGGATGGACTGCCGAGTGCCGACACAGAGGTAGCTACAGCCGTGGACTAACGTACTGTGTCTGCTGCTAATATAGACTGGATGATTGATAATGAGATGAAATCAATATATATATGTATGTATATATAATATCACTAGTACTGCAGCCGGACAGGTAGATAATATATTTATTAGGTAATGATGACTGATGACGGACCTGCTGGACACTGTCAGCTCAGCAGCACCGCAGACTGCTACAGTAAGCTACTATACTCTATAGTAGTATGTACAAAGAAGAAAGAAAAAAAAAAACCACGGGTAGGTGGTATACAATTATGGATGGACTGCCGAGTGCCGACACAGAGGTAGCTACAGCCGTGGACTAACGTACTGTGTCTGCTGCTAATATAGAGTCTAGACTGGATGATAAATTATTGATAATGAGATGAAATCAATATAATATCACTAGTACTGCAGCCGGACAGGTACTATATATATTTATTATGTAATGACTGATGACGGACCTGCTGGACACTGTCAGGTCAGCACAGCACCGCAGACTGCTACAGTAAGCTACTATAGTAGTATGTATAAAGAAGAATGAAAAAAAAAAAAAACACGGGTAGGTGGTATACAATATTATATATATATATATATTATATACAATTATATATATATATATATATATATATATTAAACTGGTGGTGATTGATTATTAAACTGGTGGTCACTTCAGGTCACGTTGCAACTTGCAACTAGTACTCCGAGGCCTAAGCAGACAATCACAAAATATATTATTATACTGGTGGTCAGTGTGGTCACAACAATGGCAGTGTGGCACTGACTCTGGCAGCAAAAGTGTGCACTGTACGTTATATGTACTCCTGAGTCCTGCTCTCAGACTCTAACTGCTCCCCACTGTCAGTGTCTCCCCCACAAGTCGGATAATACACTTACAGTCACACTATCTATTATCTAATCTATAAATATCACTTCAGCAAGTAGTATAGTAGTATACAGTATAGTAGTACTCCTCCTAATAATGCTCCCCAAAATACTGTGTCTCTCTCTTCTCTAAACGGAGAGGACGCCAGCCACGTCCTCTCCCTATGACTCTCAATGCACGTGTGAAAATGGCGGCGACGCGCGGCTCCTTATATAGAATCCGAGTCTCGCGATAGAATCCGAGCCTCGCGAGAATCCGACAGCGTGATGATGACGTTCGGGCGCGCTCGGGTTAACCGAGCAAGGCGGGAAGATCCGAGCCTGCTCGGACCCGTGTAAAAAACCTGAAGTTCGGGCGGGTTCGGATTCAGAGGAACCGAACCCGCTCATCTCTAGCGCCCAGCATCCACTACGGACTACGAGAAATAGAATTACCGGTGAGTAAATTCTTATTTTCTCTAACGTCCTAGTGGATGCTGGGGACTCCGTAAGGACCATGGGGATTATACCAAAGCTCCCAAACGGGCGGGACAGTGCGGATGACTCTGCAGCACCGAATGGGCAAACACAAGGTCCTCCTCAGCCAGGGTATCAAACCTGTAGAATTTTGCAAAAGTGTTTGAACCCGACCAAGTAGCAGCTCGGCAAAGCTGTAATGCCGAGACCCCTCGGGCAGCCGCCCAAGAAGAGCCCACTTTCCTTGTGGAATGGGCTTTCACTGATTTCGGCTGCGGCAATCCCGCCGCAGAATGAGCCTGCTGAATCGTGTTACAGATCCAGCGAGCAATAGTTTGCTTTGAAGCAGGAGCACCCAGCTTGTTGGATGCATACAGGATAAACAGCGAGTCAGTCTTCCTGACTCCAGCCGTTCTGGTTACATAAATCTTCAAAGCCCGGACTACGTCCAGCAACTTGGAGTCCTCCAAGTCACGAGTAGCCGCAGGCACCACAATAGGTTGGTTCAAATGAAAAGATGACACCACCTTTGGCAGAAACTGCGGACGAGTCCGCAATTCTGCCCTGTCCATATGGAAAACCAGATAGAGGCTTTTACATGACAAAGCCGCCAATTCTGACACACGCCTAGCTGAAGCTAAAGCCAGCAGCATGACCACTTTCCACGTGAGATACTTTAGTTCCACGGTCTTAAGTGGCAAAAACCAGTGGGATTTCAGGAAATCCAACACCACGTTAAGATCCCAAGGTGCCACTGGTGGCACAAAAGGGGGCTGAATATGCAGCACTCCCTTAACAAACGTCTGAACCTCAGGCAGTGAAGCCAGTTCTTTTTGAAAGAAGATGGATAGGGCCGAAATCTGGACCTTTATGGACCCTAATTTTAGGCCCATAGTCACACCTGACTGTAGGAAGTGCAGGAATCGACCCAGCTGGAATTCCTCTGTAGGGGCCTTCCTGGCCTCACACCAAGCAACATATTTTCGCCATATACGGTGATAATGCTTTGCTGTCACGTCCTTCCTAGCCTTTATCAGCGTAGGAATAACTTCATCCGGAATGCCCTTTTCTGCTAGGATTCGGCGTTCAACCGCCATGCCGTCAAACGCAGCCGCGGTAAGTCTTGGAACAGACAGGGCCCCTTTTGCAACAGGTCCTGTCTGAGAGGCAGAGGCCATGGTTCCTCTGTGAGCATTTCTTGCAGTTCTGGGTACCAAGTCCTTCTTGGCCAGTCCGGAACAATGAGTATTGTTTTCACTCTTCTTTTCCTTACGATTCTCAGTACCTTGGGTATGAGAGGAAGAGGAGGAAACACATAGACCGACTGGAACACCCACGGTGTTACCAGTGCGTCCACAGCTATCGCCTGAGGGTCCCTTGACCTGGCGCAATACCTTTTAGCTTTTTGTTTAGGCGGGACGCCATCATGTCCACCTGTGGCAGTTCCCACCGACTTGCAATCTGCGTGAAGACTTCTTGATGAAGTCCCCACTCTCCCGGGTGGAGGTCGTGCCTGCTGAGGAAGTCTGCTTCCCAGTTGTCCACTCCCGGAATGAACACTGCTGACAGTGCTTGCACGTGATTCTCCGCCCAACAAAGAATCCTGGTGGCTTCCGCCATCGCCACTCTGCTTCTTGTGCCGCCCTGGCGGTTTACATGAGCCACTGCGGTGATGTTGTCTGACTGAATCAGCATCGGTTGGTTGCGAAGCAGAGGCTCTGCTTGACTCAGGGCGTTGTATATGGCCCTTAGTTCCAGGATATTTATGTGCAGACAAGCCTCCTGACTTGACCACAACCCTTGGAAGTTTCTTCCCTGAGTGACTGCCCCCCATCCTCGGAGGCTCGCATCCGTGGTCACCAGGACCCAGTCCTGTATGCTGAACCTGCGGCCCTCGAGAAGGTGAGCACTTTGCAGCCACCACAGAAGAGACACCCTGGCCCTGGGGGACAGGGTGATCAGCCGATGCATCTGAAGATGCGATCCGGACCACTTGTCCAACAGATCCCACTGAAAGATCCTCGCATGGAACCTGCCGAAGGGAATGGCTTCGTATGATGCCACCATCTTTCCCAGGACTCGCGTGCAGTGATGCACCGACACCTGTTTCGGTTTTAAGAGGTCTCTGACTAGAGTCACGAGCTCCTGAGCCTTCTCCGCCGGGAGAAACACCTTCTTCTGGTCTGTGTCCAGAATCATGCCCAGAAAGGGCAGACGCGTCGTAGGAATCAGCTGCGATTTTGGGATATTCAGAATCCAGCCGTGCTGTTGCAACACTTCCTGAGAGTGTGCTACGCTGATCAGCAACTGCTCTCTGGACCTCGCCTTTATGAGGAGATCGTCCAAGTATGGGATAATTGTGACTCCTTGCTTTCTCAGGAGCACAATCATTTCCGCCATTACCTTGGTAAATATTCTCGGTGCCGTGGAGAGCCCAAACGGCAACGTCTGGAATTGGTAATGACAGTCCTGTACCACAAATCTGAGGTACTTCTGATGAGGTGGATAAATGGGGACATGCAAGTAAGCATCCTTGATGTCCAGAGACACCATAAAATCCCCCTCTTCCAGGCTTGCAATGACCGCTCTGAGCGATTCCATTTTGAACTTGAATTTCTTCAGATAAATGTTCAGGGATTTTAAATTCAAGATGTGTCTGACCGAACCGTCCGGTTTCGGTACTACAAACATAGTGGAATAGTAACCCCTTCCCTGTTGAAGGAGAGGAACCTTTACAACCACCTGCTGGAGGTATAACTTGTGAATTGCTGCCAGCACTACCTCCCTTTCCATGGGGGAAGCTGGCAAGGCCGATTTTAGGTAACGGTGAGGGGCGTCACCTCGAATTCCAGTTTTTATCCCTGAGACACAACTTGTATAGCCCAAGGATCCACCCGTGAGCGAACCCACCGGTGGCTGAAATGTCGGAGACGCGCCCCCACGGCTCCTGGCTCCGCCTGTGGAGCCCCAGCGTCATGCGGTGGATTTAGTGGAAGCCGGGGAGGACTTTTGTTCCTGGGAACTAGCTGCGTGGTGCAGCCTCTTTCCTCTACCCCTGCCTCTGGCAAGAAAGGATGCACCTCTGACTTTCTTGCTCTTTTGCGAACGAAAGGACTGAGTTTGGTAATACGGTGCTTTCTTAGGCTGTGGCGGGACATAAGGCAAGAAATTTGACTTCCCAGCCGTAGCTCTGGAAACTAGGTCTGAGAGACCGTCCCCAAACAATTCCTCACCCTTATAAGGTAAAACCTCTATGTGTTTTTTAGAGTCGGTATCCCCTGTCCATTGCCGAGTCCATAAGACCCTTCTGGCAGAAATGGACATTGCGTTTACTCTAGAGCCCAGCAGGCAAATGTCCCTCTGGGCATCCCGCATATATAGGACAGCGTCCTTGATATGTGCCAGGGTCATTAGAACAGAGTCCCTGTCCAGGGTATCTAACTCCTCAGACAGAGTATCCGTCCATGCTGCTACCGCACTACACATCCAGGCCGAAGCAATTGCTGGCCTCAGTAGCGTACCAGAATGTGTGTAAACAGACTTCAGGATAGCTTCCTGCTTTCTATCCGCAGGATCCTTTAGGGCGGCCGTATCCTGAGACGGCAGGGCCACCTTCTTAGATAAGCGTGTCAACGCCTTGTCTACCCTGGGGGAGGATTCCCAGCGTTACCTGTCCGTTGGCGGGAAAGGATACGCCATCAGCAATCTCTTGGAAATTACTACCTTCCTATCAGGGGAATCCCACGCTTTTTCACATAATTCATTCAATTCATGTGACGGGGGAAAAGCCACTTCTTGCTTTTTCTCCCCATACATATAAATCCTCTTGTCAGGGACAGGATTTTCCTCAGAAATGTGTAACACATCCTTCATTGCCACAATCATGTAGCGGATGGCTTTAGTCATTTTAGGCTGCAACTTTGCATCATCGTCATCGACACTGGAATCAGATTCCGTGTCGACGTCTGTGTCAACTAACTGGGATATTGGGCGCTTTTGAGACCCTGACGGCCTCTGCGCTGTGGGAGCAGGCATGAGTTGAGACCCCGACTGTCCCAAGGCTACAGCTTTATCCAATCTGTTATGTAAGGAGCTTACATTATCATTTAACACCTTCCACATATCCATCCAATCAGGTGTCGGCCCCGTCGGGGGCGACACCACATCTATTTGCACTTGTTCTGCCTCCACGTATCCTTCCTCATCAAACATGTCGACACAGGCGTACCGACACACCGCACACATACAGGGAACACTCTGACTGAGGACAGGACCCCACAAAGGCTTTTGGGGAGACAGAGAGAGAGTATGCCAGCACACACCCCAGCGCTATATAACCCAGGGATTACACTGTACCTTAGTGTTTACCCAGTAGCTGCTGTTTTTATATATATATATATATATATATATATATATATATATATCTGCGCCTAAATTTATGTGCCCCCCCTCTCTTTTTTACCCTCTATTGCACCTGTATACTGCAGGGGAGAGCTTGGGGAGCGTCCTTCCAGCGGAGCTGTGAAGAGAAAATGGCGCTGGTGTGCTGAGGAAGAAGGCCCCGCCCCCTCAGCGGCGGGCTTCTGTCCCGCTTCTCATGTGTAAAAATGGCAGGGGCTCGCACATATATACAGTACCTGACTGTATATATGTATACTTTTGCCATCAGGTATCTTAATTGCTGCCCAGTTCGGCCCCCCCTGCGCCCTGCACCCTACAGTGACCGGAGTGTGTGGGTGTGCTGCGGGAGCAATGGCGCACAGCTGCAGTGCTGTGCGCTACCTTAAGTGAAGACAGGAGTCTTCTGCCGCCGATTTCGATGTCTTCTTGCTTCTGCTGCTTCTGTACTTCTGGCTCTGCGAGGGGGGCGGCGGCGCGGCTCCGGGAACGGACGATCAAGGTTAGGTACCTGTGTTCGATCCCTCTGGAGCTAATGGTGTCCAGTAGCCTAAGAAGCGCAACTTAGCTGCAGTGAGTAGGTTTGCTTCTCTCCCCTCAGTCCCACGTAGCAGAGAGTCTGTTGCCAGCAGAAGCTCTCTGAAAATAAAAAACCTGACAAAATACTTTCTTTTCTAGCAAGCTCAGGAGAGCCCACTAGGAGCACCCAGCTCTGGCCGGGCACAGATTCTAACTGAGGTCTGGAGGAGGGGCATAGAGGGAGGAGCCAGTGCACACCAGATAGTACTGAATCTTTCTTTAGAGTGCCCAGTTTCCTGCGGAGCCCGTCTATTCCCCATGGTCCTTACGGAGTCCCCAGCATCCACTAGGACGTTAGAGAAATGCATTGATACACAAGGATAGGGTGCAGTATGGTATGCCAGCGGCCGGGCCAGCATACCGATGTCAGAATCCCGACCGCCGGCATAATGACAGCTGGGCGAGCACAAAAGAGCCCCTTGTGGGCACTGTGGAGCGCTACACGCGCCACGCTATTTATTCTCCCTCCAGGGGGGTCATGGACCCCCTAGAGGGAGAATAGGTGTCAGTATGCCAGGTGTCGGGATTCCGGCGCCGGTATACTGAGCGCCAGGATCCCAACAGTCGGCATACTGAACACCACCCCAAGGATAAGTGTTATCTATTGCACAATGGTCCTAACAGATTGCAAAGGTTCTTATTGGGCTGTGTGATATGGTCACACAGCATTGTTGGCTTGGGGTCAGGAGGATGTGAAAGTGAACAAAGACAAAATATGTGAGGATATGAGTGGATTGTACAGAGGGGATGTAATTGGGTAGAGTGACTTATGAAGTTATGTGGGCGATTCTGGAATTTGATAATAAGCTTTTCTGAAGACGAGTTTTCGAGGAACGTTTGGAGACTAGAGGAGAGTCTTATTGTGGCTGATTAAAACCAGTTGAAATTAATTTAGCCAACCACAGAACCTATGTAATTCACAAGTGTCCTAGGTCAAATGGATATTGGCCCTCATTCCGAGTTGTTCGCTCTGTAATTTTTTTCGCATCGCAGCGATTTTCCGCTAATTGCGCATGCGCAATGTTCGCACTGCGACTGCGCCAAGTAAATTTGCTAAGAAGTTTGGTATTTTACTCACGGCATTACAAGGTTTTTTCTTCGTTCTGGTGATCGTAATGTGATTGACAGGAAGTGGGTGTTTCTGGGCGGAAACTTGCCGTTGTATGGGAGTGTGTGAAAAAACGCTGCCGTTTCTGGGAAAAACGCGGGAGTGGCTGGAGAAACGGGGGAGTGCCTGGGCGAACGCTGGGTGTGTTTGTGACGTCAAACCAGGAACGAAACTGACTGAACTGATCGCAGTGGCAGAGTAAGTGTCGAGCTACTCAGAAACTGCTTAGAAATGTCTAATCGCAATTTTGAGAATCTTTTGTTCGCAATTTTGCTAAGCTAAGATTCACTCCCAGTAGGCGGCGGCTTAGCGTGTGCAATGCTGCTAAAAGCAGCTTGCGAGCGAACAACTCGGAATGAGGGCCATTATTGCAACCTTAGTGTATGAATGGGTTTTGCACTGCATATTAGCCAGAATATGTCTTCACTGTGCATTGGTTAAATAGATTCTATTATGTAATGGTGAACAGAGGTCCATACTGCAAACTAATCACATGGGGTCTGCACTTAATACTGGTCAAACGGGTGCTGCATTGTATAAAAGCCAAATGTTGGGTTACAAGTACTGTACTATGGAGCGAGTACCCGAACCCAAGCCGCTAGCGCTCCCCTTGGACTAGTCCGAGGAAGACTCACCTGCTCGAGAGGGAACGCCGTCCGCGCCTCCGGCCACCGAATGACTCGTGGATACACCGGCGGATTCCATTGCCGACCCGACTACCGTGGCTGGGGAGACAAAAGAGACATTGTTCCCCTGCTCCGCCACCGGTCCCGCAGCCACCGGGAGCGGGGCAAAAGGGGGGGTAGTTGCGCCAGTAGACAGAAGTGGAATAAGGGATTGCGCAATGCTATCCGCCAAGGAAGCGGTGGGCCGCCCCAGTCCCCCGGGTACGGAGGATAACAAGGGAGCCACCGCTGACACTACAGCGGCACAAATGGCGGACAAGACAGAGGCGTCCACCAAGGGTGCAGTCGCAGGGGCAGGTGAAGTAAGGACGGACCTCCTCCGCGAGTCACGCGCCCGACGTGAGGTACGCAAACCTCCCGTCGGGAGCAAGGATCCGGAGGATCCCTCACTGTCGGGAATCATGGCACCACCGTCTGGCTGCGCCAGACCGCGTATAGACCGCCGACCCCTCGACTGTCTACCGACCCGAGCGTCAGCCACAGGAGGAGAAGCCGGAGAGTCGTCGCCACTAGAAGGGAGGAGTGCGACGTCGGACTGAGAGCTGACCGCGGAAGCGTCGGCAGTTGAAAATTGGATGCGGGGAGGGGGTGCTGGGTCGTGATCCGCCTGCGCACGCCGCCCCCTAGTGGGGTGATTAGCTGGCAGGCGCGACCCCGGCCGCTGTCTGCCAGGAGGCGCGCGGCCGCGGGCGGCGGCCGAACCACTTGCCAAGGCGGGCGTCCTGGATGGGCCCGACGCCCCGGGCCCCACCACGAAAGGGGAGGTCGGACGGGCAGACACACCTCGGGCGGGCGCGGGCCGCCCCCGCGCGACAGGCCCCGCACTGTCTGCAATAGATAATGCCCCCCCCCCCGCTGGCACGGAGCGGGGGCGACGCCCCACCCCAACGCGGGAGGGCGCTGACCGCACGGGTAAGGGGGGTAGTGGCACAGAGGGGGTAAGCCTCATATGGGCCCCCCTGCTGTGCGGCATGTTTGCAGCACGCGCAGGCAGCAGTCCGGCTGCCGCGCGACCCCCCACCCGCCCACTAACAGAGGCAGCCGTGTTGGGGACTGGTGAGAGCCGCCGGGCCGCCGGGCGGGAGCTCCGCCCCCGCCCCACGTGACCCGCGTGGCCACCCGCTGTAAGAAGCGGCGGGGCCAGGGACGGTAAAACACCGTCCCTGGCAAGCCGCCTGAGGCTTCTCCTGCTCCCCGGCGCTCCGTCCCCCGCCGCTGATTGCAGCGGGGAAGGAGACGGGGAGGACGCACGTGGGGGAGCGCGGGCGGGCGGCCGAGCTCGGCCGCGCACAGCCCTCGTCTCCCTCACAGCCACAGCAGCCGCAGCAGCATAGGTAGCAGCGCAGGTAGGATTTCCGGCAAGCGCAGTAGGCGCAGGCGTCGGGGCACAGATTCCTCCCTTGCCTCTACTTCCTCGGAGGGTCTGTCCTCCTCAGATGGCGGCTTGCACAGGGTGAAGCGTCGTAGACGACGCAAGCGGCGGTATTCCACCTCGTCCGCGTCCCAAGTATCGGTGGAATCAGACACCGTGCACTGCGCCAATACGGCGGTACAACGTGGACTCAGGCCCAATATGTGAACATTTTTGCCCTTACCAGCGACGATCGCAAAGCCTTGCTTTCGGCTAAGAAAAAGGGGCAGGGTAGCGAGGACGCTTTGCGGTCCTACCAGAATTGGGTCCGCTGCATGTTGATCTTTGCGGCGTGTTACCTAGAGACGCGCCCGGATGAACATATGAACGTGGTGCGCTATCAATTTCTCATACACGTTCTGTACCATAAGTACAAAGGGTCTGCCTGGCGGCGCTACGACGAGGATTTCCGACGCAAACAACATGGCCGGCAGATCTATAACTTTGGTAAAAAAGACGTGGAATTGTGCTCTGAACTGACACAAGGTTCGGCCGCCACTGATGACGGCGGCACGGCAAGACGATGGGCAAAAAAACCTGCCTCTCGTTCTGCCGGCTTTCGCGGAGGCGCAGGGCGCGCGTCGCATGGGAAATGCTTCGCTTTTAATAATGCACAATGCGACTTGGGGGGGCGATGTCGTTTTCGCCACTCCTGTATCAGATGTGGCGGGGGCCACGGCATTAAGGATTGCCCCAGTCCTGGGACCGGGAGTGCTTTTGGCTCGCAGCCCCGAAAGAGTCGCGCTCCCGCGGCCACCGGCGCTAGCCACAGCTCCCACCCCAATTAGACTTTGCGCGCTCATTCCCTGGCTGCGACGATACCCGCGGTCGGGGGACGCCCGATTTTTACACTTAGGTTTCGCGTCGGTTGACACTTGATATGTACAAAGTATTGTGTAGAAGAATGAGATACATTGGTTAAAGCGATTTGTCTCCGAATTCACTTTTCACATCTTTTGAAAGCCTACTTATGGTAGTATTGCCCACATAATCTATTCTTAGCCCTATGTTAAACCTATAAAGTGAATACTTTTTTTTTTTTACCGATTTGACTTGGTATAGTCTATAAATGTGTATTGGGCTTATAAAGTAATCAACCCAACTACCAAAATGAAGGTGAGCAGCAGAAATAGACAATAGTTGAGAGTTCCAAGTAACTATGGGCCTTATCATAGTTGTACAATATTCATATAATTTAGAGGTTATTGGTTGTCTGCTTATGTGACTCTGCTGCAAAGCACACGCATGGCATTTGAACTGCAGTTTAGTTTTGTAGAAGGTAACCCGGAGTGTTGCTAAAAATATGGTTGTGAGTGACTGAACCACCCGCTGGCTGTGGACCTGTATGCAGCAAACATGTCTCCAGCGTCTCAGTTGTGGCAACCATTCTAAATGACCATATGCTCCCTCAGGGAGTCAGTGTTTCCTGGATCGGCGTTGATGCTATGTGTATGTAGTTGCGGGCAGCTGCAAAGGCTTTGGTGGGCGACTCAATAAAAATCCGGGCAATTGTTACGGTAGTATATTTTCGCACATCCTCTGAGTCAGCTATCACATCTGAGGCATCATTAGTGTACAACTACAGTATTAATTGGGCCCAGTGACACTTATTTTTATATATTTATAAGGCTTGTGTGAGTGGTGATACCCAGATACTGTATATACATACAAGGGGTGTACAATTAGTTTCTGGATGTGCAGTGCATAGCAGGGGCAAAAGCAGGATTTTCTTGGGGGTGGGGGGATGGGGGGGTTCCGTTCCTGTATGCATGTTGTACATATGTTGTGTAATAAATATATATATATATACACACACACACGCACACACACACACACACTTCTGTACATATACATACATACACACACACAGCATACATACTTAGCATACTTACAAACACATATATACATAAATACACAGATAAAAACATACACACTGCAGACACACACACAGGGCATGCATACATACATACATACCCCCCCACCACACACACACACACACACACACACACACACACACACACACACACACCATACATGCGCGCGCACACACACACACACACAAAGCATACATGCATGCACACACACACACACACACACACACACACACACACACACACACAGACACACACACAGAGCATGCATACATGCATGCATACATACATACATACATACATACTGTACATACACACAAATCATGCATACACACAGCACATACACACACATAGAACACATACAGCACATACACACACACACAAAGCATGCATATGTGATAGCCCACTGCTACTAGGTATGCAAAAGCTGCAGTCACTGTGTATAGTACATCACACTTACTTTGCCCCGGCTTGTCATGGGTTCAGGCACAGTTACCAGAGGGTCCCCTGAAGAATCAGGTGTTTAACTACAAGTGCATTGTGGGTGTGAACTACAGGTGTCGGTGCAGCGCATAAAGAATTGGGCGCCAGGCCATCTCAGAAAAACAGCATAAAGTTTATTTAAACATCAAACAGGGATATTGCAGGGATAACTTGTGAACACTCCTCCAGCACAAAGCATAAGTTACAGTGGATCCCATATCAGGGCACCTCCTCCAGCGCATCGCTTAGTCGCAGCGGCATATATATGGCAAACATCAGTACGTACCAGGGCATTCTGTGACCAGTAGTGCTACACATCAGGTTGCCGTCTCTCTCTCTCGTACTTAGCGAGGATTCTTTTCCTTGGGGGCGCTTACTCACGCCGCGTGGCTTTCCGACCACTTCACCCAGATACCTCTCGAGATACTTTTCCATGGGGGCGCTTACTCACGCCGCGTGGCTTCCGACCACTTCACCCAGATACCTCTTGAGACTCACACCATTAGCACACTTTTCTCCTGGCATCACCCTTTCACTAGATTCTGCATACTGCTGCTCTCACACTGCGATGTCTCCCTCTGTCAAGTGCCTTGCTGTGGCTGGTATCACTCCCCACCAAAACATGTGGGGAGCCCTCACTGGGGCTACATCTTTCTGGCTAATCCACCTCACTGTCTGCTCACTCTCCTCTCACTGTCTGCTCACTCTCCTCACTGACTGTCCTCCTAGGCTGCTGCAGGACAACCTTTTTATAACCTTGCATTCCCAGGGACACATTCTAAATCTGGGATTTCCCGCTCTCAGTTTATCTGGGATTTCCCGCCCTGAGTTGCAATTTGGTGAGTCTTGCATTTGCTTTTTGCAGACTGATCTGTCTAACTGTGAGTTGGGCTATTAACCCCTTCTGTGCTGCAAGCTGTAGACTGCTGGCTCAGTGTTATGCAACTCCAGCAAACATTTTACTTTTATTAAAGTCATGCTGGCACCTGTAGTGCCACAGTTGTTTTGGGCTTGCAGTTCCAGGGTATTACATACACCCCTGCTGAAATCTTGCGTGTCCTCACGCAACAGCAGAGTTTTCAACAACATAACACATAATAAACACAATGACAGTACATGTGACAAAAAAATAACATCACATATGCAGGAAAACATGGCATGTCAAACATTACATTACATACAAATCACATATCCTGTTGCTGTTTTCCAATGGATTACAGTCCTGAGTCACAGGTGATAATAAAATGTTCAGACATCTTATGGCAATTGTGCCAAACACTGAGAACCTGCCCTCGCCTGCCCTTGTCTCCCCCCACGTCTGGGTCAAAAGAGACCGGTGGCTCTCGTGGGCTCCTCCCATTAAACAAGTTTCTCCAACTTTAGGAAAATAGATATAGGGGACTACATTCCCCTTGCGATCCTTGGCTCTTTCGGACGCTCAGAAATGGCCAAACACAGTGCCCCCAAGGGTGTTGCTCCGACCGGGTGCACTGCATAGTCCCGATGTCCTGTTACATGAGTTCCACCTCCACAAATATTGCCCTTAGAGCCCCACGTTGGTAACCATGTTTGCTCGTATCCTGTTCGCGGACGCCAAATGTGATAGCCCACTGCTACTAGGTATGCAAAAGCTGCAGTCACTGTGTATAGTACATCACACTTACTTTGCCCCGGCTTGTCATGGGTTCAGGCACAGTTACCAGAGGGTCCCCTGAAGAATCAGGTGTTTAACTACAAGTGCATTGTGGGTGTGAACTACAGGTGTCGGTGCAGCGCATAAAGAATTGGGCGCCAGGCCATCTCAGAAAAACAGCATAAAGTTTATTTAAACATCAAACAGGGGTATTGCAGGGATAACTTGTGAACACTCCTCCAGCACAAAGCAAAAGTTACAGTGGATCCCATATCAGGGCACCTCCTCCAGCGCATCGCTTAGTCGCAGCGGCATATATATGGCAAACATCAGTACGTACCAGGGCATTCTGTGACCAGTAGTGCTACACATCAGGTTGCCGTCTCTCTCTCTCTCGTACTTAGCGAGGATTCTTTTCCTTGGGGGCGCTTACTCACGCCGCGTGGCTTTCCGACCACTTCACCCAGATACCTCTCGAGATACTTTTCCATGGGGGCGCTTACTCACGCCGCGTGGCTTCCGACCACTTCACCCAGATACCTCTTGAGACTCACACCATTAGCACACTTTTCTCCTGGCATCACCCTTTCACTAGATTCTGCATACTGCTGCTCTCACACTGCGATGTCTCCCTCTGTCAAGTGCCTTGCTGTGGCTGGCATCACTCCCCACCAAAACATGTGGGGAGCCCTCACTGGGGCTACATCTTTCTGGCTAATCCACCTCACTGTCTGCTCACTCTCCTCTCACTGTCTGCTCACTCTCCTCACTGACTGTCCTCCTAGGCTGCTGCAGGACAACCTTTTTATAACCTTGCATTCCCAGGGACACATTCTAAATCTGGGATTTCCCGCTCTCAGTTTATCTGGGATTTCCCGCCCTGAGTTGCAATTTGGTGAGTCTTGCATTTGCTTTTTGCAGACTGATCTGTCTAACTGTGAGTTGGGCTATTAACCCCTTCTGTGCTGCAAGCTGTAGACTGCTGGCTCAGTGTTATGCAACTCCAGCAAACATTTTACTTTTATTAAAGTCATGCTGGCACCTGTAGTGCCACAGTTGATTTGGGCATGCAGTTCCAGGGTATTACACATACACACAGCACATACACACACATAGGATACATACAGCACATACACACACATAGGATACATACAGCACATACACACACATAGCATGCATGCACATACACACACAGAGGATACATACAGCACATGATACACACACAGGATACATACAGACAGCACATGATACACACATAGCATATAAACACATAGTACAACCCCCCCACCCCCCCACCCCTTCCAAACACCAGGACAGTGGGTGCCTCACCCGGCCAACTAAGCCCCCCTGTGTACATAAAACATATACCTGTGCTCAGCTGCACTACACTGCAGACATTTCCTACCTCACCCGGCAGGCCAGCTCTGTCACATGGGAGATCTGTCTGGTTGTGAACTGTAATCTCTGACTAAAGTTCTTGTGAAAAGTCTTCTTTGATTACAAGAGTGGCCTGCGACAACGGAGAGTTTTGACTGACTGCAAGCTGGTTTTGGGGAGGAGGAACCGACCCAAACAACTGTGTTTGAGTGGTTTGCAGAATTTCGCAGTAGGAAATGGTCTCTGGAAGACCAGGAGCTCTGTAGCCAACCTGTGTCCGCTATCACCAAGGACAATGTTGTTGTCATGTGGGTCATAGTTGGGGTGGATGCCAAGGTGGCCATGGTCCCAGTCAGAGAGAGAAGAGATAGGCATCTCACCAGGATCCAATAGCTTGATACTCTACAAAAAGCTTGGCCTGAGTGTTTTGTTCATATGTTTGTAAATCCAGTCATCAGGACACAGAGACACGTGAGTTCACTGCTGTGCTGTTTATTCCATCACCAACTCCAAACACACTGCACACTGGACCACCCACTTCCCAGCATCCCCCTGGTCCCAGGAACCATCACTGAAGATTCAGGCTTACACATATTAGTAAGGGAGTGTCTACAAATATTATTTCAATGAGTCTCTCAGGTCTGCGTATTTCCCTTTTGGGTCTTTCATACACAGTCTGTGTTTCATCGACCATGTTGGACCTTTCTAGAATCGTGGTTTGTTCACCATTATCAGGATCATCATACATGTCAGATGAAGGGTATTCTTCAGTCATGTTGTCTTCATTATGGTTAGGTTGAGATCTTAAATCCACCCGATTTCTTCTTACTTCCGTTCCACGCTCTGTACGTATAGTATAAGATCTTGGTGCTACTTGTGCTTGCACAATACCTTTCTGCACCCAGATACCTTTCTCGTGATCTCTGAGACGGACTTGGTCACCCGATTTTAGATCAGATAGGCTTTTTGCTCACCGGTCATGGAACAGTTTCTGTTTCGCCTGTTGACGTTCCTTACTCAGTCTGACCAACGCTGAGTTATGTGTATTAAGCAGTTCATCATGTATCGGGAGATTTGCTCTAATCCTCCTTCCCATCAGCATTTGTGCAGGAGAAAGTCCATTCTGTAAAGGTGTACTGCGGTAGATTAAAAGACTTTTGTAGAAATCTTCTTTACCTTCTTGAGCTTTTTTCATGAGACTCTTTACAGTTTTTACAGAGCTTTCCACCAACCCATTTGAGCGTGGATAGTGGGGACTTGACGTAGTATGGACAAATTCCCACTTATCAGCAAATTGTCTAAATTCAGCACTGGAAAACTGAGGACCATTGTCAGTGAACACTTCCATAGGAACACCATGCCTTGCAAAGATTGACTGCATGCAATTGATTACGGCTTTACTAGTAGTTGTATGTAGTGTCTTCACCTCAGGGTAGTTAGAGTAATAATCAGTCATGACAATGTACGTTTTCCCATTACAATCAAACAAATCTGCACCAACTTTCTGGTACAGTCTCTCTGGCACTGCGTGAGGACTCAGTGGCACGACTTGTTGTTTCGGTCTATACGTAAGACATAATTCACATGGTTCATTCTTGGCCAATACATAACTTCACGCGCTCTCCGCTTACATTTTTCTTCTCCTAAGTGGCCTTCATGTATCTTGCACAGCATAGTTTTTCTTAGTTGTGCAGGTATGACAAACCTATTGCCTTTGTAAATAATACCATCGACAACTGTAAGGTCACTGCAGTACATCCAATAATCATGGATAGACAGCGGGCACGCATGTTTTTCTGCTGGTCAACCTTTCAGAATGATATCTTTCAACACTTTCATTGTGTCATCTGTCTCAGTTTCTTTCCTAATCTGTTCTTGTCTTGCAAGAGACACTGGTAGAGAAGGTACAATCAAATTAACATAGGCTTCTATCTCTTCATTCATCAGGCTTTTGGAACCTTCACTTTTGTCCACAGCACGAGAAAGTGTATCAGCAATGTACATGTATTTGCCGGGACAGTACATCATATTTCTGTAGTCTGATAAGCATTCGTTGAATTCTCATGGGACAGTCATGTAATGATTTAGTCATGATAGCTACCAATGGCTTGTGGTCAGTTTCCACTGTAAATGGTTGACCATACACAAACTGATGAAATCGCTCACATGCATATGTGATCGCTAGAAGTTCTTTTTCTATCTGAGCATACCTTGTTTCAGCACTTGTCAGCGCTCTTGATGCATAGATTACTGGTTGCCATGTATCCTCATGTTCTTGTAACAGCACTGAGCCTAGGCCAAATTGCGAAGCATCTGCTGAAATTCTTATTCTTTTCGCAGGATCAAAGAATTTTAGCACTGGTTGCTCTGTAATGACCTGTTTCAAGTTTTGCCAACTTTCTTCTTGTTCATGTGACCACATCCACTTGTTATCTTTGTCCAACAACCATCTAAGAGAGGCTGTTCGTTCAGAGAGTTGAGAAATAAACTTTCCTAAGTAAGTAATCATTCCTAGGAATCTTCTGACGTTGTCTTTGTTGTTAGGACGTTCCATGTTCACTATGGCTGATATTTTCCTTGGGTCTGGTTTTAACCTTGATCCGAGACCACGTCGCCCATAAAGGTAAGTGTATTCACGCCAAATTCACATTTGTCCTTGTTTAGCTATAGATTCACTTTCTTGACAAGTTCCATTACTTGTCTCAATCTAGAATTATGTTCTTCCTTTGTAGATCCCCAGAAAAGAAGTCATCCATCATTGTTTCAACACCTGGAATATGTTCAAAAATCATGTGTATCTTTTTGTGATATACTTCTGGAGCAGACAATATTCCATATGGTAGTCGAAGAAATCTGTATCGACGTTCTGGTGTATTAAATGTACAAAGCTTTGAGCTGGCCTCATCTAGCTTCATTTGCCAGAATCCTGAAGATGCGTCCAATTTACTGAACCATTTTGCTCCCGCAAATTGCGACATGATTTCATCTCTGGTTGGTAGTTTGAAATGTTCTCGTTTAATAGCTTTGTTTAAATCTCTGGGGTCTAGACATATTCTGAGTTGTCCATTTTTCTTTTCAACAATTACTAAGGGGCTTACCCATTCAGTAGGCTCATCAACTTTCTGTATCACACCCAAGGCTTCCATGCGATTTAACTCTTGTTTCAGTTTTTCTCTCAGCGCAAACGGCACTTTTCTACAGGGGTGTATCACTGAAGAAACTTGCATGTCTATATTTATTTTATGCTCTCCAGGCAAACAACCTAGACCTTCAAACAAGTCTCTGTATTCTGTAAACATCTGTTTGCAGTCATCTTCTACTTGTGATGTCACCATAAAAACTTTCTTTAGCAAGCTTAGTTTCTCACAGGAACTTAATCCTAGAATCGGTTGCACATTTTTATCCACAATCAGTAGAGATGTTTTAAACTGTTGTCCCTTATATTTCAGTGTCACTAAGCATGTACCTTTCACAGGAATTTCCTCCCCAGTGTACCCTGTAACTTTCACTTTGGCTGGATGAATTTTAGGTTTTACTCTAAAAGTCTTATAGTCTTGAAACGATATTAAATTCACCTGCGCGCCAGTATCAAGCTTAAAGGGAATGACAATCTTGTTCACAGTTAAAGGGACAATCCATTCTTTCTTATCTGCACTGCAAAGTTCAATACAATCCACAAAGAATTCCTGTTTGCTTAATAGCATGCACATTGGTTTCACTTTTCATTTTACAGCATTTGGCAAAGTGATTAAGTCTACCACATTTCATGCAGGTTTTACCATAAGCAGGGCACAATTTAGCATTGTGAGCATTTCCACATCTACTACACATTTCCTTGTTAGACTGTGGCTTAGACTGCTTCATTCTTGAGAATGGAGGTTTGCGTGGCTCTGTTTTCTGCACTACATGGACAGCACCAGCTTCCTTGTGTAATGTTTTGGCTTGAAATCTAATTATTTCTGCAGATCTACACAGTCACTGCCTTTTCTAGTGTTAGTTCCTGCTCTCTCAGCAGTCTCTCTCTCTGAGTCCATTATCAGGTATTCCACAGACAATACGGTCTCTAATCAGTGAATCCTTTAAAGCACCAAACTCACAGGTTTTACTGAGTGATTGCAGCTCTATTACATACTGATCAAATCCATCTACACACTTCTGATCACATGTGAAAAACTTATATCTTTCATATGTCACATTTTTCCTTGGCACAAAGTAATCTTCAAACTTTTGCATTATAGAAGATAGCACCATATTCTGCCCCTCAGCAAACTGAAAACTATTATAAATGTCCAGCACATCCTCTAATATCACATGGAGGAAAATGGATGCCTTCATTTTGTCAGCCTCTGTATCAGCTCCACATGCAGCAAGATATATATTAAACCTTTGCTTAAATCTTTTCCAGTTTTCAGACAAGTTACCAGACATCAGCATGCCGGTTGGAGGAGCCAGTTTATCCATGGTTACTCACTGTTTGAAGAGAGGAGCACACAGCAGGATTTGCAGACACTGAGTATCACAGCCTTACAGACTACTGCAGGATTCTGTCACACTCTGAGAGCACTAGCAGTCCAAATTAAACTTCTTCTGACAACATGTTTTGTTCATATGTTTGTAAATCCAGTCATCAGGACACAGAGACATGTGAGTTCACTGCTGTGCTGTTTATTCCATCACCAACTCCAAGCACACTGCACACTGGACCACCCACTTCCCAGCATCCCCCTGGTCCCAGGGTCCATCACTGAAGATTCAGGTTTACACATATTAGTAAGGGAGTGTTTACAAATATTAAGCATTCTAATACACTAACATCACACTGAGCAAGGTTTCTGAAAGCTGGGTGTCTCAGCAGCTGACTCGAGAGCAGAAGGAGGCTCGGGTGACTTGGTGCCGCAATATGCTGTACAGGTTTGATGGCGGCCCTCAGACTAAGGAGACTATTCATGAAGCAGTGAAAAGAGTGGAGAAGTGAGCCAGCATTGAAGTAACATTTATAACTTGCATACTATACAATTGTACGGAGCAGCTGATTTTTTGCCGTTGAAAACATCTCCGCAGACTTATTTTTCCACTCTTTTCACTGCTTCATGAATAGACCCCTCTGTCTGAGAGATCATCAGTGACGGTGAATATTGGATCTACAGTTTAAACCTCGAGACCAAACAACAGTCGGCCCTGTTGGAGGTGTGCCACCACAGAAGTTCCAATGTGAGTGCAGCATGGACAAGCAGATGATGGCTGTTTTTGTGGCCAAGACTGGTCATATAGGTACCATACCACTCGTGCAGCAGGGCACCATCACTGTGGACTGGTATACAAACCAATGCTTGACGCAAGTGCTGGAAGCCATTTTCAGACACAATCCAAGAACTAGCGCTTGTTTTCTACTTTTGGGATGAATTAACATTGATATACAGTATTCATTATATTATGGGACCCAAAATAGAAGATACACACAGCTTCTCCATGTAGCAGATTCACTGCTAACCCACTTTCAGTAATGGTGAATTTCAGCACGCAGGGAATGCCTGACATCATACCCCCTACCCCCCAGTACCCTCCCTTAGACCTTCCCAGTCTAGTATGACATTCTGAAAGCAAGTAGTGGCTGTTCATGCCCAGATCCAACAGAAATAGATACCAATACAGGTTGAGTATCCCTTATCCAAAATTCAAAATCCCACATTTTTGGATCCCCTACTGGGATAATGACATATGTATCATATATTATGTGTGTGTGTGTGTGTGTGTGTGTATATATATATATGTGTGTCATTATCTCAGTAGGATACTCAACATCTCAAGGGATACTCAACCTGTAACCATAAGTACATACAGTGCCATAACCAGACATTTTAGCGCAGTGTGCAAGAAACAGCACCCCTATATGTAAAATAGTGCCAGTGCGCACCTCATGTGCCTGACAAAAATATAGGGGTGTGGCTTCATGGGGAGGGGGCATGGCCACAGAATAATACCAATTCATATTACGCTGTACAGTAGTTTCCATTATTCAAATTACATCGCACAGTACACCAGGCAGAGCCTTATTTTACACATTACTCCAGGTAGAGCCCCTATCGCACATTACGCCAAGTAGAGCTTCCTTTTACACATTACGGCAGGTAGAGTCTCCATTTACACACTACGGCAGGTAAAGCTCCCTTTTACACATTAGAGCAGGTAGAGCCACCTTTTACACAGTACGACAGATAGAGTCCCCTTTTACACAGTACGGCAGGTAGAGTCTCCTTTTACACAGTACAGCAGGTAAAGTCCCCTTTCAAACATTATGGCAGGTAGAGCTTTCTTAAACACATTTCGGCAGGTAGAGTCCCCTTTTATACAGTTTCCCCCTATATATGTTATATTTAGTTACTTTTTACCACTTGCCAAAACTTGTGCCATCTGGATGTATGCATTCCCCACCCCACACATATACACGCACACAATTATATATATACTTTATGTCACCTGGCTCACACCACCCCCCCTTATAGCATATATTTAAATGATTTAAGCCACCTGGCCAACTGCCTTGCCTTCTATATGTCATAACTGAGGGCTGGTGCTGACCAGGGGAAGCCTCAGTTGTAGGGGCTGGAGTATATGTGAACCTGGGCGGCAGTATAGGACTTATAGACATGCAGATGGATTTGCACCACCACTGCCCGAAGGCGTGACCACGACAACAGGGATAAAATTAATGAGTTTTTATTTAGCACAGTTCAGATGGTACATCGGCAGTTGCAATAGTAACATATGAAAAGTGAATAAATGCAGTACACAGTTCCACAAGATGCAGCAGTAGATGGAATGTCCTTAGGTGTGGTATCCGCAACAAGACAAGCTTGGGAGACTAGGAGATGGAAAGTCCTTTTACCAACACCCATCCGCTGAATAGTGAAATGGAAGCAGGAACTGACCAGCTGGTGTTATACAGAGGCTAGATGTACTGTGGAGTAAATGGTACACGTAGATTGCCGGGTTTGCCGGATGGAACCGGACCTGGTGAAGAAATGTGAGGAAGTGCAGATAAACCAGTGTAACAGGAGGAGAGTTGAATGACACTGGTGATGCTAGAGATCTGTGGTGTTTAACAGTAGACGACAGGCCACCGACGGTATCAGGAAAACCGATGGTGGAGCACCGATGATATCAGGAGGCTGAACACCGCTGGAAGCCAGACGCTGGAAGCCGGTGTTTTAAAGCACTGCCAGTCACAGGGAGCAATGAGGACACTGTAGAGTCAGGCTGCACTGCAAGGTGGTGATTGGTGCGGGTCTCTGGTGGAATGAAGACACAGGAGCTGGAATACCTGGAACTTAATAATCAACCACAAGGAGCAGAGACAGGATACACTGGAGTGACAACCAAAGCACTGACAACTTCCTGGTTCAGGAACAGGACCTTTATACCTGCAGCAGTGCAGGGATTGGATGGTCAATCAGGCAGAGTTCAACGGTGCTGTGTATTGGAGGAAATAGCATCATGTGACTAGAACCAACATGGCTGCGCCCATACTAGCATTTGGAGGGAAATCCAGCTTGTTGCACCATGTGAGGAATTACAGTAATGGCGGCGGCCGCCGCGGAGGACAATAACGCCAACTTGCGTACTTGATTCACAAAGCTGGCGGCAGCGGCCGCAGCGGGCAAGAGACTCCATGCAGACTTGTTGAAATATGAGGATGGCGGCAGGGGCCGCAGTGGACAGGAGACGCATGCAGACCCATCTGAGCACTGGAAATGCAGCAATGGCGGCGGAGGCCGCGGAGGGCTAGAAACGCCATTCTAACTACATGAGTTAATTGTGACAGCGTCTGCAGACTGGCAGAGAGGAGATGTGAAATGAGGATGTCAGCAGAATAACTGAGACACGGCCCTGGAACGCTGAGCCAGCCTCAGGAGACACCTGAAAGGTAGATAACGGCGTCCAGTAACCCGGATCATGACAGCACCCCCCCTTTAGGAGTGGCCCCAGGACACTTCTTAGCCTTCTGAGGAAATCTGGAGTGGAAATTCCAGACCAATGTGGGAGCATGAACATCTGAGGCATTGGTCCAGGCGCGTTCCTCAGAGCCATAGCCCTTCCATCAATCAGGTACTGAAGTTGACCATAACGAAAGCGTGAATCCAGAATCTTGGCAACTTCATACTCAACGCCACGTTGAGTCTGGACTTTGGGAGCCGAAGGAAGTGCTGAATGGAACCGATTCAGGATCAGCGGTTTCAGAAGGGAGACGTGAAACGTCCTAGGAATTTTCAGGAATGGAGGTAGCTGGAGTTTGTAAGCCACTGGGTTGATGACTTGTTCAATTTGAAAAGGACCGATATACCAAGGAGCAAATTTCATGCTTGGAACTCTGTCTCAAATTCTTCGTAGATAGCCAAACACGATCACCCACTTTGAGGGCAGGAAATGCCCTACGCTTCTTATATGCAAACTTCTTGTATCTAAAAGATGCCTTGAGTAGAGCCACTCGGACGGTCTTCCAGTTATTTGAAATCTGACGAAGAGTGATATCAGCTGCAGGCACTGAAGTTGCTGGAAGCGGTTGAAATTCTGGAACTTTAGGATGAAATCCATAGTTGGTGAAGAATGGCGTGGAAGAAGATGAAGAATGATATTGATTGGTATGGAGACGCTGGAATACGAGGAAAGGCTTGCAAGACTAGGCATGTTTACACTGGAAAAGAGGAGATTAAGAGGGGACATGATCAACATTTACAAATATATAAGGTGACAATATACAGATCTTGCACAGGACCTGTTTTTGGTTAGATCAACACAGAGAACTCGTGGACACTCGCTCAGGTTAGAGGAGAGGAGATTCCGCACAATACGGCGTAAAGGCTTTTTTACGGTAAGGACGATACGTGTTTGGAATTCCCTGCCTGAGGGAGTTGCAATGGCCGACTCAGTCAACACCTTTAAGAATGGGTTAGATAAATTCCTAATGGATAAGGATATCCAGGGATACGGGGCATAGTCACGCACTATGGTTATTATAAAAAAGAGGGGTAAAGCGTAACGGCAGTCATCAACTTCAGTTAAAATTTTATACAAAACAATCGTGCATAGGAGACCACAAATAGGTTGAACTCGATGGACAATTGTCTTTTTTCAACCTTAGATACTATGTCACTATGTTACTATGATTGTTATGGCAGAACTTGGCCGAGGGAAGGAGTTGAACCCAGTCATCTTGGGAACAAGATACATAAATTCGGAGGAAGGCCTCCAAGTCCTGATTCACCCTCTCAGTTTGACCATTGGTCTGGGGGTGATAAGCTGTGTAGAATTTCAACTTGACTTGGAGGGCCAAACATAAACTTCGCCAAAACTTGGATACGAACTGTACTCCTCTGTCAGAGATTATCTCCTCGGGGAGACCATGTAGTCTGAAGATCTCCTGGATGAAGACTTGAGCCAACTTGGAAGCTTACGGAAGAACGGTGAGGGGAATGAAGTGAGCCATATTGGTGAACCGGTCAACTACCACCCAGATGGTATTAAACTTGTTACACATAGGAAGGTCCGTAATAAAGCCCATTGACAAATGGGTCCACGGATGATGAGGGACGGATAGCGGAACCAGTTGCCCAGCAGGTGACTGGCGAGATACTTTGTGTTGGGCACATTTTGGGCAGGAAGCAATAAACTCTGTGACGTCCTTTTTCAGAGTCGGCCATCAGTAAGATGTGGAGATGAATTCAAGGGTTTTCTGGATGCCCGCGTGTTCGGTGAAATGGGAAGCATGTGCCCAGTGCTTGAGCTTCTTACTTAGAGCCGGTTTTACAAAACTTTTCACTGGTGGGGGCATAGAGTCCATCCTTACCATGGAGAATGCAACTGGATTAATAATAGGATGCTTGTCAGTAGACTCAGACTCATTTTCTTGCTCCCAGGAGCGGGAAAGGGCATCAGCCTTGCGATTCTGTGACCCCGAACAGAACTGGAGTTTAAAGTCAAACCTAGAAAAAAAAAGTGCCCATCTGGCTTGGCGAGGATTGAGACATTGTGCGCCTTTCAAATACAGGAGATTTTTGTGGTCGGTCAGAATGGTGATGGTGTGAGAAGCTCCCTCTAGCAAGTGTCTCCACTCTTCCAGAGCGAGTTTGATAGCCAAAAGTTCCTGATCGCCAATGGTGTAATTGCGCTCAGCAGCAGAGACCTTCCGGGAGAAGAAGCCGCAAGGATGTAGATGACCATCTTTAGCTCTTTGAGACAGGACTGCGCCCACTCCAACGGAAGAGGCATCCACCTCAAGGGTGAAGGGCGAGTTGGTATCTGGCTGTTTCAACACCGGAGCTGAGATGAACCTTTGCTTTAACAAATTGAAGGCTTGGACAGCTTCTTGAGACCACTTAGAAGGGTTAGCACCCTATTTGGTAATGGCAGTAATAGGCGCCACAATGGTGGAAAAGTCTCAAATAAATTTTCTGTAATAATTGGCAAATCCTAAGAATCTCTGGACACTCTTGAGGGTTGTAGGTATCGGCCAATCTTGAATAGCTTGTAGTTTCTCAGGGTCCATATCTAGTCCGGAACCGGACACAATGTAGCCTAGAAACGGAATGGACTTAACTTCAAAGACGCATTTTTCCAACTTGCAATAAAGATGATTGGCACGGAGATGGGACAGAACCTCCTTTACCCAGAAACGATGTTCCTCCAGATCGTTAGCAAAGATGAGGATGTCATCGAGGTAAACCACGACATGACGATAGAGGAGGTCTCTGAAGAACTCGTTCACGAAGTGTTGGAAACCGGCAGGGGCGTTTCTGAGTCCGAAAGGCATGATGAGGTACTCGTAATGTCCGTCACGGGTGTTAAATGCGGTCTTCCACTCGTCACCCTTCCGGATCCGAATGAGGTTGTAGGCACCCCTCAAATCTAACTTCGTGAAGATAGTTGCACCACTAACACGGTCGAAGAGTTCGGTAATCAGAGGCAGAGGATACCGTTTTTTTACAGTGATGTTGTTCAGACCTCTGTAGTCGATGCACGGCCGCAGACCACCGCCTTTCTTCTTTACGAAGAAGAAACCTGCGCCAGCTGGAGAAGAAGAAGGTCGGATGAAGCCCTTTGCCAAGTTCTCTTTAATATATTCCTCCATGGAATGAGTCTCTGGTAAAGACAACGGATATGTTCAGCCTCGAGGTGGAACCTTCCCTGGGATGAGGTCGATAGGGCAATCCCATTCCCTATGAGGGGGAAGGATATCGGCAAAAGTTTTACTGAACACATCAGTATAGTCTTGATAAGGAGGAGGTGGAACATCAGAGGACTTGGAGGATGAAGAACATACAGGAAGCACTTTGGAAAGACAGGTCTTGGAGCAGGAGGGACCCCATGCCAGGATATGGGTCATCCTCCAATCAATCTGAGGGTTATACAAATGAAGCCATGGGAGGCCTAGAACCACCGGATGAGTGGCCTTTGGAATCACCAAAAAGGAAATTAATTCTGCATGAAGAGCTCCTACCTTCAGACGGACAGGTAGAGTCTTAAAGGAATGACTGCATCAGAAATCCTACTGCCATCCACAGCAGTCAAGGATATGGAAGACGAAAGTCTCTCGGTGGGTAGAGACCACCGCTTGACGTATTCCTCAGTCATAAAGTTCCCAGTCGCTCCTGAGTCTAACAAAGCAATAATGTTCCTAGTGCGCTGGGCCACTTGGAGCGAGACTGGGAGGTTACAATCACTTGAATATGGAGAGGAGTGCATTGCTCCTAGCCGACCCTCTCTTTGGTGGGCTAGGACTTGGAGTTTCCCGGACGCTTGGGACAGGCATTAATAACGTGAGATGGTGCAGCACAATAGAGACAGAGGCGCTCAGAAAGACGTCTTCTATGCTCTGCTGGAGACAGATGAGAATGACCTATCTGCATGGGTTCGTCCTTGGGCGGAGATGGTTGACGAGGAGGAGGAGCAGTAGTAGACTTGGGAAATGATGACCTTCCTCGCTCAATTGCCCTTTCACGGAACCGTAGATCGACTTTGGTACACAGAGATATGAGCTCATTCAACTTTGAAGGCAAGTCTCTGGTAGCGAGCTCGTCCTTGATACGTTCAGATAGGCCATGCCAGAAGGCTGAATACAAAGCATCGTCGTTCCAAGACAATTCTGATGCCAGAATCTGGAACTGTATTAGATACTGCCCAACAGTTCGTGTCCCCTGGCGTAAACAGAGAATCTCAGAAGAAGCTGAAGTTACACGACCTGGCTCGTCGAAGATGCGCCTGAATGTTGCCACAAAGTTTGTATAAGAGGACAGCAGAGTATCCGATCTCTCCCATAAGGGTGATGCCCAGTCAAGGGCGGAGCCACTGAGGAGGGAGATAATGTAGGCAACCTTGGTGCGGTCAGTTGGGAAACTGCCAGACTGTAACTCGAAATTAATTTCGCACTGGTTGAGGAATCCCCTGCAGGCTTTTGGATACCCATCAAATTTCGCTGGAATCGGTAAATGGAGACGTGGAGCAGAAATGGGTATGGTGGGTGGGGTGACCACTGTAGGTACTGCAGTCAGGATACAGCGGACGCCCCTGAACCACGGAGGGTCATTTGGAGCCCATCCAGCCGAGAGGAGAGATCCTGGAGACAGCGGATTACATGGCCTTGTGCAGCCTCCTGACTGCCAGTTCTTGCATCAGCCTGGCTGCTTGATCTTGGTCTCCAGCCGGATTCATTAGGTCAGTGCTTACTGTCACAACTGAGGGCTGGTGCTGACCAGGGGAAGCCTCAGTTGTAGGGGCTGGAGTATATGTAAACCTGGACGGCAATATAGGACTTCTAGACATGCAGATGGATTTGCACTACCACTGCCCGAAGGCGTGACCACGACAACAGGGATAAAATTAATGAGTTTTTATTTAGCACAGTTCAGATGGTACATCGGCAGTTGCAGTAGTAAGATATGAAAAGTGAATAAATGCAGTACACAGTTCCACAAGATGCAGCAGTAGATGGAATGTCCTTAGGTGTGGTATCCGCAACAAGACAAGCTTGGGAGACTAGGAGATGGAAAGTCCTTTTACCAACACCCATCCGCTGAATAGTGAAATGGAAGCAGGAACTGACCAGCTGGTGTTATACAGAGGCTGGATGTACTGTGGAGTAAATGGTACACGTAGACTGCCGGGTTTGCCGGATGGAACCGGACCTGGTGAAGAAATGTGAGGAAGTGCAGATAAACCAGTGTAACAGGAGTAGAGTTGAATGACACTAGTGATGCTAGAGATCTGTGGTGTTTAACAGTAGATGACAGGCCACCGAAATAATTTAAGCCACCTGGCCAACTGCCTTGCCTTCTATATGTCATAACTGAGGACTGGTGCTGACCAGGGGAAGCCTCAGTTGTAGGGGCTGGAGTATATGTAAACCTGGGCGGCAGTATAGGACTTCTAGACATGCAGATGGATTTGCACTACCACTGCCCGAAGGCATGACCACGACAACAGGGATAAAATTAATGAGTTTTTATTTAGCACAGTTCAGATGGTACATCGGCAGTTGCAGTAGTAAGATATGAAAAGTGAATAAATGCAGTACACAGTTCCACAAGATGCAGCAGTAGATGGAATGTCCTTAGGTGTGGTATCCGCAACAAGACAAGCTTGGGAGACTAGGAGATGGAAAGTAATGTGGCAGTTTGCCAGCCTTTAGGATTAGTGTAATGTAAACCACTAATCCATGCCTTTTTCATCTCTTAACTAGAGTACTGTAATCTATTCCTCACCGGTCTACCAATATCTTGTTTAGCCCCATCAGTCTATCCTTAACTCCACTGCCTGCCTCATTCTCCTCTGTCGCTCCACGTCTGCAGCCCCTGCTCAGCCACTGCCAGTCGCTGTACTGGCTCCTGGCCTGTCCCATTCAGAATCAAGTTCAAATGACTCACTAATTTACCAATCCCTCAACCACTCTTCTCCTCCCAACATCTCCAGCCTTACTCCAACACACACACACCCTCCCAGGGCTGTAACTAGAGGGTGTAAAGCAGTGATTGTCAACCTTTTTCAAGTCGCGGCACACTGACCACGATTTTAAAATTGCCAAGGCACACCAACCGCTACCCCCCCCAAAAATAAATAAATAAATAAATAAACACACACATTAGCCCCCGCAGTAATTAAACAAATGCATTGGCCTCCGTAGTAATTCCACACATTGGCCCCCCACAGTAATACAACACATTGGCCCCCCACAGTAATACCACACATTGAACCCCACAGTATTTCCACATATTGCACCCCCACAGTATTTCTACAAAGTGACTCCCAAAACAATGAAATAAATACAAATTCACTGGCCCCTGCCTGGGAGTCAGTTTCCCTCTCCCTGCCTCAGCCACTGGAGTTTATGCAGCCGGAGGAGCAAGGAGCAGCACGGGATGAGAGAGTGGGCAGGTGAGCGGACAGCTCATGTTTCCCTCTCCCTGCCTCAGCGCCTAGAGTGTATGCAGACGGAGGAGCAAGTCGGAGCACGGGGTGAGACAGCGGGCAGGTGAGCGTACGGACGGGCGGCGAGCGGGCAGGCAGGAAGATGACATGGCATGCGCGAGTTAAAACCAGATAGTGTAGGGATGGCAATCGGTGTTGATGTCGGCGGCTAGGCATCAGGCACCTGTGGTGGCACATATGAGAACCGCTGACGGCACACTAGTGTGCCGCGGCACAGCGCTTGAAAAACACTGGTGTAGAGGATGGCAGCCGCCAGGCCATAAGCAAAACTACAGCATTTCTTCTGAGAGCACAGTGTGTAATAATGTGAATTGGGGAACATTCAGGGCGGGATGTACCAAGGGGAAAAGGCGGTAAAACCCCCGTTTTCGGGGGTTTTACAGCATTTTCAAATGGACTAAGACTCGGCCGCCGGTTTTTCGTCGCCCAGGGTATCGCCATCTCTGTATGGCGATACCCTATAGAAAAAAACCTCTTTATATCGGGCGCTAATAGTATTTTCTGTTAAAAAACATTTTGAATATAGTAAAACTCAGCTGCAAAAAGTTAATGACCTGGGGTTCACAGGTCAAATAAATTACACTGGACCACCCAAGTGCAATTAACCACAAAACTCCAATTTGAAAAAACTCTTGCGCTATAGTTATATAATTACAAGATATGGCTGACAAGAATGACAAACTCCTGATAAATTCAAAATATATTTACTATTGTATAAATTATCATATAATAAAACAAGACCGGTCTTTAAAACATCAAAAAATAATAACAAATATGTATACTTTCTAATACATGGAGGTGGACTTAAGCATACTCTGTGCACAGACGTGTAAAAAACAAGCTCTATAGCTATATGGCTTAATGAGGTCAAAGAATGTTTTGAATCAAGTGTGGCTGCTGGTAAGACCCATATATTAATTGTTCCCAATGGATAGTCACTTTGTATCAAAGATCTTTATGATGTGAAGATCCAACATGTAACAATAGAATGGATATGAGCTTTTTGTAACCGGAAACTTTACGTGAGATGTGAGCAAGTGGTATCAGCACAAATGCATCTCGACGACCACCGCAGTGGCTTGGAGCTGCGGGAAATAAAGGCACCTGCAATGGTGCCCGCTGTGATTTAACCTGCTCAGTCGCGATGCTCCACGAGTATCCACCTCTACGTGCCGTTTGCAGGCACCGGTCAGCGGCTCCTCTTTGTATGAAAACAAATTCCAGGCAGAAGAATGCTGCAGCCAGTTCGTGATATGGGTCTAACTTCAGCTGGGGTCCAACAGAATCAACTTCTGACGCGTTTCGCTCCTCCCACAGGGGCTTCCTCAAAGAATTCTTTGAGGAAGCCCCTGTGGGAGGAGCGAAACGCGTCAGAAGTTGATTCTGTTGGACCCCAGCTGAAGTTAGACCCATATCACGAACTGGCTGCAGCATTCTTCTGCCTGGAATTTGTTTTCATACAAAGAGGAGCCGCTGACCGGTGCCTGCAAACGGCACGTAGAGGTGGATACTCGTGGAGCATCGCGACTGAGCAGGTTAAATCACAGCAGGCGCCATTGCAGGTGCCTTTATTTCCCGCAGCTCCAAGCCACTGCGGTGGTCGTCGGGATGCATTTGTGCTGATACCACTTGCTCACATCTCACGTAAAGTTTCCGGTTACAAAAAGCTCATATCCATTCTATTGTTACATGTTGGATCTTCACATCATAAAGATCTTTGATACAAAGTGACTATCCATTGGGAACAATTAATATATGGGTCTTACCAGCAGCCACACTTGATTCAAAACATTCTTTGACCTCATTAAGCCATATAGCTATAGAGCTTGTTTTTTACACGTCTGTGCACAGAGTATGCTTAAGTCCACCTCCATGTATTAGAAAGTATACATATTTGTTATTATTTTTTGATGTTTTAAAGACCGGTCTTGTTTTATTATATGATAATTTATACAATAGTAAATATATTTTGAATTTATCAGGAGTTTGTCATTCTTGTCAGCCATATCTTGTAATTATATAACTATAGCGCAAGAGTTTTTTCAAATTGGATACCCTATAGAAGCCTATGGGCTTCTTATCGCCGACCGCCGCAACCCGCCTACATCGCCGCCCCCCACTCAGATGCCGCCCCCCCCCCCCCCCCCCTTCCTCCTCCCCGGCATACCTTCCTCCAGGCAGCCTGAACCCGGAAGGTAAACTCCTCCTCCCCCTAGCAACGCAGCCGGCGGTCCTTCCGGGTGCAGTGGAGAGGAGGAGGCGCCGGGGATAGCCTGCTGCCTTGTTCCCGGCAGCTGAGGAGAAGGAGAGCCCAGGGAGGTGACGGAGACCCCCCCGCACTCCACCTTACAGGTATCGCGGGGGGGCCTCCGTCACCGCATTGCGATGTTGAAGGTTTTTTCAAGCTCATCTGAGATCCGCTTAATGATGGGTGTGTAATTAAATTTATATAAGGAATTTTGACTCCGAAGTATGTGATGTTGTCTCTAGCCCATTTCATTGGAGTATCTCCAAGGATCCGATTCTGTGTTTGATAATGTTTATAAAAACGTACCAAGAATCTTTTTTGTAGAACTGAAAAAAAGATGAGGCCATAAGACTGTGTCAAAGTCCTCAGCTGTGTCAAGGCTTAGTAAGGTATTATTGTGCGATTTTGACCTAGAGGAAGCTGCTCTAACCCCCTGAACTGAGGGGGTAATTCAGACCTGATCGCTGGCTAGCGTTTTTTGAAGTGCTGCAATCAGGTGAAAAATGCGCATTCGTATGCACTGCAATGCGCAGGCGCGTCACACGGCTACAAAGCGGATCGTTGCTGTGCGATGGGTTTTACAAAGAATCCATTCTCACAGCCGATCGCAAGGAGATTGACAGGAAGAGGGCGTTTGTGGGTGGCAACTGACCGTTTTCAGGGAGTGGTTGGAAAAACGCATGCATGTCCAGGCATCTGCAGGGCGGGTGTCTGACGTCAATTCCGGCCCCTGACAGACTGAAGTGATCGCAGCGGCTGAGTAAGTTCTGGGCAACTCAGAAACTGCACAATATCTTTTTGTATCGCTCAGCTGCACATGCGATCGCACACTTGTACAGCTAAAATACACTCCCCGATGCAGTGGCAAACGCAGGATTTGCATGGGGGGGTTTCCAGAACTGGGCGGAGCCAATCACGGGGGTGGGGACTGAGGTGACTCAGTATATGCTGGGTCCATAAAACTAGTGTGTCTGTGTGTGTGTGTGTGTGTGTGTGTATATATATATATATATATCTACACATATATATATATATATACATATATCTACACACACATGTATATATATATAAATATACATACACACACACATACATATACACGGGTGGTCTTCAGTATGCCGGCGGTCGGGCTCCCGGCAACCAGCATACCGGCACCGGGAGCCTGACCGCCGGCATACCGACACTTATTCTCCCTCGTGGGGGTCCACGACCCCCCTGGAGGGAGAATAGAATAGTGTGGCGCGCGTAGCGTGGCGAGCGCAGCGAGCCCGCAAGGGGCTCATTTGCGCTCGCCACACTGTTGGTAAGCCGGCGGCCGGCCTCCCGGCGCCGGTATGCTGGTCGCCGGGAGGCCGGCCGCCGGGAGATCGTAGTGAACCCATATACACATATACATAGTATATTAAACATGCATACATATATATATATATATATATATACACACACATACAGTACACATATATATACACATGTATATATATATATATATATCATATGTGTGTGTGTGTTTATATATGTATGTATGTATGTATGTATATACATGTGTATATATGTAGGCACATGGATATATATGTACTATAATTAAAATAAACTTTTATTGCACTTGCAAGTGCCACCAGGAAGACAGCAGGCTGCAGAGGACGCTAGACAATCATTAATAATACTCATGCAGCTAAAAAAAAAATATTTTATTTTTTAGTGGAGGGGGGTTTCTGGGTACTCGGAAACCCCCCCTGGGTGCGCCACTGCGATGGGCGGCGACTATGCGAACGCTGGACTGCAAAAAAACTCTAGCAAGCGATCAGGTCTGAATTAGTCCCTGAGTGTCGGCTGTGTACGAACCCTACTTGATGTGGAGTGAGTAGGTCAGGTAGAATGTTTTGTAACCTATCCACCATTATCTTGGACAAAAGCTTAACTTCGGTATTGGTAGACTAATTGATCTGTAAGAATTTAGTAATGTCACATCCCTTTGGGGCTTAGGAAGTAATACAGTGGTAGTATTTGTGAAATGAGGGAAAGGGGTATGAAAGGGGTATGATTATACGCCAAATCGTTAAACAGATCTACCAGAGCTGGAGCTACTGGCTGTTGCAGTAATTTATACTATTAATTTGATAGCCCTACTGGACCAGGAGATTTACCCAAATATAGATGAGAAATCACAGAAAGTGATTGAACCACTAAGCAGTTTCCGTTGGGCTGGTGACCAGAGGTGTAGCCAGAACTTTGCAGGCCCCATAGCAACATTTTGAAGGGCCCCCACATCCCAGTGCTTCTAGAGAGACACTTCTCTGCAGCAGTTGTTCATCTGATGCCCTATAATAGTGCTCTAGGTCATTTTCTGAACCATAGTAAAGCCTTATTTAATGCTATGCCCCATAGTATTGCCCTAGTTTCTTTTATGAATCGCAGTAGTGCTTAAGTTCACCCTATGGGGCTAATTCAGACCTGATCGCTACTGTGCATTTCGCACAGCGGGCGATCAGGCCTGAACTGCGCATGCGTAAGCACCGCAATGCGCAGGCGCAACGGTCCGCAGCGCCGGGCAGTGATGGGATGGTGCAAAAAATCAGATCGCACTGGCGATTGCAAGAAGATTGACAGGAAGTGGGCGTTTGTGGGTGGCAACTGACTGTTTCTAGGGAGTTTCCGGAAAAACGCAGGAGGGACCCAGCGTTTTGTGGGAGGATTCGTGATGTCAGCTCCGGCCCCAATCATCGCAGCGGCTGAGTAAGTCCTGAGCTGTGCAGAGACTGCACAAACTATTGTTTGTGCAGCTCTCCTGCACATGCGATCACACACCTGCACAGCAAATTCCCCCTTCCCCTGTAGGCAGCGACTACCTGATCGTAGGGATGCAAAAAACGCACCCTAGCGATCAGGTCTGAATTACCCCCTATGTCACATTTCAGAGCTGCCAGTACGCATTATGCCACACAGTACCCCCAATTCACATTATGATATATAGTGATCCCCGTTCATATAGTGCAGTGCCCCTGGTTCATATTATATAACATTAAAATGCCCTTCAGTTCATTTAATATTCATCTTATACCACACTACAACGAGCAGATAGCAGCACAGGCATTCATTCTGGAGACTGCAGACAGACCTCCGCTCTCCCCTTAGAGTGCACTCACCTGATCCTGTCATTGGGCAGTGTGGCTTCCTTGTCTCCCGACGGGGCGGCATAGTGACACCAGTGGGAACTCCGGGGTTGAGATCCCGGCAGCACAACTTCCTGCCAGCCTGTGAGGAAGGACCCTGAGGCAGTGGGGCAGAGCACAGGATGGGAGTCCCTTACTGCCCGGCTTGCAGCATCTGAGCTGAGTGCTCAGTACTGCTGTGGGGGAGACAGACGGGGGACTTTACCGCCCGACTTGAGAAAGCAGCGCAGCCTATGAGCTGAGTGCTCAGCGCTGCCGGTGGGGAGACAGGCGAGGAACTTTACTGCCTGGCTTGCAGCATCTGAGCTGAGTGCTCAGCGCTGCCGGTGGGTAGAGAGGCGGGGAACTTTACAGCCCGGCTTGGTCCCGGAGAGGTGGGGGAACTCGTTTATCTCGCCAACTCCCCCCCCCCCTCACATTAAGTGGAGCCAGGCCAGTGCTAGTGTTTTCGGCACCCCCCCTGCAAACAATAAGTTAGTGCCCTATTTCCAATACTTTATAAAGGGACATTGATCTCACAAAGAAGCAGCATGGTCACATAATAGTACCCCCAATTTAAATTGCACCACAGAGGAGAACAATCTTATTCACATTACACCGAATGTAGTGCCCCTAATTCATATTAAACCACATAGTAATTCAGGTTACATCACTCAGTAGTGCCCTTTATTCACATTGCACTACACAATGGTAACCTCTATATACATGTTAAGCCACACAGTAATGCCCCTTATATGCAGTACCCACAGCAGTGCCCCTTATACACAATTCCCATAGTAGTAGTGCCCCTTACACATAATGCCCATAGTTGTAGTGCCCCTTACACATAATGACCACAGTAGTGCCACTTATACACATAATGCCCACAGAAGTGGCGCTTATACACAATTCCCACAATAGCAGTGCCCCTTACACACAATGCCCACAATATTAGTGCCCCATACACAGAATGACCACAGTAGTGCCACTTATACACATAATACCCACAGTGTGCCCCTTATACACATCTCTGCCCTTTGTCACTCTAGCAGCTCACTGCCTGTGTCCCACCAGCAGCTCCATGCCCTGTATCCCTCCAGCAGCTTCCTCACCTCTCTTGTCCCTCCAGCTCCCTCTCATCTTGTCTACAAGATGCACAGAGCCTGTTCCTCTTCATGGCTCTTCTTCACTTCAGCAGTGGTGACAGCATGACATCACATACGCCGTGACAGAAAAGGAAGCCACTGGGCCCTGAGGAGGGGTTGAATGCTGTCCAACAGACGAAGCGTGTCTGAGTACCAAGTGGGGTGCGCAGTGGCGGAGCTAGCGAGCGATGGGCCCATGTGCAACAAAATGCTTTGGGCCCCCCACTCCATGTAAAACAGGGGCGCCTAGGCGCGCGCAAAAAAACTAAGGGTGAGGCTTCGTGGGGAAGGGGTGTGGCCACAAAATAATACCAATTCATATAACGGTGCACAGTAGTTTCCATTATTCAAATTACGCAGCACGATAGCACCACTACACCAGGTAGAGCCCCTTTTACACCTTACGGCGGACAGATTCCCCTTTTTACACATTACGGCAGATAGCGTCCCATTTTTACACATTACAGCAGACAGCGTGCCCTTTTTTATACATTACAGCAGACAGTGTCCCCTTTTTACACATTACGGCAGACAGCGTCCCCCTTTTTACACATTACGGCAGACAGCGTCCCTTTTTTTATACATTACAGCAGACAGTGTCCCCCTTTTCACACCTTACGGCAGACAGCGTCCCCCTTTTTACACATTACGGCAGACAGCGTCTCCCTTTTTACACATTACGGCAGACAGCGTCCTTTTTTTATACATTACAGCAGACAGCGTCCCCATTTTTACACATTACGGCAGACAGCGTCCCCTTTTTTACACATTACGGCAAACAGCGTCCCCTTTTTTACACATTACGGCAGACAGTGTCCCCCTTTTTTACACATTACGGCAGACAGCGTCCCCTTTTTTACACATTACGCCAGACAGCGATCCCCTTTTTTACACATTAGAGCAAACAGCGTCCCTTTTTTACACATTATGGCAGACAGCATCCCCCTTTTTTACACATTACGGCAGACAGCGTCCCCTTTTTACACATTACGGCAGACAGAGTCCCGTTTTTTTACACATTACGGCAGACAGCGTCCCCTTTTTTATACATTACGGTAGACAGCGTCCCCTTTTTACACATTACGGCAGACTGCGTCCCCTTTTTACACATAACGGCAGACAGCGTCCCCCTTTTTACACATTATGGCAGACAGCGTGCCCTTTTTACACATTACGGCAGACAGCGTCCCCTTTTTTATACATTACGGCAGACAGCGTCCCCTTTTTACAAATTACGGCAGACAGCATCCCCCTTTTTACACATAATGGCAGACAGCGTCCCCCTTTTTACACATTATGTCAGACAGCGCCCCCTTTTTACACATTTACGGCAGACAGCGTCCCCCTATTTACACATTAAGGCAGACAGAAAAGAAAGAAAGAAAGTGGATTTGACTTACTCTCCGCTGGCTCAGGCTCCTCTGTGCAGCTTCTGCAGAGATCCCGGGCAGGGGAGAAGGAGGAGGGAGGTGGAGGAGGGAGCCGCAGCAGCGCTGTGTAATTGGTGGAGGCGCTGCTGTTGCTGTCCTTCACCACAGGCTGTTCACCGCCGCTGTGAATGCTGGGATGCGCTTCCCAGCATTCACAGCGGCGGAGGGCAGCCTATGGTGAAGCAGAGGGACAGCAGCAGCAGCGCCTCTACCAATTACACAGCACTGCTACGGCTCCCTCCTCCACCTCCCTCCCTCCTCCTTCTCCGTGCCGCTGCGCTCTTCTCCTCTCTTCAGCGGGCGGCTGTGTGCTGCGGGCAGCGGTTGCCCGCAGCATACAGCGGCATGTAATGAGTCAGTTTGACTCATTACATGCTGGCCCCTGGACAGTGGCAGGCCCCAGTGCAAGGCACTGCCTGCACTGGCGGTAGTTTCACCACTGGGGGTGCGCTATAATGAAGGAGGACCATGAAGCCACTAGGATCTGAGGAAGGGGGAGGAGGCTGCAGCTCATCAGTAACACTAGCGTCGCCTGCATCATCTATTGATGTAGGTGATAGGGCAGCTTTTTCTGTTGGAATTACTGTGCAGGGAAATGGAGGTGGTGGAACTAGTTCCCCCTATCGTTACAGGTGGTGGAACTCAATTCCACCTCATTCCCCACCCCTTCACACACACTCATTTTAACCCCTTCACATGTTTCATTCAGCGCTATAGTTATTATTTCCACTTCCATTCCATGTGCATCCCAACCCCCTGCCCTAATCCTGTCCCTGCTAGCACTGGTAGCTGCCTGTTTCCAGACAATCTATGTGATGATATGTAATGATGACATGTAATACAAGAGCCAGTCTAATACACGGGCCCATATGAGTAATTCAGTTGTTACTATTTATCACTCTCCATGACTGACGTTTAAATATATGAAGTTTAAATAATATAATGTGAATTGGTACTATTATGTGACCATGCCCCTTCCCTGTGAAGCTACGCCCCTATATATTGCACTAAGGGGTGCCGGAATATATATATTCGCTTACCAAAAACAATTAGGCTTGGGCCGGCCCTGCCGTCTGACCTGGGTCCAGGCCAGCTTTATATATTAGTTCTCCACTGCGGGTTTCTGCAGCAAACTGGGGGACCTATTTCAGTTACCTATCGTAACTGCCTGTCCAACTCTCCACTTTGGGACTCATACGCTGCCCCCACAGCTCCTCAAGTTAGGCGGATATATGGCGGTGCGATAAAGAGCTTCACCAAAATACCGTTTTGTATGTATACACAACCACCCCACACCCCTGTGTGTGGACTGGTGTGTATACCCTTAAGCGCTGGTAACTACCAGAAAGATGGAGATCAAATAACAGTGCGGACTGCTGCTCCTAATTACAGGATAATTGCAATCCTTAGAAGACCAAAAAGCACACTAACTACAGGGATGTAACCCCCTGTAGAAAATCAGGAGCGCTGTCCGCACTAATTAAAGAGACAATTTAAAAATATGCGTTTGAGAAAAATAACAATTTAAAAATTAGATAAAAATGTATTAATCTGCAATCCTGCAGCATAAATAGCATTTAATCAACATGTATTTTGCATGTTAAATGTCAAAATACAAACAATTCATATACGACTACTGATTTAGCTATAATACACTAGAATAGTGAGGCTTGGACTTTGATGTTACTATAATTCACAATGTCCACTCATTAAATCATGAACAAGCTATTAGTAGCGTTTCAAACACTAGGTGTGTTCAGAGGTCCTCAGTTCTTTTAATGTTCCAATTGAACATGTGTGCACACATATAATGAATTAAAATGGGTAGTTACCATCCAATTTATAACATTTGGTTCACCTCCAAGATTTTTATTATGCTGAGACAATCCCAATTTCAAAGACTCCCTCTGCTGGTACTTATCCGTCTATTGCAGAATATCTGGAGAAAATGTCATGGGGACTTATCCACAGTGCTCAGGCTCCCTCTGCTGGTGGTTAGCCGCAATTGCAAATGCACTGGTTGATGATCATGCCACACGACGATGTTTATGTCGGTGAATGGAGGGTAAACGTCCTGGGTATCAGTCACTTCAAAAACGCGTTTCTCCGCCTTCTAGACACACTCAGCGGCTTCCTCAGTTTGAATGACTGAACTCACCGGGTTACATTTATATAGCCACCCAAATTTGTAATTCCCGCGGCCGTCCGCGCATGCGCACTCCGGCGTGCGTTCCAAGCCTCATTTTGGCTCTACTCCTTAAATAGACTCCGGTGGCCATTTTGGAACCTCTATACCAAGCCTCAATTTCATATAGAAATAGATGTTTCCATTATAAAATCCAAGCCTCGTTTTGAATCCAGGAAGCTAAATCAAGCCTCCCTTTTATAAGCTATTTCATCTTGATAATAATGTATCCAAACCTCATTTTTAGCCAACTTTAGTTGTCACTACTCACATAATAAAAGATTAATCTCCAATAGCCATTTGATCATATTTACACGTTTTCACATTCAAGTAAAACCACGCTTATTTAAAACACATTTTTATGTTATTATATATACACATATTTAGCCGGGCAATGGGGGAGAGGGATAGTACTATTCTCTGATTCCCTCATGTTAGCGGTACATCGAACTAACCACAATCCCCTCATATCGCCATATAAAATACATAATCTCCATCTCCATCTCTCGGTATTCACAAGGAACCGTGCATTATTAGTAAATATAGTTTTATAATTAGCAACATTTTTGAAGAATGACCACAATTTGAGAATTTTTAAAGATTAAATATTATTTAGCTCAACTGAATCGTTGAGTCCCTGGGGGATCAGAGTTTTGAGGTTGAAAATCCAGAATGCCTCCTTTTTACACAGCCTCCTAAACCTATCCCCCCCCCTATTAGTTACCGCCACCTGTTCAATGGCCATGATATTATTATTCTCACTCGTCCCCTCCCCACAATCCAATATATGACGATAAAGGTGAGTATTCCCTGCTCTTTTATTTATCTGTCGTTGATGTTCCATGAACCTAACGTGGAGAGCCCGAGTGGTACGCCCCACATACTGTGCTCCACATCCGCACTGCAACACATAAATAACGTATGTGGACCTGCAGTTCAAAAAACTTTTTATATTAAATTTTTCACCTGATACAGTTGAGGAGAATTGTGTCGTTTTCTTTGCTGTGTGTTTGCATGTTACACAATTGATTCTACCACACTTATGAAATCCTATTGGTGGTTTGGGTAACCATGTATTAATTTGTCCCCCTTGTGCCCCTAGTTTTATAGATTTATCACATGGTCTGTTGAAAAAACTGGGTGCTAGTGCGGATTTCAAACTCTCTGATTTTCGGAATATGACCTGTTCACTGAGTTCTAAGTTGGCATTCAACACTTCGTCCAATTTTAAGATCGGAGAATTCTTTTTGATAATCTTTTTGATCTCATATGCACTAGTGTTATATTTTGTTACAAACATTGTTGTCCTATCTATTTTCTTTTTCTTATTTCTCCTGACACTAGTTCCAGTAGTATCTAATAAAGTGTCCCTCTCTATCCCATCCACTTCCCTCAAGGCTTGATCCAACACAGATTTAGGATAGCCTTGAGTCAGAAATGCCCCATATAGGGATTTCATCTGTTCCTTCGCCCCTTCATTGGAGGAACAGTTCCTTTTAATCCGAAGGAACTGGCCCTTGGGTATGTTGTCTTTCCAACGCTGCAAATGACTACTTCTATAATGTAAATAACGATTTTGGTCTACTTCCTTAACAAACGTACTGGTTACTATACTCTCATTTTCAATTTTAAGCGCTATATCCAAAAAAGTCACCTGTGTATGGTGGCAGTACCCCGTGAATTTTAACCCATATTTATTATGGTTCAAACTGGCAATGAATGACTCTGCCGACTCCGTGCTCCCCTCCCAAACAAAAAACAAATCATCTATGAAACGGCCATAGAGGACCAGGCTCGCCCCGAGACCGCCGCCCCACACATGTTGCTCCTCGAACCGCTCCATGAACAGGCAGGCGAAACTCGGAGCAAACCTGGTCCCCATGGCCGTCCCCCTTAACTGTAGATAATACCGTTTATCAAAAATAAAATAATTGTGTTGCAATATGAATTTAATACTTTCCAAAATCAACCTTTTCAATTCCTCCCCTATATTGGGATCTCTTGCCAAATAAAATTCTACTGCTTCAATCCCCAAGTGGTGTTCAATATTCGAATAAAGTGATTCCACATCACATGTGATAAAACAATAATTAGGCTGCCATTTAATGGTTTTAATCAAATTTAAGAAAAATGTAGTGTCCTTGATGTGAGATTTGAGTTCAGTAACATAACCCTGTAAAAAACTATCTATAAAAAATGACAAATTACTTGTCAGTGAATCCACACCCGCAATAATGGGTCTCCCCGGTGGATTCACTAACGTTTTATGCACCTTAGGCAAACAATAATATGTGGGGATAACCGGGTTCTCACAAAACAAAAACCGTTGTGTTTCCCTGGATATAGCGCCTGAGTCTAATGCTTTTTTTAACAAGATTTTTAATTCTTCCTGAAACTGGGCGGTGGGGTTGTGGGTCATCCTTGAATACAGGCTGGCGTCACCCAATTGTCTATTCGCCTCCGCCAGATACATCACTGTATCCATTACCACAACCCCACCGCCCTTGTCAGCCTGTTTGATGGTCAAGGAGGAATCTCCTTTCAACGTTTTTAATGCTAATCGTTCTTGTGTATTTAAATTATCCTTTAGCGATTGTCTGTCAGACTTATAACACATCTCCCTAAACTGTTCTAATGTTGATTTGCAAAAACTCTCAATGTAGGGCCCTCTATATGTCAACGGATAGAACTCAGACTTGTTTTTAAACTTGGTGGTTTCACTAGCATCGAATATTTTAATATAAGCCTCCTTATTCGAATTATTCGTTGATTCATCCGCCAGTGATTCCAATATATTGACCATTAGTTGGTCCTCTTGATCCAATATAATCGGGATCCCTTCATTACCTCTTTTCCTCATGTTTTTTTATCGCGAAATATCGCTTCCTACTCAGGGACCTGGTGTATCTATTCAGGTCAACGAATAATTCGAATAAATTGGGTTTTTGGGCAGGGGCAAAATTTAGACCCTTCTCCAATAATCTTAACTGATCATTACTCAATTTTTTTGAAGATAGATTAAACAGCGCTCCTGATTTTCTACAGGGGGTTACATCCCTGTAGTTAGTGTGTTTTCCGATAAAGAGCTTCGCAGTAACCACAATATAATACATGAAGCGTTGCAGTAACCGCATGATAATCAAGAGGGCATATCAATAACCGGCAGATAATGCAGGGAGAGTCACAGTGATTACCAGATAATACAGAAAAAGGATCCAGACTATAAGTTGACAATGTCTAGGTCGACCGTCAATAGGTCACCCTCATATGGTCGACATACATTAGATCGACTTTGACAAAAGGTCGACCTATGAAAGGCCAACATTGGGAAAAGGTTGATGGGTTCAAATGGTCAACCTGGCAAAGGTCGACACACATATGGTTGACACATGTTTTGGTTTTTTTTTTCCCCCATGTTTTAGGACTTTTTCCATCCTTGATTATTCATGTCACAAATCATAACCTTTAGTAACCTTGTGTCAAGCGAAGCGAAACACCGTACCTGAAGCAAGCCCACGAGGGGACGCATTCCTACAAATGGTGGTCCCAGATGGAAAAACTATCGACAGCAAGCCCATACTTGCCTACTTTTGAAAAAGCATTTCAGGGAGATTGTGACAGTATCAGCGCAGACGTGTACTGCTACATCTGAGAGGCGTGTCATGAAAATTACTTAGGGCTAGATGCATCATCGCTTGGAAAGTGATAAAATGGAGACTGAAAAAGTATCAGCCAATCAGCTCCTAACTGGCATTTTTCAAACACAGTCTGTGACATGGCAGTTCGGACCTGATTGACTGGTACTTTTTCAGTCTCCATTTTATCACTTTCCAAGCGATGATGCATATAGCCCTTATATCCAAATGTAAATGAGCCCCAAAGTTAGTAAAATCTACTTGTTGAAGAAAAACCACTGATATTTTGCAGGATTTGTTTGTGTATTCTGTTTTACAAGAGGTTACATATACTGTAAGGGGCCACGAGCAGGGGTTAAAGTGGGGGGGAAAGAGGTGGAACTGAGCTCCACCACCTGTAATGGTAGGGGGAACTAGTTTCACCATCTCCATTGCCCTGCACAGTAATTCCAACAGAAAAGCCCACCCCATCATCTGCGTCAATCGATGATACAGGTGGCACTAGTGTTACTGATGAGCTGCAGCCACCTACTCCTTCCTCAGGTGCCTCCATGGTCCTCCTTCATGAGTTCCACCACCTCACAAGGATCACTTTAAGCCCTGGCCACGAGAAACCTTATTTAAAATGCATGTAGCCATAAGGATCATTGTGCCTTATAATCAATATAGGGAAATGGCACTGATGATCCCATTTAAATGTATATATCTCCAATTTTTTTTTTTTACCAGCTACATAATGGGGGTAATGTGCAGTCAGGGAGATTGCTGGACTATTCAGGGAGTCAGGGAGATTGCTACTGTTTCAGGGAGTCTCCTGCAGAATGAGGGAGGGTAGGCAACTATCAGCAAGCCCAACAATGCAAAAACAGTGTGTCAACCATTGCCATGTTAACGTTTTGATCCTTTCAACTTGTTGACCTTTTCCTGTGTCAACCTTTCATAGGTCAACCTTTTAAAAACGGTTATAGAAGTGGTACTGTGCAGCTGTCAGTGGCATAGTCTTAGAATTACACCAGTATACAGGAAAACAGAAGTAGTGCTGTCCAGCTGTTTGTGACATATACTGAGAATCACATCCAGTATACAGGGTTACATATGTAATACTGTACAGCTCTCAGTGATGGGTGTAGTATGGCTGACCGGCGGTCAGGAGACTGCTGGTCAGCATACCAACGCCGGGATCCCGGCGGGGAGGGGCGAGTGCTGCAATGGGTGGACACCCACGAGTGGAAGTAGTCCCTGTTGGTTGGCATGCCGACCATCGGGATAGTGAGGGGTCAGGATGCTGGAGGAGGTCATGTGACTGTCGGTCTCCCGACCGCCGGTCACATGAATACCACTCCTCAGTGACATATAGGTGCAGTTGGAGTTGCTATCACTGCTGCTGCTTGCTTGGAAGCAGCAGTGATAGTGCTGTATGGTTATACAGCAGGAGACATCTATTACAAGCAGATGCCTCCTGCTGCAGTAGTGATTCAAACTGCGTCCTAGGAGGCAGCATCGGATCAAAGCACCCACCATTGAATGGCTTGCAGAACCCATGGTGCCCCGCAACCCGCCCGTCGCAGAGGCCAGGAAATCTCTGTCCTACAACAGAGATCACTGGCCTCTTCCCACCCCCTAAACAGTGGTGACACAAACAGAGCCCATTGCTGCCTACTTCCTGCGTCCGAAACAGCATCAGAATGTCAGTTAATGACAGCCTGCGTCCTATTCCGCAGGTCCCGTTCACATACTGAGATTTACACCCAGTATAATGGATTACAGAAGTGGTGCTGTGAAGCTATCAGAGACATACACTGAGAATGACAACCATTATATAAGATTACAAAGTGGTTATGTGCATCTGTCAGTGACATACTGAGAATTACATCCAGGATAATGGATTACAGAAGTAGTTCTGTTCTGTGCAGTTGTCACTGACATACAGGGCCGGTGCTAGGGTGTTCGGCGCCCCCCTGCAAACTATAAATTTGCGCCCTCCCTTTTTCCTTTGGCGCGCGCCGGGAAACTGGGTGTGGTCTCACAAGTAAGGGGCATGGCCACACCTAATCCAGTCTCCCTCTGTACAGCAGCCAGGTCCGTGTAGCTCCGCTCCCTTATGACCCGTTTAGCCACGCCCCCTACCGTCCCGTGTAGCTCCGCCCCCTTCTGTCCCGTACTCGGCGCTCTCACACAGATGAGATGAGGTGAGGGGAGGGAGGAGGCGTATCATGCTGCAGGTGCCCGCTGCCAGTGCCTGTCATACAGTGACAGACACAGCAGTGGCAGCAGCAGCAGCAGGGGGGACAGGACGGCGCAGCAGGGAAGGGATGCAGAGTAGGGGAAGCGCCTATCCGTCCCAGCGCCTCCCTGCACTGCATCCCTTCGCTGAGCGGGTAGCGCCGGGCCTGCTGACATATATTGAAAATTCTATCGACTGAGCAGGAATACAGAAGTATTGCTGTGCAGCTATGTGACATATACTGAGAATTCCATCCAGTGTACAGCATGTAGAAGTGCTGCTGTGCAGCTGTCCGTGACATATACTGAGAATGACACCCAGTAGTATACATGATTGCAGAAATGGTTCTGTGCATCTGTCAGTGTTATCTACTGAGAATTACTTCCAGTATACAGGGATGAAAAGTAGTGTTGTGCAGCTGTCAGTGACAATACATGATTATTACAGTGATGCTGTGCAGCTCTGGACATATACTGAAAATTCCATCCAATATACAGGATTACAGAAGTAGTGCTGTGCACCTGTCTGTGACATATACTGAGAATTAAATCCATTATACATTATTATAGACGTAATGCAGTGACAGAATACAGGAATACAGAAGAGATGCTGTGTTATGTATAAGAGTAATTACTAAAGTGCAGCTGGTCTGTGGCTTACAGCTCCCAGTTCGGTTTCTGCAAAAAACGCAAGAATGTAACTCTGAGTGACAAGCTGCAGAGATTAACCCTTCTGTGACTGCTGCACAGGCATCACACAACCTCTATTTATAGGGCTCATTTTAACTAGGGCAGATGTTCTCGCCTCTGCAAGTAAGTGCAGGCATATGCTGCACCTACAGTACCGATGGATTCGCAGGTTTCCCCCTGCTGCAATACACCATGTAATTAAAGGAGCCAGGGGGGTAACTAGACCTTCATGGGACCCAGGCCCGGCGCTACCCGCTCAGCGAAGGGATGCAGTGCAGGGAGGCGCTGGGACGGATAGGCGCTTCCCCTGCTCTGCATCCCGTCCCTGCTGCGCCGTCCTGTCCCCCCTGCTGCTGCTGCTGCCACTGCTGTGTCTGTCACTGTATGACAGGCACTGGCAGCGGGCACCTGCAGCATGATACGCCTCCTCCCTCCCCTCACCTCATCTCATCTGTGTGAGAGCGCCGAGTACGGGACAGAAGGGGCGGAGCTGCACGGGACGGTAGGGGCGTGGCTAAACGGGTCATAAGGGGGCGGAGCTACACAGACCTGGCTGCTGTACAGAGGGAGACTGGATTAGGTAAGTGGAGGGTGAGAGAGAAGTGTGTGTGTGTGTGTGTGTGTGTGTGTATATATGTGTGAATTGTGTGTGTGTGAGGTATGTCTGTGCGCGCGCTCTATGGACGCCACTACTGGGGGGCCATTACGTATAAGGACGCTATTACTACAGGGGGGCATTACGTGTAACAATGCTACTACTGGGGGGGCCATTACGTGTAAGGACGCTACTACTACTGGGGCTGGGGGCATTACATATAAGGACGATACTACTACTGGGGTGCACTACGTATAAGAACGCTACTACTACTGGGGGGGCATTATGTACAAGGACGCTACTATTACCGGGAGGGCATTACGTATAAGGACGCTACTACTACTGGGGGGGCATTATGTATAAGGATGCTACTACTACTGGGGGGGCATTATGTATAAGGATGCTACTACTACTGGGGGGGAATTATGTATAAGGATGCTACTACTACTGGGGGGTATTACGTATAAGGATGCTACTACTACTGGAGGGGCATTATGTATAAGGATGCTACTACTACTGGGGGGGCATTATGTATAAGGATGCTACTACTACTGGGGGGGCATTATGTATAAGGATGCTACTACTACTGGGGGGGCATTATGTATAAGGATGCTACTACTACTGGGGGGGCATTATGTATAAGGATGCTACTACTACTGGGGGGGGCATTATGTATAAGGATGCTACTACTACTGGGGTGCATTACAAATAAGGACGCTACTACTACGGGTGGGGCATTACGTATAAGGACGCTACTACTACGGGTGGGGCATTACGTATAAGATTAATAAGATTGTGCTACATTGTGGCGTAATTTTAAATGGGGGTACTACTGTGTGGCCATGCCCCTTACTTGTGAGACCACACCCCGTTTCCCGGCGCGCGCCAAAGGAAAATGGGAGGGCGCAAATTTATAGTTTGCAGGGGGGCGCCGAACACCCTAGCACCGGCCCTGATGGGACCCCACTACAAAACTTTGATGGGGCCCCCAATGCTTTTGGAGAGACACCTTCATCCGAAATGCTCCACCAGAGCTTTCTATGACGCATACTGAATGAACATGTTTTTTTTTTTTATTAATATATATTCTATTCTATATTAGCCAATCGAGGGCTGCAGCGCATTACAAAATTAGCAGAGGGAAGTCACATTGGGGGTAATTCAGACCTGATTGCTGGTCTGCATTTTTTGCTAACCTGCAATCAGATAGTTGCCGACTACAGGGGGAGGGTGAATTCGCTGTGCAAGTGTCAGTGGTGTGCGGTGAGGTCAGTGGCTGGTGAGGCACTACAGCCATAATGTCCGCCGAATCCTGCCGATGACCCCTACCGCCACCGAGCCAATGCCCGCTACTGCCCCTGCGCCGATGCCTGCTGCCACCAGCCAATGGCTTACAAACTCGCCCACCATCAACTGACCCAGCCCTCCGTCACTAATTTGCATCTCAGTCCGATGCCGCCAATGCCCGCTGCCTGCCTGCTCATCATACTTTTATATTGTACATTTTTATAGAAAAAAAAAAAATTAGTTTTTGGAACTGGGAAGGGAGTGGGAGGAGGACATGAATGCAATTTTGTTGTCCAGGGCTTCCATTAGTCAAATTACGCCGCATAGTTGCGCCACTTACACAAATTACGCCAGGCAGAGCTCCCTTTTACACATTACGGCAGGTAGAGCTCCCTTTTACACATTACGGCAGGTAGGGTCCCCTTTTACACATTACGGCAGGTACAGCCTCCTATTACACATTACGGCAGGTAGAGATCCCTTTTTTCACATTATGGCAGGTACAGCCCCCCTTTACACAGTACGGCAGGTACAGCCCCCTATTACACATTACAGCAGGTAGAGCCAGTAGCGGAACTAGCGAGCGGTGGGCCCAGGTGTGACAAAATGCTTTGGACCCCCCCCCATCCCATCCAAGTCCACCCCCTCACCCCTGGAGAGGATCTGGTGAGGGGGAACTGCTCAGGGCCAGAGAAATGGATACCTAGCAACAGTGCCGTAACTAGACATTTTAGCGCTGTGTGCAAGAAACGGCATCAGAGCCCCCCCTTTATGTAAAAAAGGAGCAGTGCGTGCCGCAGTCGCGCGCAAAATATATAGGGGCATGGCTTCGTGGGGAAGGGGTGTGGCCAAAAAATAATACCAATTCATATAACGGTGCACAGCAGTCTCTATTATTCAAATTACGCCGCACAGTAGCACCACTACACCAGGTCCCTTTTACACATTACGGCAGACAGCGTCCCCTTTTTACACATTACAGCAGACAACGTCCACCTTTTTACACATTATGGCAGACAACGTCCACCTTTTTACACATTACGGCGGACAGCGTCCACTTTTTACACATTACGGCAGACAACTTCCAGCTTTTGACACATTACGGCAGACAACGTCCCCCTTTTTACACATTACGGCAGACAGTGTCCCCTTTTTACACATTACGGCGGACAGATTCCCCTTTTTTACACATTACGGCAGGCAGCATCCCCTTTTTACACATTACGGCAGACAGCGTCTCCTTTTTACACATTACGGCAGACAGATTCCCCTTTTTTACACATTATGGCGGACAGCGTCCCCTTTTACACATTACGGCAGACAACGTCCACCTATTTACACATTACGGCAGACAACGTCCCCCTTTTTACACATTACGGCAGACAGCGTCCTCTTTTTCACACATTACGGCAGACAGCGTCCCCTTTTTACACATTACGGCAGACAGCGTCCCCTTTTTTTACACATTACGGCGGACAGCGTCCCCTTTTTACACATCACGGCAGACAGCGTCCCCTTTTTAGACATTACGGCAGACGGCGTCCCCTTTGTACACATTTCGACAGACAGCGTCCCCTTTTTTACACATTACAGCAGACAGTCCCCCTTTTTTGTACACATTACGCCTGGTAGAGCACTTTACACCCCCCCCCTCTACCCTTAGGGTGTAGTGTAGGTGTAGTGTAGTGTAGGTGTAGTGTAGTGTCAGCCACTTACATGATTTCTTCTTCCGGCTGCAGGCTCCAGACCCGGCGCTCCCTCGGTCTGTACATTGCACTGCAGCAGTCCAAGGGGAGTGGGGGGGGGGGGGCACGGGAGCTCAGCAGTCAGCAGACTCAGCACGGGGGTCCAGGACAGGAGGCATGCCATTGAGCACAGGGAGGACAGAGCGGGGGGCCGAGGCCGAGAACATGGGGGCTAAGGGAGGGGGGGGGAGGGGGCGTGGGAGCGCAGCGGAGTTTGCGTGGGTTAAGGGAGAGGAGGGGGGGGGCGAGGCAGCGCAGCACACATCGGCTCCCACTGGTCCTGCAAGAGCGGATCGGGGATGGGAGGAGCGGCTGAAAGCAGTGTGGATATGCGGCTAATCGGAATAGGGGCATCTGACTCTGCCCCTCCGTTCCAGCCCACCTGCTGCCGCTGTCCAATGATTGACAGGGGTATGCCTTGATGTGAGCTCAAGGCACAGCCCCCTGTCAATGAGGCAGATCTGCTGTTGCCGCAGTTCATTCAATTTTCAATGGGCTTTTCCAGCCCGTGATTTGGTTCCGCCCCCTGCCCGCCCCCCTCTTCAGACATTTCACCATTGTCACTGGGCGGCAGCGCTCTCGCTGCCTCCCATAGAGATTTAGATGCATTCTCAGGTTAAAAATGATTAAAATAATACAAAGTATAATGTGTTATTATCTTTGTATTATTTTAATCATAATGACAGGGAAGGCACTGCCTCCCCTGACTGCATGTCCCTGGCAAGAGTGCGTCCTGATGTGTAGCAAAGCTGCACAAACTGATTTTGTGCAGTCTCTGCTCAGCCCAGGACGAATGGTCCCTACACACTAGAAGATAACATTGAACGATATGAACATTCTCGTTCATTAATGAATGAGAACTCATTCATATCGTTCAGTGTGGAAGCACCAACAATTAACGATGCGCGGCCCGCGCTCGTTCATCGTTGGTGCCCCGTCGCTTATGTGCAGGCCAATATGGACAATCTCGTCCATATTAGCATGCACTGCTATGGAGCCGGGTGACGGGGGGGAGTGAAGAAACATCACTCCCCCCGTTACTCCCCCCCCCAACTGACGAGTCACCCGTCAGCCGTATCCACCGTCGGGCAGCTCGGCAGTGGATCACCGAGTCTGCGATTCCGTCTTGCTGATTGGGCCGGAGCTGACGTCGGACACCCTCTTTTCAAACGCTTTGACACGTCCCTGGAAATGGTCAGTTGCCACCCACAAATGGCCTCTTCCTATCAATCACCTTGCGAACGCCTCTGCGATCGTATTTATCACACCATCCCGTCGCTCACTGGCGATCCCCGTTGCTGCAGTCCGTTGCGCCTGCGCAATGCGGTGCATACGCATGCGCAGTTCAGATCTGATCGCCCGAGGTGTAAAAATGCACAGCAGCGATCAGTTCTGAACTACCCCCATAAAACGGTATCTGGTCTCTAGGTCAACCACACTTAGGTCGACAGTCACTAGGTCCACCACTATTGGCTGACATGCATTAGGTCGACAGGGTTTCTAGATCGACATGTTCACTAGGTTGACATGTTCTACGTCGACCAGACAAAAGGTCGACATTATTTTTTCACAATTTTTTTTTAAAACATTTTTTTAACTTTTTCATACTTTCCGATTTACGTGGACTACAATTGGTAACCTTGCCCAAAGCGAGGAGACACGGTGCACTAATTGGGGTTCCTGGTCACTCTACAAAGAAAACGCCACTCATTTTTTTTTAAACTCATGTCGACCTTTTGTCATGTCGACCTTGCTCATGTCGACCTAATGCTTGTGTTGACCTAATTTGGGTGTCAACTTGGTTACTGTCGACCAGTAGTGGTCGACCTAGACACTTTCAACCTAACTGTGGTCGACCTTATGAACCACACCCCATAAAACATAGCCATAACTGTGTGTGTGGTGGGGAAGGAAAAGGAAGCAGTTTGTGGATGAATGGGGAAGTATGGCAGTATGGGGGCTGTGTATGGCAGGATGGTGGGGTGTCTGACAATATGGGGGGATTATGTAAGTCTGGGGGGAAACTGTCAGTATGGTGGAAAAATAAGAGGCACTATGCGGGTGGGAGGAGGATTACAACATGGAGGGTGGTATGCAAGGGTGTAGCTACCATAGGTGCAGGCAGAGCAGCTGCTATAGGGCCCAGAGCTGAGAGGGGCCCACCTTCCCTGTCACAGTTATATACATTTTTCGCCATTGGGTGGTACGTAGAGGTCCTTTCAAATCTTTGTTTGGGGCCTGCAATATATCTAGGTATGCCCATGGACCTGATCATTGTAGTGTGGTATAAAATTAACTGGAGGGCATTTTAATGTTATATAATATGAACTGGGGCACTATAATGAGGCACACTATGAATGGGGAGCACTATATATCATAATGTGAATTGGGAGTACTGTGCGGCATAATGTGTACTGGCAGCTCTGAAATGTGACATAGGGTGAACTTAAGCACTACTGAGATTCATAAAAGAAACTAGGGCACCACTATGGGGCATAACATGAAATAAGGCTCTACTATGGTTCCAAAAATGAACTAGGCCACTACAATAGGGCATAAAATTAACAACTGCTGCAGATAAGTGTCTCTCTAGAAGCATTGGGATGGGGGCCCCTTCAAAATGTTGCTATGGGGTCCTCAAAGTTCTGGCTACGCCCCTGAGCTCCAGTAATCGCACTAAATACCATTGCAACTGTTGTCATAATAGGAGCCACTTGCCAAGAGGAGGGGGGTTTCTGGGCAACCGGAAAACCCCCCCCCCCCCCCCCTGGCGTTTGCCTATGCCCCCAATCCATTCACTTTTTACACTTTAATGCAGCTACAAAACCCACATCTATGGCTTTTTGGTATTCACTTTGAGAATCCATGTTAAATTAACATGGGTCTCATTGAGTGTTTGGCAATGGTCAAATCTCACCTTAGGCAAATACTTTATCTTGACCGCAAATGTACCATTATAGATATAGAAAAAGTAGTGGAGAGGTTCCATAAAAAATGGGGAGTTTTTATTACACATTTGAGTGAATCTACACAAAGTAAGATTTACAAATTATTTGAAAATACAAAATGGTTCCTTTATCGGCAAGTGGACTTCACATCTTGATATGCCGTCCTTGTTTGTATGCTTACCTTTTATTATTATTGCATATAGGCCCTCATTCCGAGTTGTTCGCAGCAGTTCATCGCATCGCAAATGGCAGAAATCCGCAAACTGCGCATGCGCGACTACTGAACTGCGCGTGCGCAAAGGCAGCGATACGACGCTTGTGCAAAATTACTAACAGAATTTTTTCTCGTACTACACCACCGAAAACAGGGAGTGACGAAGGCGTGACAGAGGCTCGGCTTTGCTATCTAACGAAATGGGCGTGAAAGTGGGCGGCTAGTGTGTATGCAACCAGCAGTAGGCGTGTTTTGAGCAGAAATGCGTTCCCGATGGTAAAATGAACACAACAAATGTTCGCTATCTTGACGCAGCAGAGGAGTAGGTCTGCAGTTACTCTGCATTTGCGAAGTACTGTTACAAGTGTGTCTGCAATAATTAGCAGTTAATTAGAAATTCCATTAATCTGTTGTCCAATTACTTTCCAAACACTGCTCTTCTGAAATACTGCAAACAGCAATTGTGTGGACACATTACATTTTTGTTGTTAGCACCTATAAATCTGACACGCTGCCAAATAAGGCATGATTTGTTTTAGTTATTAACTAAATATTGATGTTAAATGCATGTTTTAATTTTGACATAAATACTACCAAATGCAAACAAGTGGAAATACCCAAACTTAAAAACTACATCAGCAAAATCTAAACGACATAAAAATATTCCTTTGTACATAACAAATATCATGAGCAACATAATGCAGCCTACACTTTTTTTTATTTTTTTATAAATGTTTAACTTTGGTGGGAATATCTGTCAATGTTTGATATTATGTCATGTTGCCCCTAGTTACCCAAGAACCTATTTGTAAATACTATTTTTATATGGCCAGTAAAGTGTTGTGCAAGGCATACCTGTTGCATTTTGAAAGATGCAATGTTTGTATGAATATTCGGATTGTTCTCTTGTTCCACAAATGTCTATATGCCATGCTAAACTTTACTGGGCTAAGTTGTACATAATGCATTAATTTAATAAAGTACACAAACAAAAATAATTTCAATATTTTTTTACTCAAAAAATATATTCATTGGGCAAAACAACATGGCTACAGGTGAGCATCACAGACAAAGATGGACATAGCAGCAAGCAGATGCCACTGACACAAATCACATAGCAGTACCCAGTACTAGGAAAACACCATCTTCTGACAAAATTTAAATTTTAAAGAAAAAAAATTATATGTTGTGAACACCCAGCCAGACATAATTTTTAGGGGAACTGAGTTAGATTCTGGAACCAACACACAAACACAACAATACACAGCACGCTAGGAAGAGGAAGATGGCTCTGGTGTACAGGAAAAAAACTCACAGGCTACAATATACAGAAACAGAAATAGATCCTTTCACTTTGAGGGAGTTCTCCATTCTGTCCACACAAGCCAACACAAAAAATACATTGAGGCAACATGAAAAACATGGGTGCTGCCCATCTGGAGAGACATCACTTTCTCTTCTTTTTCCCCGCCTGATGAAGTTCTTCATGGCTCGGTCTGCGAAGCGACCTTCGAGGGCCTGCCCAGTGGGATGTTCTTCCTGGGCAGAGGGAGGGGAGGGAGCAGATGTGGCTGGCTCTCTGCCACTGTGGGCAAGGGAGACAGCGATGTCCTGGAGCCCTTGCAAGATGGATTTTGCTACGTCTTTGAAGGAGGAGGCGAGTTGCTCTTGGCCCTGCCTGATCTCTGCCAGACCTTGGCAGAGTTGAGCTACACCTTGCTCCACACTGGTTCTGTGCTCAGTGAGCCAGACAGGTATCTGGCTAACCTCCCGGATCATCCTGTCTTGAAAAGCATTAAGGCTCTCACCATACCTTGCTATTTGAGACAGGATGTCCGGGATAGCAGAGGGTTGGGTGGGGGGTCCAGTTGGAATCTGGATGGGTGGGATTTGTGGTCCCACAGTGCCAGAGACACTAGGTCCCTCCACCTCAGCCACAGCCACATAACCCTCCTCTGACTCTAGCTGATCATCCACCTGTGCTGTGTTATGTTCAAAGGAAATAGAAGAATGAGTGGAAAAAGAGTTTTACAATTAAACATGAGACTTTTGGATCCACTTAATTAGTTGTTTAGGAATATGTGTGTAAACTTACCTGGCAAGTCATGTGCCATCAGTATTTCAGGCAGGTCCGTGTCCATATGAGACACCCCTACCCCCTCCTCGTAACTGACACAGTCCATCGCCATCTCCTCAAGTTCTGTGTACTCCACAGTGGCAGCTGGACCTCCCCCTGTTGCCCTCGAGGCATTCCACTCCGCAGACCTCTTACCCTTCAGGCGGGATTTGAAGTCAGCCCAACTACATATGTGGGGAAAAATAGGGGCAAGGTAGAGAAAAATTATGAATACCTGCTTTAATATATAGTACACATGTTATGCATTTGGTTGCTATAGACAACATCACATCTAACTAACTTTTTAAGAATACTTGGCACAGAAAATGGACTGGCAATATACACTTACCGTCTTCGAACTTCCTGTGATGTTCGGACTATTGAGCCGACTTCATTAACAGAATCAGTGATGTCCCTCCAGATTCTATCTTTGGTTGCAGCACCCATGTTTTTTGGTCCTCGATGTATTTTTGCCATGGCCTGTGTGACCAAAACACGTAACTCCCTCTTAGTGAAGGCGGGCTGCCTTTTTTTTTTCTTAGAAGTAGCCTATGAGCTTTCGTCCTGTCCCTCCTCACCATCTTCCTCTTCACTAGCTGCTTGTGTAGTTTGTGTTTGTGAGGGTATTGCAGAATCTCCCTCAGTTCCCCCAGTATGTATGTCTGGCAGGGTATCCTCTCCTAACTGCTGGGTATCAGAAGATGGAATGTCTCTAGTACTGGGTCCCGCTACTTCAGAATCCGCACCTGCGGATTCCATCATCTGCCTCCTCAACGCTAGGCGCCTATGTGTCAAAGCGTACATCTGCTGGTGCACGCGGTCCATCTCTGCTGCCAACTGCTCACGAGTAGCCATGTTGCTGGTGGCATGTGTGTTCGCACAGGTGTGTAGCTATTTATAGCTGCGTGTCCAGTGCGGTAATTCACACAGGTGTCAATTATGCTAATTCTTCCAGTAATTGTACAGCCTATTTAAGAGTCTGGATTGCAGCCTGTGTGAGTGGGTGTATGATGGCAGATGGAGGTTTGTGGTTTTTCAGAGGTGGTCGTGTTTGGTCAAACTTTGCAGAGTGAGTTTTTGTTTCAGTATATTGCAGACAAATGTGCGTTTGTTTGTTTGTTAGCAAATGTTTTAATGTTGTGTTGCGTAGTGCTTATTTTATGCGAGTTTACTTTTGTTTGTATTACTAAATTAGGCTATTAACAAAGCAAGTATGTATGGGTGTGCAATGTTCGTTTGTAGTGTTTTAAACAGGGTATTACTATTTTGGTTGTTAATTTTTTGCCATATAAATGTATTCTTATGTACTATGTAATATTTTTGTGAGCTGTAATTTACAGTGTGTCCGTTCTATTGTTGAGAGTGTATACTTTATTTCTTATAGTCCATTTCTCTCTCTTGTAGGTGTGTCATTAGTGGTGTGTGTACACATATTTATTTTGTAGCCAAGTAGGCCATTTTTGTTTTGATTTTTCATCTACTTTCGTTGAGAAGGTAAGTGGCCAATCCCTGTGTGTCCTGGTGTGTGTTTGTTGTAAGTGTGTATCTGTTTTCTTATAGGCCATTTCTCTCTCTTGTAGGTGTCTTATTTGTTTGTTTACAAAGCATTTACTTTTGACAAAGTCGGGCTGATTTTTTTCTGCATTAGCTACTAAAGGACCCCCGGTTTTTTTATGGATATGTTTTTTCAGTGTTTTTATTTATAATTTTTCTGTTTTATTAATTTACATTAGTCATACTTATTTTGGAGACAATATATTGTTGCATTAATTATATGGCTAGGGTTGATATCTCTAATTATTTTGGTTTTTTGTTGTTAACCTATGTTGGAGCTAATTATTATTATTATTATTTTTTTTTTTAAATCCAATTATGTGTTTTGGATCCGTATTAAAAACTTGAAGAAATGGAGTACGCACAAGCAGTAAGTTAACACACATACACTTTGATTTTGATTATGGATGAGAATGTTTTTTATTTTGTTGTAAAGTTTTAAACATGATTCTTACCTTCATTTTAAGTTGGTGATGTCAATTCATGTTGCTGCGGAAGCACTACCACCACAACCAACGGGACCACTCCCACCCCAACCGGCGCAAGCCCTCCAACCCCAACCGGCTCCTCATCATCCAAGGCAACGGAGGCGTGCTAGGCCACCAATTTTCTGTACCCGTGTCCTTCTTTTTGGGATGCCTGATGATGTTGTGTTGCGCAGATACAGACTGCCACCTCATCTAATCCTAGACACTCTCTCCATAATAGAGAGTGATCTAGAACAATCCATTAGGTATCCTACAGCAATACCAGCATTGACACAATTCCTTGCTGTGTTATATTTTGTTGCCACTGGGTCGTATCAGCATGTGGTGGGAGATCTGGTTGGCATGTCGCAGGGAAAGTTCAGTAAGGTCCTGCGGCGTGTCAGCCAGGCTTTCCCCAAAAGAGTAAAGCAATTTATATCAATGCCTTTGGATGTTGGTGCCCTGGATGTGGTGGAGCAGCAATTTCAGGAAGGTGGTAGTCGCTTCCCACACGTTATTGGGGTTTTGGATGGCACACATGTAGCTATTGTAGCACCAAGACATAATGAAGACATTTTTAGAAACAGGAAACTGTTTCATTCTCTGAATGTAATGGTTGTTTGTGGGCCATCCCTCCAGATCCTGTCCCTGAATGCTAAGTTCCCGGGGAACTCCCATGATGCACATGTCATTAGACAATCAGGGATATGGCAGAGATTAAGATCGATGGAAGGCCAAGACATGTGGTTATTGGGTGAGTATTTTCGTTTAAATGTTTGGAACAGTCATATTTTTTTTTTTTTTTATTAAATTTACAATTATACTTATGTTATTTTCATCTTATCAAACAGGAGACCGTGGATATCCTTGCACCCCCTGGCTCATGACTCCTTACAGTAAACCCAGGCCAGGACCACAGACGGCATTTAACTCCGCGCTTACTGCCACTAGACAGCTGGTGGAGCGCACGATTGGTGTCCTTAAAGGGCGCTTTCGTGTGCTCCACCGCACTGGTGGCGACATCATGTATTCGCCGGAGATGGTAAGTAAAATTGTGGTCCTGTGCGCTATCCTCCATAACATCGCTGTAAGGAGTCGCGTAGAGCTTCCTCAAACAGAGGAATTGCCTGATGAGGAGCCAGGGGTTGGCCGGACAATCGGTGGGGGGAGTGTGTCCCGGCGGGGGAATGAAATAAGGGCACGCATTGTCCGTGATTATTTCAGGTATTTTGATTTTTACCTTATTTATTCTCATTTTCCCAAAGTCACTGTATTTGTATTTTCATTTTGGTCTGATGTCATTTATGTAGCTTGCTAAAGTTCATAGTGTAATTGTTTTGGTGTGTGAGTCTATATTATTCTTTGTTTATGTGATAAATCAGAAATATTGGCCCTCATTCCGAGTTGTTCGCTCGGTATTTTTCATCGCATCGCAGTGAAAATCCGCTTAGTACGCATGCGCAATGTTCGCACTGCGACTGCGCCAAGTAACTTTACTATGAAGAAAGTAATTTTACTCACGGCTTTTTCTTCGCTCCGGCGATCGTAATGTGATTGACAGGAAATGGGTGTTACTGGGCGGAAACACGGCGTTTCAGGGGCGTGTGGCTGAAAACGCTACCGTTTCCGGAAAAAACGCAGGAGTGGCCGGGGAAACGGTGGGAGTGCCTGGGCGAACGCTGGGTGTGTTTGTGACGTCAACCAGGAACGACAAGCACTGAAATGATCGCACAGGCAGAGTAAGTCTGAAGCTACTCTGAAACTGCTAAGTAGTTAGTAATCGCAATATTGCGAATACATCGGTCGCAATTTTAAGAAGCTAAGATTCACTCCCAGTAGGCGGCGGCTTAGCGTGTGTAACTCTGCTAAATTCGCCTTGCGACCGATCAACTCGGAATGAGGGCCATTATCCTTATCATGTATTTTACAACAATCTTGTTGTTGTCTGTTTCTTTATTTTTTATTAATGTCTCATTTATTTGTTTTTGGATAATTGGTTTAATAACTGTTTTTTTGTGTGTTTGTTTTTTTTTGGTTTTGGCTTGTGCATCTGTTTACATTACAAATTACACAACATATGATCCTAAATGTCGTAAACTTGGTGACTTTGTGCAGCTGATTGTTATTGACAAATGTGGTGAGTACACAGATTGTAACAATTACTTTTCTATAAGTGTGTGTGTGTGTGTGTGTGTGTGATTGTGACTGTGTGTTTGTGTATGTGTGTGTGAGTGTGTGATTTTGAGTGAGTGTTTGTGCCCGTATGTGAGTCTGTGTGAGTGTAATTGTGAGTGTATGTTTTTTTTCGTTCTTCCACGGCTGCGAAATTCCGCTATTGCGAACTGTACCCACTGTCCTTCACAGTAATGCACACATCAATAAAGTATATTAGATGACACCATATATTTACAACCAATCACATCCCACCATACACTATAAATATAAGTCCATATATGGAAAACGCCATTGGCACCATGAGCGCAGCTGCTTTCAGCCGACAAGAGCTGCGCCTACTTGTCGCGGTAATGGACCGCCGCGTAGGCCGCACAGGGCCCTTTATCCCTAATAGGGTAAAGCGTGAGGCCTACGCGGAGGTCCGCCGCTTATTGCGAACCCGCGCCCGGAGCAGAAGGACCATCATCCAGCTGGAGAGGCGCTGGAGTGACCTCCACAGGCGCACGCCGGACCTATTGGCGGAGATCCGCCAACAAATCCGCAATCGAAGAAGACGGAGTGAGTTTCACATTACATTACATAACAGAGAATGTTAGCAGTCTTTTAATGTAAAGACTGCATATTTGCACTAATAAGTTATATAGTGTGTAAATTAGCAGACTGTCAATGTACTATTGTAGAGCAAACATGACACAGTGTGTGTGCTTCTGGCAAGCAGTACTGACTGTGTAGCAAAGTGCTTGTGAAACTGATGTCGGGGTACTGAGTTGGTTTACATGCTAGCGTCTAGACCTAATCACTTGATATGTCTATTTAACATGCTCACTAACAATGTTTGTGGAACATTATGTTTTGAAATCAATAGAACCTAATAAACTAATTATGACATATGTCATTCTAGGGCAAGCCCAACGACGAGCAGGGGCAGCAAGAAGAAGGAGCACACCCTTCTCCGGCCCACTCCCCCTCTCTGGACCACTCCCCCTCTCCGGACCACTGCCCCTCTCCAGCCCACTCCCCCTCTTCGGCCACCTCCCCCTCTTCAGCCCAATCCCCCTCTCCAGCCCACTCCCCCTCTCCAGCCCACTCCCCCTCTCCGGCCCAATCCCCCTCTCAGCCCACTCCCCCTCTTCAGCCCACTCCCCCTCTTCGGCCCACTCCCCCTCTCCAGCCCAATCCCCCTCTCCAGCCCAATCCCCCACTCCGGCCACCTCCCCCTCTCCAGCCCAATCCCCCACTCCGGCCACCTCCCCCTCTCCAGCCCAATCCCCCTCTCCAGCCCACTCCCCCTCTCCGGACCACTGCCCCACTCCAGCCACCTCCCCCTCTCCAGCCCACTCCCCCTCTCTGGCACAATCCCCCTCTTCAGCCCAATCCCCCTCTTCGGCCCAATCCCCCTCTCCGGACCAATCCCCCTCAACAAGCCCAATCCCCCTCTCAGGCCACCTCCCCCTCTCCAGCCCAATCCCCCTCTCCAGCCCACTCCCCCTCTCCAGCCAAATACCCCACTCCGGCCACCTCCCCCTCTCCAGCCCACTCCCCCTCTCCAGCCCAATCCCCCTCTCCAGCCCAATCCCCCTCTCCGGCCCAATACCCCTCCTATTCCCAATTTACCCTCTCTGCCCCCCTCCCCCTCTGTGTCCCAAACCATCTCTCCACCACCCTCACCCTATCTTTCCAAAACACCCTCTGTAACCGACTCCCCCTTCCATTCTCTTTCCAAAATGGACCCTCCTTCCCCCATCCTGACTCCTTCCACCATCCAGCCACCAACCCCCATGCAGCCAACCACCCCCATCCGTTCGCCATCCCCCAGCCAAACCCCTTCGCCCCCATCTGAATGGGCAACAGAGGCCCCGGAACAACTTCCGGGAGGTGGTGAAGTGACAGAGGAAAGTAAGTTCACACACATTTTTACAAATGGTTAAATAGTATTGAAAGACACATTAAAATAATTGCATTGTTGTACTGTGGCCAATCTTTTGACAAGGTTAAATGTTTATGTGGACAGGTTTGCATGTACAACACGGTTTGTATGTAAAACATTATCTGGCAAACATTTAGACCTGAGTGGAAATTTGTGTGTGGTTAAAATTTAAGAATAGAGCCTGGTTAATGCAATATTTGCACATTAAAGTCGCAGGAGTCTATTTGTTAGCCAGGCTAAGGACACAATGATTTGAGTTTTGAAAGATACACTCAAAAAATGATTATTGTAAAAACTAAAAACCTGTTTCACCTTATGTAGTAAGGCAGGCTTTCAGGGAGTGTGGGCATGCTAGGATATGTTGTCCTTCTGAAGATTTTGATATGCAGTGTGATGATGCAGGGCCACTACAGATGTGAATTAATCCCAGCATGGGGTTACATTTACTAAAATGGGAGTTTTATTCCAGATGGGATGTGGCCCATAGCAACCAATCAGATTCAACTTCTCATTTATTTAGCACCTTCTAGAAGATATATGTAATCTGATTGGTTGCTATGGGCAACGTCCCATCTTAAATAGAACTCCCATCTTAGTAAATGTACAACATGGTGTGGTACACTTGTTATTTTTTTTATTTAACAATAACAAACATTGCTGAGCATGCTTGTGTGTTGGTATGGTACTGTTTTAAAATTCAAACATCCATGATGTAGCCCCTTTGCCATTAAAGTGTGCTTTGTGGCTTGCTTGTGTAATAGGTAATGTGAGTAATTTTTTAAATTTTATTTTTGCTCTGCATTTCAGATGGTGCAGTTGGAGATCCCACAAGCCTGCCTGGCATCCTTGGCAGCTTAAAGGCCCATTTGCAGGCCATGATGGCCGATGTGGAACGGCTACAAAAATTTTGTTACATTTTCCCTTTTTTTTTTGTTATATGTTAAAAAAAAAAAATAATGTAAAAAAAATATATATATATTTTTCAGTTAAGCGGTTGTTGTGTTTTTTAATGCAATAAAGGAACAGCATATTGCCTAGCAGAAATTGGTTACCTTACAAAAATACACATCAAACTTACGATTATTAATCTTATTATTGTTTAGAAAAACATGTAAACACATATATTCACACACTACACCTCCACACTAAAATATGCTATTTAACATTAGCCCAGGCACAGTTTACACATCTATTTCACTTATTTATAAACAAACATGGTAATGGCCAATTATGCCTACAAAGTGTTCTGTAGGTATTCTTTGAAGACTTAATTGGTCATGACCACAATCATTCATTACACTAATTGGATTCGTAATTAAGGAAGGCTTGTTGAGTTTGAATTGAAACGTGTAATATACCTTGAAAAAAAACCCCATTGCTGTGCGTTTTTCGGCAAAAGCGTGTGCAATGTTGAGAAAAATGTGTAAATCTACGAGAAGTTTGTATTTTTACGATGACGTTTGTAGTAATGCGATGGATTCGCATTAGTGCGATGTCATTTGGCATACGCCTACTTTGTGGAATACTGCGTACGAAATAGCAAAAATGCGTAGGGGCGGATATTCGCTAATGTGCAACGTGTTCGCAATTTTGCGAATATGTTGTGCGAACGAAAACAATAGCGATCAACTCGGAATCACCCCCATTGATCGTTCTGTATATAAGAGATGCTCCATAAGACTCTGATGCACCTACTCTGGCTGGATTTCTTTTCCTTTTTTCCCTTTCTCCTTCATTCTCTTTTTTTCTCTTCTCTCTTTCTCTTCCTTTATTCTCTATTGAACTGTAATCATACGTATGTTTATTTGAATATGTTTATATAAAACACATGTTGATTGCTGTCTATATCTTATATACTTTTATAGTGCATAGATTGTCCTAATTTTTATATACAAAATATCATTGTAATATATGATGTGATTTTGCGTTTGCTACGTACTATTCTTTTTGTACTATTGTTTGTTACCACGGGCTGCACATTTCTGTTTGGAACCCTGTACTAAGATCAACATGTATTTCTGTATTTTCTGTATTCGCTGTACTTTTTTTGCAAAATGAATAAACAGATGTTTTAAAGAAAAATACATTACAGACATATTTCAGTACCCCAACATAATCTAGATTCTTTAATTTGGTGAAAAACGCCTGATTATTATAATTTTTTCCACTGTTAAAAAAAAATAGAAGCTCAAATACCTTGCCTATGGCCACTAATAAATTATATATGCTGCTATCCAGTGTTATTAGCTAACTGTTCTGGGATTCAGGGTGATTTCCACACTTCCACACTTTGTCATACAGTTCCCCCAAGTCGCACACTTTAAAATTGCAGCACAGGTGCCACGTTAATCATTTTCTATTTGAATAGCAAAGGTTGCGGGATTGCGTTTGCTGAAAATAGGCTGTAATATGCTCTTTAAGTCGATAGAAACTTAATGTGGCTAATCAGAGGCGTCACCAGGTGTGGTGACACGCGGTGCGCTGGAGCAGCGGGTGCCCGAAAGTGGGCATGGCCCAATTTAAAGGGGGCGTGGCCTCGAGGGTGGCCTCTTCTTTACTCCAAGGGCAGGTCCAGCTTCCCCGGAGACGCTGGTTGCCCCCGGAGACTGGACAGTGTGCAGTGCCGGCTCCTTATCTGTGACAGGAGCCGAGCGCTGCAGAGGATTATCACACTGTAACACTCGGCTCCTGTCACTGCAGGAGAGCCGGCACTTTGGTGTCACCCCTTCCGAGGGTGACACCTGGGTGCGGGCCGCACCTTCCTCTCCCGCCTTCTGACGCCACTGTGGCTAATTAAATTCCCAGTATGTATAGGTCAGTGTAATTTTAGGAATGAGTTAGGGGATGGTGAAGAGCAACAGCCCCAGGTGACAGTTTGTATGGGAGGTTGATGTATTGTGCAAAATATGATGTCATATGTGATTTGGCTATATGTTCTATTATATGCATGACATAACAAAACCCTTGTGGCACCATATAAATAAAATATAATAGTAACAATAGGGTAGCAAACCATTACAACAAAACCAATTACAGCAACACATACGGTTGAGTATTCCTACTGCTAGAGTATAGTGGCAGCTGCAGCCCCTCAGAATGACTTGATAACCATATTGGAGGACAACACTGGTTCCATAATTGCCGCACTAAGAGTCGGACTGGCCCACAGGGGAAACTACCGGTGGGCCCCACTGCCTGTGCCCCCCCCCTCTAGGGATCAGGTTCCAAACTCTATCCTAGTGCACTTGACTTATACATTATACATATATTACATTATACTTCACAAGAATTTGGTTTATTATACATTTACAAAGGGGCACAGAACATGTACTCTGTAATGGGTAGCCAAACCTCTGTGGTGGCTGGCCACAACCTTAAGCATGCACCCCTACAACAGCATTCCCCCGGTGGGCCCCTCAGGCCACAGTCCGACACTGGCCGCACTGTACTCTCTAGAGCACTGTTGCTGGTAATCCTCCATATTATGTAATGCTATAAAAGATTTACATGTACTGGTCACTGTCACACTAAAGTTTATTCCATAATCTTCCATACATGTTTGTGTGTTTATGCTTGAACCAAGAAGTATTTTCTGTGACACTTGTAATGAGGCATGAGGACATTAAAGTGGATGCTACAAGGGACATACCTAGTTACTGTATAGGTAAAGCAGATCTCAGAAGTGTAATGGGAAAGACAAGTCAGGAGAACTTGGTCACATGGGTGCAGAAATGGACTGGGACAGTTCATTTTTATCCTGAAAAACGGGGAAAGTGACTCCTTTTGGGACAAATGGGAAAACACCAATGAAAGCGGAACAATGAGACTTTATACCTGAAAGGTTTTTTTTGTTTTTGTTTTATATACAGTATTTGTTAAAAAATTAGCTGCCACTACTCATGCGCTGTCAAATTGGAATCACCCAGTCAGAGGAGGAGGGACAGAGGGGTCTAGGGATGAGGTAAGCTGGACCTGCTTCTTAATGATGTGCTGTCATGGGGGCAGAAAGGGGAAGGGGGTGAATTTCTTAATCCTGTACCTATGACTGTCTCTGTGTGCCTATAAATAGACCTGCCTGGCCTCCCACTGGCGCCAATTGGGAGCAGGCCAGTAATAACTGCTTCCTTTTCATCTATCCGGAAAATCCAAAAACAGACTGCAAAAAAACTAAGGAAATCATACAGGGATATTCATGTTTATGCTTTGAGGTTAAATTTAGATTTGAAGGCATGTACCATAGGGTTCTAATTGAAAAATAAACAGGCAGGAGAAAAAAACAGGGAATCTTGAGATTTTGACCAGGATAAACCTGGTCACAATAGCAACTCTTAAGAAATGAGGGACATGAGATGTGTGAGTGTGTGAGGAACAGGTTAGAGGCATGGTCAAATTTAGGGCAATAGATACGTAGCTGACTCATATACAAGCAATGGCGTATCTATAATGCACCCATATAATTATTCTTACCTCTCCAGAGTCCTGCACTGGCTGCCCTACAAAGCAGCAGCAATCTCTGGGAAAATCGCTTCTTCTGGCAAGTTTCCCAATGATTTGCGCACTACAGAAGTCCCCAGGAATAATGCGCAGACACCATGCTTCTGGAGACTTGCGCATGCGTAGTAGACTTTGGCAAAAACCACCCCTGTATACGGGGTGCAGTTAGGTTGCCAGCAGTTGGGATCCTGGCACTCAGGGGCTATTCCCAATCATGGGTGTCGTGGACTGTGAATAGAACCTGTGGTGAGCAAATCAAGCCACAGAGCCTGCTGCGTGGCAAGCACAGTGAGCCCGCAAGGGGACTCTTTGCGCTCGCCATGCTGCTGGCATACTGGCGGCCGGGATGTCGTTGTCGGTATACTGACAGCTGGCATCCTGGCTGCCGGTATATCATACTGCACCCCTGTATACAAGCTATGCACTGGTGCAACAAAGGAGAAGAGGAAAAGCAGGAAAGCAGTGGAAAGGGGCAGGGAGATGTTAGGATCATTGATGAGTTGTAGGCTTTTCTCTTCTTTATAGGTAGAAAATGTTAAACAAAGTAGTACTATAAAATTTCCTTCACTGATCTTACAAATTTAACATTGATAGTATGAGAAGTCTTACAGCAACTTACTAAAGCACATTACAGGCAGGGGTTAAAGTGAGTCCGAACGGGGCGGAACTGCGTTCCGTCAGTTCCACTTGGAGACGGAACGCAGTTCCCCCTCCTCCGGCTCACCTCACCCGATGTGTGCCGGCGCTGCAGGGAGATGCCGGGCGCCTGCTGAGATTATGTTACCAGCAGGCACCCATCTCCCTCTCTACAGCGGCAGCCGGAGGCAGGAGCTTACTACTGAGCTCCGGCTTTCGGCGCTGTCACTGTGCGCTATGGGAGAGACGTCATGACGTCTCTCTCATAGTGCTGAAGAGCGGGTGCCCAGAGGACTGCAGCGGCCAGACACGGAGCGGGACTTGGTGAGTATGGTGTGTTTTGACTGTTTTTTTCCCCTTTATAGCGGCACATCTACTGGGGGGGGCATTACTACTGAGGGGCATCTACTGGGGGCAAACTACTAGGGGGCATTACTACTGGGGGCAAACTACTGGGGGGGGGCATCTACTGGGAGGCATTACTACTGGGGGGCATCTACTGGGGTAAACTACTGGGGGGCATTATTACTGGGGGCAAACTACAAGGGGGCTAACTACTGGGGGCAAACTACAGGAGGGCAATACTACTGGGGGCATAACTACAGGGGTATTACTACTTGGGGGCTAAACTACTGGGGGCATAACTACAGGGGCTAATCTACTGGGGGCATTACTAATTGGGGGCGTTACTACTGGGGGAATTACTACTGGGGGCTAAACTACAAGGGGGCATAACTACAGGGGCTAAACTACTGGGGGCATAACTACAGGGGCTAAACTACAAGGGGGCAAACTACAGAGGGGCATTACTACTAGGGGCATTAAAACTGGTGGCTAAACTACAAGGGGCAAACTACTGGGGGCATTACCACTGGGAGGCTAAACTAAAGGAGGGGTAAACTACTGGGGTCATAACGTACAGAAATCCAACCTACTGTTCAGCAGCATATGGAAAGAGGTGGAGATAGAAACTGGCAACAGACATTTTGGGGCCCAGTACACCGATATCTCTGGGGCCCCCGCAACCCCCCCGTGACTTGGCAGAGAGTAGTTTTAAAAAATTATATATATACATATATATATATATAACAGGTTTGAATGATGTGTTACCACCTTTATACAGCACTGCACTGCAGCTGAAATGACAAAACAGTATATTCCTGCTTTAATGTTTTGAGGTCATCACCTCGTCATATCTCCTTTAGGGTTAAGGCATTAGGTTTACTTTAGGGGTTAAGGTCAGGGCCAGCAACAGAAATTTTGGGGCCCAGTACACTGATATCTCTGGGGCCCCCTCAACCCCCGTTAGAGTGGGTTTAAAAAAAAAAGTATCTATCTATCTATCTATCTATCTATCTATCTATCTATCTATCTATCTATCTATCTATATGTCATCCATAGGATCAGTTATATGGTGGGGGACAGGATTTGCTTCTGTTTGTGCACATATTTTATTATTGCAGCTACTAGCACTGGTTTTGCCTATAACATTGACTATAAATAATTTGAATTGGTCCTGGGCCACCAAGTGTCTCCCTTCCAGAAACACCCTGACATCACTAGCTTTCACTCTTTATGCAGTAGCAGAACCAGGCAGCCAGAATGTGAGAAGAACAGTATGCAGTGCAGGCAGAGATGCAGGAGTATCAGGCTTCATATGATACCAACTGAGCTTTCTGACCAGAGGAGAGGTAGGAATGGGGAGAGAGCTGTAAGTTACCCAGAGCTCCCAGCTTCTCCTTCTCCCTGCCTTGGTGTCTGGGTCCTGTGTAACCTGTTATCTAATGAGGGTCTAGAGAGAGAGACCTCCTGGGTCCTGTCCCAGTGTGTAAGTAGCACAGACGCTGCAGGTATTCTTGCATGTGACAAGAATTATAGATTTTATTTTTCTGTGTGTATTTCAAGGTTGTTTAAGTCTGTTCCACTGCAAGAAAATTTTATAAAATAGTTGTCTCTCAATTAGACGGAGCTATAAACAATACCCAGGCATTAAACTAATAGTTTACAGCTAATATACACCATTGGTGTCAATTTAATATACACAATCCATACCTCCCACCATGAACCATTCAAGGAGGGACAAAATGCTCTCTACCTGAACTCTCTTCTTAAGTTATGATTGCAATCACCTCTGTTGAAACATCTTTCTTATCAATTAAATAGTACAACACAGGTGACGCCAATCATGCCTTGAGAGGGAAGTCCAAGTAGAAAGCATTTTGTCCCTCCTAGAATGGGTAATGTTGGGAGCTGCCATGCAGGAAAGGGGAGGCCCTGAGTAACAGGGCTGGGGGTGGACATAATTTACACAGGCACAGAAGAGTGTGAACGGCCACCCCCGCCCCATTCATAAGTGTTCTAGTTGCCGGGAGAGTTAGTTTCCCAGGGGTCCACATTGGTGGTACTGGGGAGCGGGGACCTGCAGTGAGGGTTCTGGGACCCGGCAGTAGGTAGCCGCTTAGGGCCCTGTCCTCCTCTGGTGGAGATGCGTGCGTGAAGGGGGAGGCACTGGGGAACAGGCCTGGGGGCAGACATTGCTTACATAGGCACAGGAGTGTGTGAGCGACCATGGACCAGTGCTTGGGAAATGAAAGGGGGCAGCTGGAGTGTCTTTGGTCACCGTCTCTGCCCCATTCATTAGCGTTCTAGTTGCCAGGGAGGGGGGAGTTTCTTTGGTGTTGCCTGCAGTTAGGGTTCTTGGACCTGGCAGAAGGTAGCCCCTTAGGGCTGAGAGGAAGGAGGGGAGGCAGAGTACCCATCTCTGCACCCTCTCAG